>NC_137462.1:35323624-35660184 GCF_964235325.1 Thermobia domestica | reverse complement strand
GAAAATTTTCCACCTCACATCACTACTCTTAACCTAAGTTCTACCATCTTAACTACCTCTCTCTCTCTCTCTCTCTCTCTCTCTATATATATATATATATATATATATATATATATATCTTCTTTCTTCTGCATATTTCATGGGGGGCCACGGTGGCTCAGTGGTAGAGCGCTTACCTTTGGTGCGTGGGTCCTTGGTTCGATCCCGCCCAAGTAAGTTTGTGGTGGACAATATCGTATTCATAGGTTTCCTCAGGGTAATCCCACCATTTCTTCCATCATCATTCACTTGCCTTACTCATTGTCTCTCGTAGCCTAATGTGCATAATCGAGAGACGTTAAACTGACAGATTTTATTTTCATTTTTGCACCTTTCGTATAGAATTCGTCTGAATTCGATGTCTTGCACGGAGAATTCGAACCTCCTATATGAGCTCTTAGTGAACCACTTCCACCCCCTTTTTCTTCCCTTTTAGGACAAATAATTTTATTTAAAATGCTCAAATACGTGTTTAATTATGAAGGTAAGTCAATAAGCATCTGCAATCAATTTCTTTTTATTATTTATTACCACGATAGTACAATGTTTTTTTTATACATATCAGTTTTCAACATAGTCACCCTGCTTTTCAATGCACCTGGACCACCGTTGCACAAGCTTTCCGATACCCTCTGAAAGAAGGTTTTTTTTTTTTTTTTTTTTTTTTTTTTCGCTGTAAGCCACGAATGTACCGCTTCCCTTCACCTGTTGATCGGAGCTGAATCAACAGCCTCTGAGAGTATCTTTAAGAGTCCCTATCACTGCGAAATTAAAATACCGCTAATTTTACATTAATTATATGATATCTTCAAATAAATAAACAATGATCGAAAAGTGGATCAAGACCTCCCTAGACCATGTTATTTTGCATGAGGTACCGTTATCACGAGTCACCTACTAGCTTTCCGTTTGTAGTTATTTAGAAACGCGAAAATAAATGCCGATTTTCAATATGGCTGAAAATCGAAAGCAAATAAATGAGTCATGATAACGGTATCTCACGCAAAATAATATTGTCTAGGGAGGTCTTGTTCCACTTTTCAATTATCTTTTATCTATTTGAAGATATCACATAATTTCTGTAAAATTAGCGGTATTTTAATTTCGCAGTGATGAGGCCTCTTAAGTGGATCAAACAGATGGTAATCCGACGGAGCGAGATCGGGACTCGTATGCAAGATGCTTCAGCACCTCAAAATGCAGCGTCTGAAGAGTTTGAGCGGTGTAAGTGGCTATAATGTGGGCACGCATTATCATGCAAAACAAGAACGCATTCCAACAATCGATCTCTGCGTTTATTACGAATTGCAGGCTTCAACTTGCTTACCAGCATATCACTGTTCCTTGTACTGTTTAGCATTGACCCCTTTTCCAGGTAATGTTTCAGGGTTGATGCTTATGAGTCCTAAAACACTGTGAGCATCGCTTTCCTTCCAGAAGCTTGATTCTTGAATTTCTTCTTGACGAAAGATCCCGGGGTGTTTCTATTCCATACTCTGTCTTGCTCATTGGTTCAAAGTGATGAATCCACGTGATGATTCACCTGGAAAAACGCTTCACCTTCGTTAGCTTAACGGTCCAGTGGGTGCTGACAGATTCTCACGATTTCGCTTGTATTATTCATCGAGTACTTTCGGAACCCATCTTACACAGATTTTGTGAAAGTTGAGCCTGTGTGGCAATACATTGTCCTCGTATTGTGCTGAAAAGACTTCTATGAATTTCTGCTGTGGGTACACCTTCAGACAACAACAACAGCAACAATTAAAAAAAAAAAAAAAACTGTTCTTCTTTGATGCATACAGAAAGTGGTGCGACCATCTTTACTTCGCAACAACGCAAAGCGGACTGATGTGATGACGCTACAATGTACAACAGGCGAAGCCAATGGTGACACCTAGCGTGTGATGAGCACACAATGCCATAGAGCCAACCTGAAAAAGAAATAAAAAAATATTACAATTGCTTATTGACTTAATCTCCTATTTCAAGTGAAAAGTTTAAATAACAGATTCCATATTTCTGACGTTAAAGGGTTCCAGGATCTGGCCATCTTATTTTAAATTCAATCATATTTCTTTTTAGTTAAAAAAAAAAAAATGTTTATTTTAAATGAAAAGTCGAAATACCAAATCTCATGGCACTAACCGTAAGGCATTCCTAGATACGAACATCTTATTAAAATAATTGTAACTTATTTATCCCTTTCACCCCCTTAGACGACGAATTTTCGAAAATTTTTCCTTACTGGTACCTTACGTCACAATTTTTATGTACTGTCTAAATTTCAAGTTTCTAGCTTAAGAAGTTTGACCTAAAGGTGGATTAGTTTGTCAGGAGTTATTTTATATAATATATAAACATACAGATATAGATAGTGATTATATTCATTCAGCATTCACTCATTACTACAGGTGAAGGATTACTAGAAATGACGAAGAAGCTGATATAAAATTTTAAGGTTCAATGTAATGAAAAATAATTAGTCAGTACAAGTTTCATGTCAGTGACGAGTTTCAATAGAAAAATATTTTAATTCCGCTAAATCAGTTAGACAGATGTTGACTATTACGATTCCTCAATACATAATGAATAGTTTTTATAATTAAGTCAATATTAAGCCTTGTATTCTGAAAAGTTAAACTGATGAATTTTAGATTAAAAAAGAAATAATACCGGCTGTCCATAAATGTTTACCCTGATAACAAAACAATGCAATTTTTAATTGGATACAGTAAATGGAACATGTGTTAAAACACATATGCTTCTACTCATTAGGTTTTGAACCATATATAAACTTAAACATTTAAACCATTTCAACATGTGCATCCCTGGTAACACGCAAGATATCAAGCCGGCATTCAATCTCTTGCCACACATTCCGCAACATGTCTGGTGTGATTGTTTCAATTGCATCTGTGATATGTTGTTGCAAAGTCACAATATCAAGAATTTACTGTTTTGAACACAATACTTTCCATACTCCCAAAGAAACAAATGTGAAAGAATTGATTTCTGTAGCGACCTTGTAAATGCAATTTGAATTGCCTGCACAGTCTATTCCGAAGCAGATGGTCTGCCGCTGCTTGTGCGTTTCTGAATTGACTCCGTTGCTAAAAAGAAGTTTCCATCCATGTTCTGATTGATTGATTGATTCATTGATTTTGAGTTTTACGTCCCGTTCAGCAGCGAGGCTATATGAGACATGGACCTACTGATTAACGTGGAATCCGAACCACATGAGTTCCCGCCGGGAATCGAACCCGGGTTTCCCGCACCAAAGGCACGTACGCTAATCGCTTAGCCACGAAGGAGCTCCATCCATGTTCTGATTAACTTGACATCACGTGCTTTCTTTCCATAATGGGCCCTACACTTTCGCTGCACAGTAATCAGTGATTTTGATTCTGCAAGCCACACAACACGTTGAGCTTTCTCCTGAGGGTAAGTCATTTTTGCGATATAGCTCACACAGCGCTCCTTGTGGCGAAAGTATTGAATAAGACACAACTGTACAGAAACTTCATGGGTTCCCAAGTAGTCCTGTAATAAAGAAATTAAAAAAAAAACAAGCAAAAAAACATTAGAATCATAAATATAATTGTTATATAATCCTGAAATCAGGGTAAACATTTATGGACACGGTGTATATCAAATTCACGAGTCGTACCATTAATTTCAGTAATGCAGCCTTTACCCGAATAATCCACTTATGTTCTGTATTTGTTAATTTACTTCGATAAAATAACTAATAATTTTTGTTGAAATTTACAGATTTGCATTTAATAGAATATGAAAGACAAAGGTGACTCGCTAGGAGATAGTGCGGAACCAATTTCGGATCCGTGTGAAAATCGGGCATCTGTGGAAGTCGACAGGATATTGAACATTCTTGAGAAAACTATTGGAAGAATTGAACTAGCAGTCTGTTTACCATTGGTAGTCGAAAATCCGGAAAGGATTGAACACGCCCTGGTGAATGATGAGGAAAAGGTAATTCTGGAGTATTGTTGTCGATACTTAAAAGAGCAATCAAGAGATGTCGTAGGTCACGTCAAAAGGGTCAGTTATGCGTCAGATATTTATGATTCTCGGACGGGTTTGGAGATTACGAGGAAAAGTAAGTCCTCTCAGGAGAGTGGAGGATTACCAGCAATTCAATTCGCTGAGTCAAATGACAACATAAAAAGTGGAGAGGAATCCCAGTTAGATATATCTGTAGATGAAACCAATTACGCAAAGGACTCGACTAAAGAGATATTTATTGAGCCTAAGGGTCGTCAAGAAAGGGCATCCATATCTTTTATCAGGGAAGATAGAATACTACCTTTGATGCCTCAACCAAGAGACGACCTGACCTTAAGTCGTATTATTTATAAAATCAATCAGAATAAGGATTTGGTTGAAGCAATCAAGAAAGAATTTCTACATTTAATCTCACCCGCTGCCCGAACGTTTCTCGAGTATTTAGCGGCACTGAAAGAGTGTGCTGCGACACGGATGATGGAGTCGCCGAAGAAGGAGAAAGAGAAAAGTCGAAACTTGAGGGCTTTGTGGAAGAAGAACCAGGCTCAGAAGAAAGAGGTTGAAGAACTGGAGCAGGAGCTAGCGAACGTTGATGCCAAGATTAAGGAGAAGCTGGATAATAAGAATAATGAGATTAGAAATGAAGAGATTGCTTTGGAAAAGCTGAAACGGAGGTGCCAAGATGACATTAAAAAAATTTGGTAAGTTATATTTTGAATCATACGCTACTTATGCAGTAGTTATTACTTTGGGAGCAATACAGGGTGTATCAAAAAGAACTTTACAACTTTGAAAACTCATATTGATGTATTTATTTAGCCTACATGCATGGTTTTGGTGTAATTTTGTAGCAAAATACATAAAGGTTTTTTTAACCTTATAACTAAAGAGGTGCAACGTTTCTTCCATTGATGGTGCAGCACACATCCCATCTGAAGTCTCACTTGCTCTACAACGTCTTCAGACGTATGGGAACGACCTGAAGATTTGTTATATCTTGCTCGAACATCTAGTTTGAATAAAACACTTATGCCACTGATAAATAATAGGCCTACTGGGAGGATTTTTACCAACTTTGTACGAAAATTACGCTGCACAATTGTCGCAGACTTGGATTATTCAAATCAAAACAGGGGCCGCGGTGGCTCAGTGGTAGAGCGTTCACCTCTGGTGCTTGGGGTCCCGGGTTCGATCCCAGCCACCGCCAAGTGAACTTTGTGGTGGACAAACACCGTGTGCGTGGGTTTTCTCGGGGTTCTCCCGTTTCCTCCCACTTTCTTCATTCCACCATTTCATTCATCACTCATCATCACCGTCTCCTTTAGCCTAACCGGCATAACCGTGGGACGTAAAACTCAAAGATTTCATTTCATTTCATTTTCAAAACAAAACACACAGTTGGCACGCTCGGGACCAGTAAAGGCAACCATCTTTGCTGCAACTGCCACTAGCGCTTGCGGTGGCTTGTTTCTGAACTAGTATACTACGTGAGTCAAAACTTGATGTATTTTGCTGCAAAATGACATCAAAACCATGTCTGTAAGGTAAATGAATAAAACAATATGAGTTTTCAAAGTTGTAAAGTCCTTTTTGATGCACCCTGTATTATTTTGGGTTGTTGGGGCCGCGGTGGCTCAGTGGTAGAGCGTTCACCTCTGGTGCTTGGGGTCCCGGGTTCGATCCCAGCCCCCGCCAAGTGAACTTTGTGGTGGACAAGCACCGTGTGCGTGGGTTTTCTCGGGGTACTCCCGTTTCCTCCCACTTTCTTCATTCCACCATTTCATTCATTTCTCATCTTCACCGTCTGCTTTAGCGTAACCGGCATAACCGTGGGACGTAAAACTCAAAGATTTCATTTCATTTTTTTTTTATTTTGGGTTGTTTCGAAGGTAGCGGACATAATCTAAACATTAAGTATTTTTTTTTTAAATTATCTCGAAGGAAGGTGAGAATTTATTATTATTATTATTTTCATTCATTCAGTATATTCAGAATTTCCCGATGATCTTAGAGTATTTATTAAATGTTGTAATATGTGGATAATAAAATGTGGAAGTATATAGTTCACCCTATAAAACTCCAAAATCTCATTTAAAAATTTAATATATATATATATATATATATATATATATATATATATATAGGGTGTCCCAGGAGGAAGAGGCAATACTTTGAGAAATGGTAGTATAGATGATTCTAAGCAAAAATGTTCATATGGACATTGGTCCTAATCTCAACGGTTTGAGAGACACAGGTTGTGAACCATTTTTTTACTTTATGTTGCGTATTGTTCATCCTGTAAATTCTACAGAGGGGAGACAGCAGATTTGAAAGGTGATGGAATACTTTTTCTAACGGTATGCGACATGTGTCAGTGGTATCTTTGGAAGGGATGCTGTTGAGAGAAATTTGGAAAGATTAAGGTTATTTTAAGAAATTGGATGGTAACACTGATTTCCAGATATCCCTCAATAACTTCTCTTCCAAAGACACCACTGCTACGTGTTTCATACCATTGGAAAGGTCATTCCATCACATTTCAATTGCTCTATAACCTCACCTCTGTGGAATCACTACAGGGTGAGCAATATGCAGTATAAAGTAACAAATGGTTCACAACCTGTGTCTCTCAAACCGTTGAGATTAGGACCCATGTTCATATGAACTTTTTTGCTTAGAATCATCCATACTACCATTTTCCGAAGTATTGGCTCTTCCTCCTCTGACACTGTATATTGCAGTGTGATTCAGCTTGTCTGCACTACTGTCAAATTCCACCATTATTTATTTATTTATTTTTTATTTTATTTTATTTATTTTTATTTTTATTTTTTTTTTTTTTGAGTCCAAGTAGGGTTATTCCAAATTTTAGATCACGAATTAGGTGAGACATTCCGAATTTTAAGAAAATTTTCAGCGTCCCGAACTACGCCTAAGAGGGACGCCAAATTAACCGAAACACTTGGGTCCATAAAGAGGTTTAAGGAAGAAATCCCTCCCGAACCAAAACTAGTCAGTCATTGTTCTTATTTGTTTCCGTAATTAAGTGCTGAAAGGACGTAGTTGACAAGGGCAGTTGCTCACAGCGTGCCCAGGACGCTATTGATGTCAGATACGGGCCTGATGCAGCGATTTTTTTTTTCTCAAAATTGAATACAGATAATGGGATACGTCTTATATGGCTGTAAATGTGATATTGAAGTTGTTTGTTGTTTATTATCGCTAATATCCATATTTAATGAGAGATTTGTTATTTCTGTATATATTTCTAGTTTGGAATCGGAGAGAAACATGGTGACGGAATGGAAAAACAGCGATTACAGACAAAAAATGCTGAAACAGGAGATTGAGAGGTTCGAAGTAGAGTTAGATGCCACCGTTAAAAGTAACCAAAAAAAGGAATTGGACAAAAGAGCCAAAAGGTAAGTACAAAGATATTGTCGAATACTTCTGAATATAGCATAAAATAGCTTGAAATTGGATGGAATAATGGCCCAATGATACTAACGATTCTTAGTTCGGCCCCGGGTCATATGAGTTTTTTTATTTTTTTTTATTTTTTTATATCTTTTTTAGAATTCTTCTGTGTTCTTCTCCTTTCTCGATCCCTTCTTTCCTTCATCCTTCACTTGCATGTGGACGAATGAAAGTTAACGTGGTGTAAGCCATAATTTCTTTTTTGTGTGTGATTAACATTATTTTTCTGTAAACAAAATAGCTGTTTCCTTTATCTCTAGTATTTTTACAGCCGTCTGTTGAAATCTGTTATCTCTCAAATGTAGCTCTGTCTTGCTCCACATTTTCTATTAACATGTTGATTTGTCTATAGTTTTTTTTTTTTTTGTCTGTCTTTTTCTTTAAATAGCAAAGTGACTTACACCACTTCAATTTTAGCCTGTCCATATTTTTTTTATAACTACACTACATAGTTTCTTTTGTAACTACACTACACTACATAGTTGTGGGATTTCATTTCATTTATACACGAATTCAGATTAAATTGTTAACGGAAGCCACTGTACGTCATGCACAATGATGTGCAGTGCAATGTTACCACTAGGACACTAGGAGTCCTAGTCCACGGATAGAAGTTCCATCGTAGATTAGGCTAATCGCAATCAAATAAACTTTGATACTAACATGCCGATTTATCACATATGTAAAGTCACTATTATCTTATAATAAATGCATAAGTTTTTAAAAAAAATTAAAATGCAATATGATGGACAATTGAAAATCCACATTTAAAATCGTATTTTCAGTGCAAGTGTTTTGCGTATAGAAACAAAAAGAAAAAAATCATTTTCAGTACCGACAGAAAAGCGGTTGTAATTAATCAAAACAGCACCTGAAATGATCAAATAATGTCTTTACATACAAAACAACTAAACATTTCATCATGATAAATCTGATGCAAAAACACCTTGTGTAAATGAGGCAATAACTGATATAAAAAGACCAGATTTTCAACCAAAGGACCATTCTACACTCAGAGCATGGAAAAGTTGCAAATCAAGAATCTCTGGGAAGGAGTCACCTGGATATCAGTTATAAAGTCAAGAAACAGTACCACTGCATGGTTTACTAACGACAACTGTAATAGCCAATAGGTGTGACATTAAAAAGTTTAAACTGTCTATTTGCATTCACATGATTTTAGGAAGTCTGTAAAGTAACAGGCAAAATTTGAAAACTTAAACTGTCAGCTTATATTGGATGTTTAACTAAACTATAGTTGCTTTGGTGTTGAGTGAGCATGTAAATTATCTGGTAAGCAGCTAAGCTTACCTATTACGTATGTTCGATGTCCATCAATACTATGAAATATTTACAGGTGAATACAGTTTTTACAGTGATATAAAAAAGATATCCATTATACTACTTTAAAACCTTTCTATTATGTGCCAATTCCTTTATAAGCCAATTGCTTTGGTAAGAAGTAATTTTGTAATTATCACTAGCGATGTTACTAGAGAGATAGTTGATTCCGTGAGAATGCTATTATTGTGTATTTAGTTCAGTTAATGGTAGAGTAGTTTAGGTCAGTGGTTCCTAATCTTGTTTATCTGGCATTTCTTCACGCATTTCCAGCTCATTGGTAATAATGCTTTTAGTCTGACCCCTTCTACGATTTTAGATGCATTATTGAATTCTCAGTTCTCCATTAATACTTGTAATAATAACCTTAATATTAATAATACACTGACCAAAAAAAAAAAACGTTAAACAGCTGAGGAATGACCTAATATCAACGTACATACCATCGGGGAACACAAATGATTAGATTCCCAATGATCAGTGACGGCTAGAATGATTTGTTGTCATCACAGGGTGAACAGGGCATACAGGGTAGAGCATACAGGGTGAACGGTAACTACGTGGACAAACTTGGACGGGTGATAGTACATCTAAAAAGAAGCAAAAAAGTCCTAGTGAACATGGGAGTAATTCCGTCCCGTTTAGGAGTGACAGAATGTCGAAAGTGTGGGAACATGAACTTCAGAGGCCAACAGATTAGAAACAATACATTGTAGAGAGTGCGGTTAAAAACGTCATTTAGAAAGTCATACCTACTCTATTGACGAATGCATGTTTGGAAACGTAGCTACGTGCGCGCATGGGATTAACAACGTGTGACACTTCTTTCCTTTACAGTATGTCCGGGAATCTCTCCGTTCCTTTGGGGAATCCCATGCACACGCATAGCTGCGTTTTCAAACATGCATTTGTCAATAGAGTAGGTATGACTTTCTAAGTGACGTTTTTAACCGCACTCTCTACTATGTATTGTTTTAAGCTATTGGCCTCCGAAGTTCATGTTCCCATGCTTTCGACACTCTGTCACTCCTAAACGGGACGGAATTTCCCCCATGTTCACTAGGAATTTTTTGCTTCATTTTAGATGTACTATCATCCGTCCAAGTTTGTCCACGTAGTTACCGTTCACCCTGTATAAGTGGCTTTGTGTATAGCTCCATATTCTATGATTTACCATACAGAGAGAAAATTGTAAACCAAATTTCCAAAATTGACGTACCCACAACTTCTATAACAAGTATTGTTCGTTCATGAATATTGCCGAGAATATCAGTTACTAATAGGATTATATATGTGCACAGATAGTGAAATTATTATAGTTAATACAGTGAAATTAATAAAACTGTATAATACTGTAAATGAAAACAGATGTCAATATCGTGTATATCTATATTTTCTTATAATCAAAAGTGAATATTTTCGGGAATATGAAAAATCACTAGGCTTATGTTATGTGTACCGCTAGTGAGGTTGTACTTTATGCAATAAAACTGATAACATTGTATTTGAAAATAAATGCCATATTAGTGTCACATTGTTGCATTATATGTACTGTATATTATAATCATCACATTGGGGGAAAATGTTCATTGTGGTTCGACTCGTATTACGTAATTACAAACTTTTGAGGGTAATATTATCCTTGGTACTGTCCCTATTTGATCAGTTTCATGCTTCTTTTTCTTATCAACTGCTCTCTTCATTTCCGCGCTCTTACATCAGTCTTACTTGAGAAGAAATGGTTTCGACTGCATGTACTCGGGAAATTGTATTGTGTTGGACTTCCACTTTACACATCGTGCTTCATGGGGCGAACTTCTCGAGAATTTAAACTTCAGTTTCAACTGCAAAATCCAATTTAGTTTGCTTTGCTGAACTACAGTGTCATAAGACAAACAACAAGCAGGAGATGAGAAAATGACAGTTTCATTTGTTCGTTCTCTCTTTTCATGGAAGTGATTTTTTAAACGATACCAATGGAACGTGTTTGTCACAACATTTTACATTAATTTTTAATTTTACAAGTTGTTTTTAACATAATATTATATATTAAGTACCTTAAATATATTCAGTGGAAAATAGCTATAAACAACTAATATAAAATCTATATATTAAAATGCTAGGTTTATATATTTGTCTCCAAAGAAAAGTTTATATGTTTGTCTCAAATCCTTTCCACAATGAGAGTTCGAAAACCACGAGTGATAGAAACGTGCCGTTTTCACCGTCGATTCCAAATTTGTGTAGATTATCCAGTTCCAACTGAATATTAAAAAAAAAAAAAAAAAAAAAAAAAAAAAAAAAAAATGGCCTCTATTTCTTTATTAGACTTTTTTAGAGGTACACTGGAAGTGTTGAAATAAAAAAAGTTTAAAGCATTATATACTACGAGTTATACATTCCAGCTCCACACATTTGTATACAGGGATTGTATATATCCCAGGCGTTTGCTTCATGGCCAAATGATAATGAAAAACGAAGGATAACCATTTCTCCAGTCTGAGAGGAATCTTTATTGTTTGGAGTGTTTTGCTCAATGAACACCATTAGGCTCAATCTTGCAAATGGTGCGAAATGTTGAAAAAATAATCAAAAAATCTCCCCTTTATGGTACCTCTTGCCGATTTTTATCAAGATGTCTTTCACTTGTGTCTGTAAAGGGACATGTACAGATGTTGTGAAGAATGACAAGGAGATTCGTGCTCATATGTGAATGATGCGCTATGTGGTGAGCGTAGGTTCAGCTAGTTATAATTAAAGCTCCATTATGTGTATTTGTTAAATCCAGTGATACGCAGAATATTCACGAAGAAATTAAATGACTAAAAGCAGGGAATTTGTGTTATTATTCAGTTCAAAATCTGTTGTCGTCGCGACTTCTGTCGAGGAATTTGAAGCTCAAAATATATAGAACGATAATCATGCGTGTAGTCCTGTATGGTTGCGAAACATGGTCGCTTACTCTGAGGGAAGAACATAGACTGAAAGTATTTGAGAACAAAATCCTGAGTCGAATATTCAGACCCAATAGGAACGGGAATGGCGGAAACTTCATAACGAGGAACTACATAATTTATATGGTTTACCAAAAATTGTTAGGGTCGTCAAATCTAGGAGGCTTAGGTGGGTAGGTCATGTAGCCAGAATGGAAGAAAGTAGGAACGCTTTCAAAGTCTTGACTGGAAGACCAATCGGAAAACGACCATTAGGATGACCTAGGCGCAGCAGATGGGAGGACAATATTAAGATGGATGTTGCAGAAATAGGAATACAAAGTAGAAACTGGATCCAGTTGGCTAAGGATAGAAGTCAGTGGAGAGCTTTTGTGAACGTGGCATTGAACCTCCGTGTTCCAATAGGCTGTAGAGTTAATTAGTTAGTTAGTGATACGCAGAGATTGTCCGGTCTATATCTGACCGATTTGATAACGTAACTATCACCTGAGTAATTGAGCCAGAACAATGAAACTCGCGTCGTTATCAGTGTGGTGTTTCACACTGCAAGTGCCGGAGTATTAAGTTAGTGCTAATGAGACGCCATCGAAAATGAGGCGCTATTGGGAGCGGTACATCGCAAATCTTTTCCGCACACATTTTTGTGCAGCCTCGAAAATGGTTTAACTATCGCATATAAAGATGTCATGAATAGGCAAACACAGATGAGGTCCGCGCAGAACATTCGCAAATAAAAGGGACCCGTTATCAGTAGGGATAGCCACAAAGTTCCGGTTCCGCGAGGAACCGGTTCTCGGAGATCCGGTTTTCAGAACCGGTTCTGGAACCGGTTCCAGACCTGGATCCGAAAACCCGGTTCCAGAACCGGATCTTAAGAACCGGTTCCAGATCTGGATCTGAAAACCCGGTTCCAAAACCGGATCTTAGGAACCGGTTCCAGATCTGGATCTGAAAACCCGGTTCCAGAACCGGATCTTAGGAACCGGTTCCAACCTGGATCCGAAAGCCCCCAAAGACCCGTAAAGGAGGCACTAAGTTCACCTTCTGAAATAATGCAAAGAGGACCATGCGCTTGTGCCTTCCCCGCCCAGACCCGCTTGTGCCCCCAGAAAAAAATGTTGGTCCACCAGTGGGTGTTTAGCCAATGAGTTTGCCAGTTACTCAGTTTATTTAGCCAAATGAGACAAGCTGCCGCCGCCTGGGCGCCTGCCTGTCGCTTCCACCATTTCATATAGCATACTGTTCACAGCTTGCCAGAAGCTCGGGTTTAGCGTAGGGATCGTCACAAAGTTTTGGATCCAGCGGAACCGGTTCCGCGAGGAACCGGTTCCAGACTTGGATCCGAAGAACCGGTTCCAGACTTGGATCCGAAGAACCGGTTTCAGACCTGGATCCGAAGAACCGGTTCTAGACCTGGATCCGAAGAACCGGTTCCAGACCTGGATCCGAAAAACCGGTTCCGGAACCGGATCTTCCAAAACCGGATTCGTTCAGACCCGAAAACCGGTTCCACCAAGAACCGGTTTTGGCCATCCCTAGTTATCAGCGAAAGTGTTCCTTGTGGTACTTTGTGGAATTCGTAAGCTGGTAAACCAAGAGAATCCACCACCTCGACGTAATATGGGCCAGAAATTAAATTGGCGCAGTCACCACCAGCCACGTTTGTTTTGACTTTTAGAACGTTCAGAAGAGCGGAGTTCACAATCTCATCCCGCACCACATTGCTGAACGTAAGACATAATGTACGAAAGATGCTTGGCAGAGTCAAAATAGAAAACAGTTGTCACATTCAATGAGGCCTACATTTACCTCACGTGTAATAGTTACATTTGAGTAATTGTGTACCATAATAACACACCGACTTTTACCGCCAATGCCGAAAAAGTTTCCCGCAGGAAATTATGTTTGTTGTAGGATTCGGTTAAGATGAGAAATTGGAGATCTAAATGAATTGGACAAAAATGTGAAGGTAAAGCTGCCTACTTCCAGGAATCCATGATGACCCCAATCATGTACAGATCCTTTGAATGTACAGATCCAACAAGAACCAGGTGTGGATCAACATTGACAAAGCCTTCCGCCAGATGATCTTTCCAGTTTTATCATGATATTGGGCAAGAAGCGTGAGTCTTCGTCATTCTCTTTCATGACATTGCTGTGAAAAGCCAACACCGTGTATTTCTGGACATTTAGGCTGATAAAATGATGTCTACAGCATATTCGTATTGGCCGGTAGAAAACCTTCAGGGAGGCATAGAATGAAATTTCTAGGCCAGTGTGCATCGCAGTTTGCTCCAGTCAAAATTTCTATGTTTAGCGATAATGGTGCGATAGAACATAAACACTGGGTTCGGCACAGCTTTCCATATGGCAAATACACTTCAAAAATCGGTCAGATATAAACCGAATGACCTTCTGTAATTCCAGGTATTATTGTATCTTGTGTTCACTTGATAGATTTCTTAACTTCTTCCTCCTCCTTATTTTTAGCCTGTTGCTGTTAGTAAATCCAAACTGTCATATGACAGCATTTTCTCCTGTGAGCATATATATATATAAATGTAAACTTTCCTTGAAGTTTTACCCTTTTCCATTTTTTTTTTTTAAAGTACAGCTGATCACAAAAGAAAATCAACAAAACATGAGCTTAAAAAAATAATTGCGTTACACTGTCGTGTATATGCAAAGCTGATTAGTGCTTCTTTTGAAATGATGGGTTAAAAAAATACTCATTAACAGTCAATTTTTTTTTTATGTCCGTCTTTAATTTCACTGATGTTTCGAAGGGAAAACCTATAATGATTTTCTTCGTCGAAGCTGTTAAAACTATTAGAGTTGCCATATTTCAAAAGTGAAAATCCGGGACGCTACTAAATTACGAGAATCTTTGAAATATTTTAAAATGAAAAGAAGTGTTATATACTAATTTACTTTCTTCCATTAGATAAAATTGTTCAAGTATTACGTAATCAGGTTTTTAGTCAATTTAGTGACATTCTTCTCCCTAGTTAAGCAAAGTAAGCAAGTGATTTATCCTCTCCTCCCTGGTAAACATTTTGTTAAAATTTTATTTTAAATTTCTAAGGATCTGTTATGCTTCGTTGCTTTTAGAGTCTATTTTAGCTCAGTCAAGGTATGATGTTTCCATCCACACGTTCTTTTTTTTTTTTTTTTTTTTTTTTTAAACGGTTAATTGATTAGTAATATGTTCTGGCAGCGTTTGTTATCTTCAAAGAACTTCTTTCGTTGAATTTTTACTTTGTATTTCTGTTATTTTTAACAAACGAAACAACCCAAAAACTCACATGAATGCTTCGTTCAGTGTCAAAGTAGTTAAATACTGAACTTAATTAAATCCATGTTTTATGTATTCATTTTTTTTTTTTTTTTTTTTTTTTACTTTTGAATTGCCATAGTCATAAGTTGAAGAAAATTATTATATACTTACTCCTGTGAAAAAAGCAAACTATAATATCCCCTTCCTTTTTTCTTCGCTGAAATCCGGGACATTTAAGCGTTCCGAGAAATATTTTCGGGACGCCGGGGCGCAGATCTCGATTCCGTGACGGTCCCGGACTTTCCGGGGCGAATGGCAACCCTAAACTAATTAAATTATTCTAATACTATAGTTGTGACACTAGCAATAAAGTTTCGAAGAGTTAGAACCCTTTATTCAGTTCCTGGCATTTCTGTGATTATTTTTTTTTTTTTCTTACAAGTTTATTTTACGTTTTATTTTTACAACGTTAAATTTTGACACAGTGAACTTATAAAGTATGAATAATAGCTACATAATAGCGATTTACTCAACGAATTACAATTAAGTGAACTACGTAAAAATCTTACAGAAGGTACGTATTACTGCAAGGACAATTATAACACTGATCAATTATACAATAATTATTAATATTTAATTAATATGGAATGTGATTATTAAGAATTAATAATATTAGTGCCGTATCTAGGTTTCTTGGAAATGATAATACAATGAACTTAAAATAAAGTGTAAGGGTTATACATTTGCTAAACAAGTGATCTTAGAAACTTGAAAAGACGTAGAGCATAATTTTATAATTTAGGAATAAAAAATTTAATTTTAAAAAATGTACATAACCTAAACACAGCTTAGTTTCTAAGCTCTTCTTTCGTCATCGTTTGGGCATTTAATTTTTATGTTGAACGCTTCTTATGTCAAGCTGTTGTAGGAATTCGTTGTTTTGTTGCGTTACTGACATTTAACTGAAGAAAGAAGGAAAACTTATTCTCTTTCTTGTATAATACATGTTACACTAATTTCTTGCTCCAGGGTTTCATCCTATACCAATCTTTGCAAATACATCAACTCAACGCAAAATATGCAAAAAAAAAAAAAAAAAAAAAAAAAAAATCATTGTGATTGAAATGCAAAAATTATCGCAAATTTTGCGTTGTGATTGGCGCACAACGGAGCTCCATTTCTGTGAAAAGGGGACCAAAACGTCAGCCAAAATGTACCAGGAGACAGTGCTCGGGAGACTAGAATCTCACCAACACCCTCTTCCATGGACAGAACTGGAGCTTCCAGTAGGACTTAACCCCAGCACACAAGGCACGGACAACCTCAGTAGTGGCTGGAGGCAAATGCTTCGGACTTTAGATTAACCTTCTGGAAGTCTGACGTAGACCCTTTGGACTACAAATTGTGGTCCAAGCTTAAGGAGATATCTTCCATCCCAATACTGAAAGTGTAAAGTGGTTTCTTCGGAAGGCAGTTGCAGGTTTTCCAGTTGATGTGTTGCGTAATGCAATTGATGATTGGACACAAAGATTTAAGGACTGTGTGCGGGCTAATTATTTGTGATTTTGGATAAAATTTTGCATTTTTTTATAATTATTTGTGATTTTGGTTCATAATGTATCCATCAGGTATGCAGATGATACGGTTATTATAGCTAGAATCGAAGGAAAACTACAGGAGAAGATTGACAAAATGGTTGACAGTGGAAAACTATATGGAATGGAAATCAACATCGAGAAGTCGAAAGTCATGAGAATATTCCGAGGAAACGCGCCCTTGCGGGTCAGAGTAGAAGAAAGAGAACTTGAAGAGGTCGAGAATTTCAAGTTTCTGAAGTTGACAAGAGACGCCTACTGTACCAAAGAGATCAGGTCAAGAATTGCTATAGGGAAAGAAGCATTCAACAAGAAAAGATCACTGTTTGTTTAGCAAGCTCAATATTGGACTTAGGAAGAAGTTGGTCAAGTGCTATATATGGAGCATTGGACTGTATGGTTCAGAGACTAGGGCATCTCGGAAATTAGAGAAGAAATATTTAGAGCTTCGAAATGTGGTATTGGAGGAAGATGGAGAAGATGAAATGGACAGAGTGAGCAACAAACGAAGATGTTTTAAAGTGGATAGGAGAGAAGAAGACACGTCTAGCCAGCATCCTTCGTAAGAAGGCCAATTGGATTGGACACATCTTGCGAAGAAATTGTCTTCTTCACACCGCCATAGAAGGAAAGATGGAAGGAAAGCGAGGAATAATAATAAGAACAACACAATTAATTGATGATTTGAGAAACAGGAGAAAATATTGGGAATTAAAAGAGAAAGCTGCGGATCGAAAAACGTGGAAGAAACATTTCCAGGCCTAAGTTAAAAAAAAATCTTTAGTCTCAGGACCTGCCGAAAGGCAGATTACATAATAATAATAATAATAATAATAATAATAATAATAATAATAATAATAATAATAATAATAATAATAATGCATCCATGTAACTAATGTTATTAGGATATTAAAATATCTAACAATTTTCTGTCAATGCACTTATAACTTTGTGACAGTGTTTATGGTAAGACTAGGTAGTTTCAGCATCATCCACGAATACCTTCGCAGACGATATCGAAAGTCTCGTTGACTATCTAGGTCCGTTGTGTTAATGCTGAAAGGGACTATTTCTGGATCAGTCCGAACCTGCAGCAGTCAATATATCCTTATGCATGATAAAGAACCCAATCGTACACTTGAAGATTGAGTTTATGTTTCATTTGAAGGAATCATATATATATATATATATATATATATATATATATATATATATATATATATACAGTATATATATATATATATATATAAATTTCGCTACTAATGTCAGTCTTTCATTTGATTTTTGTAATTAGATACAAGATTGAATCGGAGTTTATGGCCTTAATAATGAAGTATGATACAGATATGGGAGAGAGGCAGGACGATATTGAACAAAATGAAGCCGAAAATAACAGGATTCGGCAACAAATAGACGAGTTAACGGTATGTATTCTTTTTAGGAAAGTAGCAGAAAATGAATTTTAATGCCAAATAGCACAATGTTTTTGCTTTAATATTATTCCTTCTTATTCCTTTAGTTCATGCCAGGTCTATATATATAGTGAACCCAATTTCTGTTAGGGAAACTAATTTAATTTATAATTACTAATAGATCGTATGGAATACATTTTACAAAATACAATTGTACTAACATTAACAAAAAATTAGATACTTACCAATGAATCCTCTCTCGGGAAGCCTAAATATTCTTCATACGTTTACGGAATGCTGAGCTGGTTCTGTCTTCAGTGGCAAAGTAACAAGGATAAAAACGGATAGGAGATCAAAGATGTAAAACAAGGGATACATACCACTATATATTTTTACCTTGCCACTGAAGACGAAACCAGCTTGGCATTCCGAATCGTATGGAGAATATTTAGTCTTCCTATCAGAGAATTCATTGGTAAGTAGCCAATATTTCGTTAATTTGAACCATCCGCTCATGTGCCCATATATCTTATAAAGTACTAACCTTGTTTGTTCCGAGAGGATTCGAGTAGTTTCTGTCTTTAGGGTAAATTAATTGATTATCCTTTTTCAAGGTTCGAGTTCGCTTAAATCATACTATACAGAATCATTCAAGTAATGTCCGTCTGCTTTAGTCCACACGACATAGTTGTGGGACGTAAAACTCAAAGATTTCATTTCATTCAATAATATATTAATACAAAGTAACGTATTTAAACGCAGTAACATATTTTGAAAACCAACTATAATATAGGGGAGACATCAACGCATATAATTTACCTCTTCACACAAAATTATGTTTAAGTAAATGTAATAGTGCATCTACATTGATTGTTACCTGGTTCTATAGTACGAGGGATATTGTTTTTTCAACGTTCGTTAACCCACCAAAAGAAAACCACGAGAGATGATGAAACAGGGATAATAAATATTGTTCATTGGACATCGCCCATCTCCCACACAGATAGAAAAACTGTGACGTGCAATCATTGTGGAGTATCGGGCGTGAAAACATATCATGTACAATCGAAGCCCCCGCTAAGTGTGAACTGCGTGATGTGCAGAATGTGTCCCAAAAGTTATGAAATATATTTAAAAAAAAAATATATTAAGATCTGTAAATAGGGTTAATATTCTTCAAAGTACTATTTATGAGTGTGTACACATTTTTTTCTTCGACTCTTCTATGCTCAGTACGCCTCCTCAAAGGTCTCGACGGAAATCTTCAAAGCTGTTGTCACAGCCGCTTGGATAGCCTCAATACTGTCAAGACGGCGTCTTATGAGTACTTTCTTGCTCTTGGGGAACAAAAAAGAGGTCGCCTAGAGCGAGGTCGGGACTGTAGGATGGTTGCAGCAATGTTGCCACGTTATGCTTCGCCAGGAACTCACGGACGCGCAGAGACGTGTGGTTTGGCTCATTGTCGTGATGCAGTAGCCAGGGGAGACGTCTTTTCACACGCGCATAACCCTTTTCTGCAGCAGCTCATGAGCGTCTACAGCGTGTTTTCAAGTTTTGTGCAGAACTTGATTGCCCAACGTTCTTCGAAAGTATCCGCTATGACGTGGTCTCGAAACTGGGGTGAACTAAAAATCAGCGATCCTGACGCCGCCATGCTCGGAGCAAACAGACCTAAGGTACAGTCCAAAGTTGAGGATCTCGTTCATGTAACTCAACACATCCTAACGTGCTGTGACCTATCGGGACGCGGGAAATATATATCATGACTTTTGGGACATATTTTGTAATTCAATTTCTCCAGGCGACTGCTGGGTTCCCTAGAATTTCAAGATCAGATAGTTCGGAGATCATAATCTACACCTTTTACGAACCACGTGATGCACGTCATCAAGATTTTCTGCAACCAGGGATTTCCATCCTTGGGTACTCATCATGTACATCGATAATTCCTTTAAAATCTGTGCAGCACTTATGCACGTAATCATCACTTATAAAGTACCCGCCATAATCTTTACTCTTTCAACGAGGAACTGCGGCTGTATTATGCCTTTTGTGTGAATGGGATAGTCGGGAAAGAACTTCCCACTATGTGAAAAAGGGCCAAGTGAACTTTGTGGTGGACAAACACCGTGTGCGTGGCTTTTCTCGGGGTTCTCCCGTTTCGTCCCACTTGCTTCATTCCACCATTTCATTCATTAATCATCATCACTGTCTCCTTTAGCCTAACCGGCATAACCGTGGGACGTAAAACTCAAAGATTTCATTTCATTTCATTTTTATGTGAAAAAAGAGTGGACTAAACGCAATTGGACAGTTGGTGAAAAGAATGTGCAACGGGACAGTCTTGTAGATCCTAGAAATATTCTTGTTGCAGCCCTACATATAAAACTTGGACTTATTAAACAGCTTTTGAAGGCAATGGATCCCAATGGGCCAGCTTTTGCATATCTTGCTGACAAATTTCCTCGACTGACAGCTGCAAAAATAAGAGAGGGCGTGTTTGTAGGTCCACAGATACGAGAACTGCAGAAAGATAGAGGTTTTGAGGCATGTCTCACAGAGAAAGAAAAGCACGCATGGATGAGTTTTACGAAAGTAACCCAAAACTTCCTTGGGAGAAGACGGGACCCTAAATACAAGGAGATGATGGATGAAATGCTTGCAGCTTATCAAGATTTAGGGTGCAAAATGTCCTTGAGGGTGCATGTCATGAACTCACATCTGGATTACTTCCCCAGTAATTGCTGTGACATATCCGATGAACATGGAGAAAGATTTCATAAAGATATATCCACCATTGTAAAACGCTATGAAGAAAAGTGGATGCTGGCAGACTATTGCTGGTGTATCATTAGCGACAAGAGAGACACTCAGTACAAAATAAAAAAGTAAACCATTTTGTACGGTCGACAGCTGTTTCACATACCTACAATTCTATGTAATAGTGTCAACAATATATAGTAATGCTTTACAAACACAAACATTACTATACTCCAAAACTATCCCTGATGCAGAAAAACTAAAATCAGATTTGAATTCAGGAGTGAAAAATCCTTTGAAAATCACTACTTTGTTACCCAGAAATAGAACTTTTTTGTAGAACAGTGTTATTTTTGTATTACATATCGGTACTTTCGCAATGTATCGTAGGTGCTATAATTCTGTGTTAACTATGACATGAAAATTCGGAGTTATAAAGAGATTGAATTTAATGTATGGTAAGTTATTTAGTCGTCCCATATTATATATATCTACAACAAAATTTGTACTGAGAAGAAATTTCGGAGTAATAATGGTTCATATTACTTACTTTTGTGAAGCTCCTCTTGACGTGGTTATTTGCATCAAACAGCATTTATGAAACCAATAATAAGTTCTATGTAATCATATTATATTGTGCATATTAGTGCTATTAGTTTTTGTACATGCCAAGAAAAAAAAAAGTCGTGAGTTTAATGCGAATTGAAAAATTGAGAGTTATATTGTAGTCATTCTTTGTTCTGTTCACAATAACAATTTTTTACTAAGAAATCTCGGAGTAATGACTATTTAACATTTATTTATGAAATTAGTGATAATACTATCCCAATCTCTGCCTCAATTCCCCTTTTTCAGTATTCAGCTTAGGTTTTTTTATGTTAATAAAATATGCCTCAAAAACTTCCTTTGAGTAGATGCTGTAGCATAATATAAAGCAATAAGTTTGATAACCAATTATACAGGGTGATTTTTTTTAAACTCACAGATTTCATTTGGGTCTAGAATTTCTAACTGAAGTTCAATTTTCATGCGGTTTGTGGCAATTGATCAAGGAAGGATGAGAGATTTATGGGACTATGTCTACTGGTTTAAATTCATCCGGAGTAATATCGATTACTCCTCAAGAAAAACAGCAAATTTCGCCAATGTGCCTTGCAATTGGAATGAAGTGCGGTGCGGTGTGGAGATTTGAGTTTTTTCGTTAGATAGCAACCTCACCAAGGTCAATAAGAAACAGGAAACTGGGCCGGCTGTATTGGGAATTGTGTTGTACAGTTCTGTGCTACTGCGTGAGTATGATCAGCGCACAGTGAGAATAGTGTACTCTTTAGAACAACATGAGTTTATCGTTAAAACTTTGGAGGACGGAATCTGTTGTTACTATGCAAAGGGCAAACAAATTAACCTCATATTCTTCCTCAGACAAGAACATAATGTGGTCACTAGTGAATAAATTGGAAGAAACAGGATCGCTTCTGAGTGAGACAGGGAAGCATCGGATCCCGCAGGCGGGTATTGTGAAAGATGTCAGTTATCGACTCCTTAGGTCGCCCAAGAAATCTCTTCGTCGTTTGTGGCAAGAAACCGGCTATAGCTCTTCAACATGTGATTTATGGGTGTTACCACTAACGCTTAATTTGTATTCTCACTAACACTTAATTTGTTTTCTGCAGTTTCGCTTCAAAAATCCAAAACCTCATTCTAATTGTAAGGTACACTGGCGAAAATTTGCTGTTTTTCTTGAAGTATGATCGATATTATTCCGGATGAATTTAAACCAGTAATCATAGTCCCATAATTCTCCCATCCTTCCTTGATCATTTGCCAGAAACCGCATGAAAATCGGACTTCAGTTAGAAATCCTAGACCCAAATGAAATCCGTGAGTTTTAAAAAGAATCACCCTGTAGTATCTTTATAATTTGAAGTATAAATTCAAAAACTAAATTCACATTGGAATTGGAAAACAATAACCTCATTAATTTCCTAGATATTACTTTTTACAAGCTACACGATAAATTTCACTCAAAAATTTATAGGAATCCTTCCTCCGTTCAATATAAATCTGGACATCCATGAAAAATTAATTTGAATATATAGATTAATATGTATATTAGACCCTATAGATTAGTTACTTACTTTACCTATTGATCTTGATTATGAATTTGTACACACTACTAATGTAAGGTTTACTAATGGTTACATTGGTTGGCTCGCGGAAACAGGCTTACAACATTGTCAACAGTTTAAAAAAAAATGTAAAAATCAATCAAGTGGACAAATAGATTTCCTTTCCTCTTATTTACATGCTTGTTGTCTAGATTTCAGAAAAATCGTAATAAAGGAACTTAAAAATTAGTTTAAAACTACCTAGGGATCTGGAAAGATCTTAGAGCCAATACAAAAGTTATTTTATTATGGTCAAAAACTCTTACGAATTTCGTGCTCTTGTAAGATCATCAAGGAACATCAGCACTAGATTGAAAGAACACATAAATGAATCTTGAGACAATTAATCGTTTCTGATGAAGAGGACTTTGACTTACAAAATTAATAATTTCCATTACGTGAAACATTAAATTATATATATAACCAAGCAGCAATCAATGTAGGTAATGCACTATCACATCTACGTAAACATAATTTTATGGAGAGACATAAGAGTTGATACCTTTTGTATTATAGTGGGTTTTCAAAATATACATTACTTCCTATTAATACATAATTGAATGATTTACAGCTGACGTTGAAGTGCAAGCATATAAAGAACCTCCTGAATTATATGATTTATGCTAATGCGAACCTTGAAAACGAATAATTGATTTATTTGTCAGAAATATAGAAATTACTTTAATCTTCTAGTAATACAGACACGGTAGGTACAATTTTAAATTAATTTACTTACAAGACCTAGACGCAGATGGGAGGATAATATTAAGATAGACCTCGCAGAAATATGAATACTAAATAGGAACTGAATCCAATCGGCTAAAGACAGAAGTCAATGGGGAGCTGCATCGAACCTCCGGGTTCCATAGGCCATAGAGTTAATTAGGTAGTTATTTAAGAAGTAGAGTGATTTACTTTTATTGATTTTGAGTCCTTTAATTTCATTATTTTCGTGAATAATGCTATAGAGTTCAATGTAATTAATGTTTTAAGATTTGTTTTTCTTTCTTGGTAAAAATGTTTAATTGTTACAGAAGAAATTAAAGAAGTAATAAAATACATTTTAAATGATCATAACAAAAATTTAGTACTCACCTAAGCATCCAAATAGTACTCCGAACGCAAACGTTTCAGCGATAACATGTCGCCGTGTTCAATGTATATCCGTTAAAATAATTTCATTGCTTGAACTACACTTTTTGATCGATTTTCCTCACTGTAGAAATAATGTATAAGATCCTTGAATTATTGTTGTTAAATTTCCTTGCTAATAACCTATGATATATTCTCATTACTTTTATGCTTGTTACAAGGCAAGTCATCACTAGTTGCCACCATAACGTGATTCGACAAACAAATGTACTAATTCTCATAATGGAAATGAATCTAGATCTCCGCGACAAATAACTAATACTCAATTACAATTTAGTATATCTTAATTTATTCTTTAATTCAATGAACGCAGATTACAAACAACAACCAATTGGTTACGTTCATCATTACATAATCAAATTATCAACTTAATATGGTGTAAACAAAATCACATATATATTTTAACGTCTTTTGGTTCCTAACATTCAGATCGGACAGTGTACGTATATCGTACCAGATACATATTTCCACTGTTACAATATAGACTCGAACAGAATCTTTTCTGTTGAAACAATTTTTAATGATTATTAAAATATTGCTTTTAAATTTCCTGGTTTTATAACCTGTGTTGTTTTCCTATGACTGACAAGTTATGTAGGTATGTACCACAAAGTAAACTATTCCACCTCGCTTTGTTCCAAGAATCCTACAGGGGGAAGACTTATTATACATGCGCTGACTTCCCATTACTGATCCTAAATTTGGTGTGATAAAAGGTTCGACGAGATATATCTGTGCTGATAAACTTTATTATTTCACATTTCTTTGTCGCGTTCGAATTACTGTTAAGATACTTAGGAAGTTCTCACTTTTCGTTATTATTATGTTACAGATTTTTTTTTAATAAGTGGTTGTTAGTTATAATACAGGATTTCTACAAACCTGGAAAGTAAGAGAGAGTCAGAGAAATTATGTGTATGGGTTTTCTCGGGGTTCTCCCGTTCTTCCCACTTTCTCCATTCCACCATTTCATTCATTTCTCATCATCACTGTCTCTTTTAGCCTAACCGGCATAGCCGTGGGACGTAAAACTTAAAGATTTCATTTCTGTTTTGCGATCAACTCGTGTGTTAACATTCATAAACATAAATGTGAATTTTGATCTCAGTTCTGTGTCAGTTGTATCCATATATATCTTGATATTGACGAAATTGCCCGTGACCTTTACTGAAAGTCTCAAAACGAGTTAGGGAAGTTTTAGTCGGATATATGATATGAATCACCCCCGTGTCATCCTTAGGCTTACCGCTCGCATTTGTATTCGACCCTCCTCGAGCTCTCACCTCAAAGCGAAGCTATCACTCCCTTCATTCAGCTTAAAATCTGGTGACGGTTGACGATGCCCTGTGATTGATTGAGGGCGATCATGGCAGTCTTGGCTGTTATGGTTTTAACACTTAAGTTCCGATAAATATATTATTAGTTACAAGGGGAAAATTGCAGAATTTGATCATCCGGCGGATATAGCAATATTCATTCCTACATTAGTACAACATAAAGAAAATTATACACCTAAGAGAGATCTTTATCAAGTCAGTAATTAGTTTGTCCTGTATTTTCCTACTACTTTCTTGTGATTTTCTTCGTAAGCTATAATCTGTGTAACTTCTGTTCTGTAGTTTAGTATTTTCTTTTCTATTCCTACAGTTCAACAGTCAAGTGGAAAATAAAGCTTGAATGTATGTATCTTTATAAAGAGTTAAATGCATGCAGTGTACTTAAATACGATATGACAATGGTGTGAAGTGTGAAATTAATTCATATATGTGGTATTAAATTAATATTTTGCCGAGTATAATATATAAATACGTTTGCAGGCAATTTTTGAAGAGCAGGAACTGGAATACAATGAACTAATGGCGGAGAAACGGGCTATTGAAAGAGAAGAACTTCGACAGCGCGTTCTGAACATGCAAAGGAACCGAGCGGCTCGTATTATTCAACAATCGTGGCACAAATACAAAGCTTATCAGGAGGAGAAAGCGAGGCTGAAAAAACAAATGAAAGCTGCTAGGAAAAAACATAGAAAGGAACGAGCGAGTTAAAAATCCCTGATTGGTTTCTCACTTACAGAAAGACATTGGTGTGCAGAGGAAAGTAATATATGGTAACATTGTACAGGGTGATTTTTTTTTTAAACTCGCGGATTTCACTTGGGTCTAGAATTTCTAACTGAAGTCCGATTTACATGTGGTTTGCTGCAAATGATTAAGGAAGGATGGGAGATTTATGGGACTATGTTTGCTGGTTTAAATTCATCCAGGGTAATATCTATCGTCCTGAAGAAAACAGAAAATTTTCGCCAGTGTACCTTACAATTGGAATGAGCTTCGGTGCGGTGTGAGATTTGAGATTTCTTCGTTAGAAGGCAACCTCGCAAAAGTCAATAAGAAATAGGAAACTTTGCCGCTGTATTGCAAATTGTGTTGTACTGTTTTGTGCTATTGTGTGAGTACAGTGAGAATAGTGTACTCTTTGGAACAACTTCAATTTATTGTTTAAAGTTTTGGAGAACAGAGTCTGTAGTTGCTATCCAAAGAACATTCAGAAACAAATTTGCCTTATGTTCTGCCCTAGACAGGAACATAATGTGGTCGCTAGTGAATAAATTAGAAGAAACAGGATCACTTCTGAATGAGACAGGGAAGCATCGTACACCGCAGGTGGCTGTTGTGGAAGACGTCAGTGATCGATTCCTTAGGTCGCCTAAGAAATCTCTCCGTCGTTTGTGGAAAGAAAGAGCCTATAGCTATTCAACATGTGATTTATAGGTATTACCACTAACACTTAATATGTGTTGTCATTTAACACTTGATTTGTATTCTGCAATTTCGCTTCAAAAGTCCAAAATCTCAATCCAATTGTAAGGTACACTGGCGAAAATTTGTTGTTTTTCTTGAGACGTGATCGATATTACCAAGGATGAATTTAAATCAGTAAACATAATCCCATAAATCTCCCATCCTTGCTTGATCATTTGCCATGAAAAGCACGAAAATCGGACTTCAGTTAGAAATTCTAGACCCAAATGAAATCCGTGAGTTTAAAAAATATCACCCTGTGCAATAAAAGAAGCAAGACGTGAGGGGAAGAGATTGTACTAAGTTAAACTTCTCGTTCTCGAAAGTATCACTCTGCTGCAACATCACTAATCAACATCTTAATTAACGTAGTCTGCAAATAATCAAGTGCGTTTCATATTTTTTTGAAGGTGAACTTATAATCTACATTACCACATTCTCATTTTATAAGCCGCCATTTTAAAATACAATAAAAGTGGTAACTCTTGAGGGAAGTCACATCGGTAAAAATTTCAAATTTTGGCTAGAAACGAAAGGGAAGAAAGCTTAACTAATATATTGATTCTTGTATACAGTTCGCGCGGAAAGTATTGACGTGACGCAAGTGAAAGCTAGAACCACAAATACAAAGACACCGAACACAAGAATACTTATGGGATAGTCAGTATTTTGTTGGACTTCCTTTCGTCTTCTTGCATGCTTTCAGTAGCTCTGGAACACTCAAGAAGAGATTTGGAGGGTAATAAGTGGCTAATTGTCCTAAACCTTTCATATGGCAGCTTCCAGCACACGCAATGTAGAGATGTCCATACCCTGTAAACGTCTCTTCATGACAGACCATAGGTTCTCTATGATGTTTAAGACTGGACTATACCCTAGTCAATCTTCAAAGAATGATACACAAGCATATTTAAGCCAAGATACCACACTTTTGGCTGTATGACAAGGAGCTCATATTGCATAAAAAAGACGCTCCATTTTTTGCAAAGGACGATTCCAATACATCGTTTAATAGCTCAAAATAGAGCAACTGATTCATATTCTGGTTTCTAGAGAGAGTAACTAACTCTCCTACACCACTATAACTAAAGGAACCCAAGACCACGATAGTGGCAGGGTGTTTTACAGATGGGCATGTGTGCTGAGGAAGGGTGAAATCGTCACCAGGAAGGCGGTACATTCGCTGGTAGCCAGTGCCACTAACGGAAAACGTGGCTTCAATTTTTTTTTTTTTTTTTTTTTTTTTAACAGGAAGCTAGTCTTTTCTTACGATGATCCTCTGTTTCCAGCTTCAGACCCGTTTGCCTAAAGATATCTTTGATTTTTTTTTTTTTTTTTTTTAACAAGCTTTAAACAGAGCAATCACCGCCTTAGTTTCACCAGGCATCAGAACGCAGTAAGGCATCTTGCCACAAAGAAATGAGATCGCAACACACATAGAGCAGCATCAAAATTACATGAAATACCAAGAGCACGTGCACACTCCAAGTAATGCTGTCGACACACCAGAGCAAATTGAAACTTGTTACTCTGCAGCAAGTAACACAACAGGCGGGTGTTTCCTGCCAGCAAGCGACAATATTTTACGCGGTGTCATTAAGGAAGTACGCGGATGGTGTGTAAAAACGCGAAAAATATTGATACTAAGCTTTAGGCGTCAATACTTTCCGCGCGCACTGTACAGTTTTCTGAAACTGTATAAAGCTTCATTATTATTATTATTATTAACTTTGTAACAGTAAAATTAAAATTTTTACAGATTTAGCTTCCCTTAAAACCCCCCACTGCAGTTGGTACTAGTCTACTACAATCATCGATATACGTGGGGAATTCAGAAAATAAAAGACCATTTAGTTATACAAAACGAAAAATACAATATTTATTGGGAAGAACAATTCTGTTACATACCTGAAACTTCGTTCAGTTCTCTACATAATCAGCACCTTCATTTAAACATTTGTCGTATCTGTTTACAAGCTTCATAATTCCCAGGTTATACTGTTCTGCCCCCAGTTCATTAACCCAGGTGGTCACTGCATTCTCCAACTCGTCAGCACGTCCAAAACGTTTTCAGAACAAAAAAAAAAAAAAAAAAAAAAAAAAAACTTTCAGAACGTGGAAATCGCAATAACAATTTTCATTGATCGTAGTGCCTTTTGGCATGAAATTCAGCAAAAGACCACCACTATGATCCCAAAAGACGGTTGCCATGACCTTTCATGTTGATTTTTTTTTTTTTTTTTTTTTTTTAATGAGGGACAATCTCATTCAAATGATTAGTGTTTTCTCAAATGATTAGTGCATGGGTTGATGTGAGACACACAGATCACAATTTGATCAAGAATGGCGTCTCCATCTGAGTGATATCGTATCAAAAATGTGATGGCAGTGACCACCTGCCTTAATGAACTGGCGGAAGCAGAGTATAACATGGGAATTTTGAAGCTCGTGAATAGATACAATAAATGTTTAAATGAAGGTGGTGATTATGTAGAGAAGTGAAGTAAGCTTCAGGTTATATAACAGACTTTTTTTTTTCAATAAATGTCGTGTTTTGTATAACTAAACAGTGTTTATTTTCTGGATGACACTCGTACGTAATTTATGTCAAAACAGATTCCGTAAAGACAAAATGTACTATTGGTACTAATGATTTGAAAATTACTTATATAAATAATGGAGAACTCCTGGTATCAGTGATTCAAAACAACCGGTACTTATGGTTGAGAGCTGCATATGCGCAACTTGTAAATGATATGGTAAATTATTGTTATTATCATTTTCATATACATTCTGAGGAAATAAGAAAATAGTGCTTTCGTATTGGAAATATCCATGAGGTTTTATGTCTTCACTTTTGCACTTCTTTGGTACAGATAAGAATTAAAAATACTCATTAACCTATTTTTGAAAAAAAAAGGAAAAAATTTGCGGCTTATATAACAGTCGTTTAAGAAATTATTCTAGGTAAAATAAAGTATGAGACGTATGCATGCGAGGATACAGTAAATGTTTCTGAAAGTTGAATAAAAATGAATAAAAGAGAGTTTGGAGTGGAATCAGGAGAGGTGGAGAATAAATATGTTTAAGCAACAAGTGACAGTGTATCGAAGTCTGGCTCAGAATGGATAAAAATGTGATTTTTTTAATAGCCTTAAAGAGACTGTATGTGAAACATTCCGTCCTTCCTCTTCATTCTATTTCATGCTTCTTTTAACCCTTTCCACATGAGAGTAGAAATTCTTAGATTATTTTCATGAAACCGGTTTTTCCATACTACATGAAACCTGTATAGAACATATTTATTAAAACAATGCGTGAGTCCATCATAGGTCCTGACAAAGTGGACCCGCACAATTGTGCGCGATTTGAAGCCGTAGTGAGCGTGAAAAACGAAAAATTCTCGCTTGTGTAATACAGAAAAGCTACCTGCATGATTGTGCGAGCGGAAAGGGTTAATAGCTAAGCACTTGATATATATGTACTAGACAATAGTGGAAATAGTAGATTGCTTATGTCAAAGGAAAAAGAAAAACTTTTATGCATAACTTGACAAGAAGTGGTTAGATTGTAAACCATTTATAACGTTACGTGGCAGCATGGCTTTTGTATTGTCTCTTTTCAATTATCAAGCTTTAGTTCTAGGAGCAATTTGATTCGTATAAAAAGTTCCCGTATTTTTTAAATATATTATCTTTATTCATTTGTATAATGAAAGAAATTGTTTATTTGGATTGAAAACATCATTCAAGCATTTGCTTCATAGAGTGAAGAGTACTGCACAAAGAAGGCCTGGGGATCGACTTTCGGATTTATAATTTTTTCTTAAAGCTTCATGTACGCTCTTTGTGAGTGAGTCTGTGAAAATATAAAAAAATAATGATTTGATCATAATTATCTTTACTCTGAGATTCTTTGTTTTAAGATATGTACGAGAAATGAATGGTGCCTGACCGTTGCTAAAATAATATCAAGGTGCTAATAATAAAAAATTAATTTCATAGTGGGAAGCATCACCTTGATTCACATGAATCATTTTTGTAAAGTGTATGGATGAATTTTCCTCCTTCATTGCGTGCGCAAGGAAAGGTGGCTTCTGACAGTTGCGTAGAGCACGTGGAGTATTGCAGGCGCTGTTGTCAGAGGCTCCGCAACAGAGACAGCAGCTCTGGCGACATTTAACAAGTCGTCTCAACTACCGGCAACAGCGCGGTCAGTGACATTCGTTGCCTAGAAACAGCGTGAAAGAATACTGCCGTGATTGGCGAACAATCCTCCCTCTCGGTTTGTTTACAATCATGTGCAGCTATTTGTCAGAGGCCACCTTTCAGTAACTCGATAATAGATCTGTATTATTTGAACAAATCGAAGTTATGGATTGCTTGAAAAAGGGCAAGGTTGTCAAAGAAAATATATTTAAATAAATAAAATAAATAAAGAGCATGAAACGTGAAGAAAAGCTCACACTATACGGAAGTTACTTCACGAAACTTACAAAGACTTCTGGCATGTATTAGACAGCTTGTGACTGCAAAAAATTGGTAAGCTTGACAAACTTTCCAACTTTTGTGGTGTATCGTTGACGTTCTGCGAGTCTTATCATCATTCTGTTTTTTCTTTTTGTTTCTCGTTTGTGATTGGCTCTCTCAGAAAATGGAACCACAACGGTATTCTAATGTTTAGAAGTTCTCAGGTGTAAAACTTGTAAAATACATATTAGAAATAATTTTTCCAAGCAATATGGTAGGATTGGTAATATTGAAGTTGCAGCCGAGACCTCCTGACAAAAATATTTTATACAGTATATAACCAACGATAGGTTTATTACATATATAGTAACTCTATGGTAGAAGAAGTTTTGTTGATTTGTTATCAATCGGTTTTGGAACTATTATGTGCTTAAGAAAGCAATACAAGCGAGAGTCCACAACTATGAAAATAAAATAATGGTACTAATCACTTGATTGTTTGAAACAGGAAAATGGTAGACCATCACATGGGTCCGAACTCTTCTGATACTCTGTAACATTCTTTATATCCTCCCCTCCCTATTTTTCTTTCTTTCTTTTCTCTTCACCCCAACGATAAATCATTTTTATGTTGAAAGTTTCTCTGTTTAATGCATTCAGGTAAATTTTATACATTAGGTATTTACAGTGTATCATTTACGTAGTATTCGAGTATAGAAAAAAAATTAATATGAGAACATTAACTAGTCACGATACAGCGAAAGACTTCTATAGAGTCTTAACTAACTTTACTCGTTTATCTGTCTGATCTATGTTGTGCTTGTGTATTGTTTGTTAATTTTGTTGTTATAAATTATATTGTTTTTCATTTAAAATAATATTGTATTATAATCCATAATTCGTATATGGTGTTAAATTAGCGTGTAAGTTGGAGTGTAATCTGTACAATAAATGTACAGATTTAGTATTAATTGTGCTGCGCGAATAATTAAAATAATTAAAGTATAAGTTACAGAAATCCTTGAAAGTGGGAAACAAAATCCCCAAATTACTACTAAGTAGGCAAGGGATATTTTCGAGTAAATTATTTCTTCTTACTCTTAGTGATAAGTAACTGTATATTAGACATAATTATGTATTTTATTTATTTATATATTTATTTGTTTTGTCATTCCGTTTTCAATCAAGCTGTGTTCTTAATTTATGATGCTATATACAGGGTGTTACAGAAATTTGTCTCAGTATTTTGGGAAGATACCTTACATCAAAATATGAAAAAAATAAAGTAGGGATGGCCACAAAGTTCCGGTTCCGGCGGAACCGGTTCCGCCAGGAACCGGTTCTTGGAGATCCGGTTTTCAGAACCGGTTCTGGAACCGGTTCCATACCTGGATCCGAAAACCCGGTTCCAGAACCGGATCTTAGGAACCGGTTCCAGATCTGGATCTGAAAACCCGGTTCCAGAACCGGATCTTAGGAACCGGTTCCAGATCTGGATCTGAAAACCCGGTTCCAGAACCGGATCTTAGGAACCGGTTCCAGACTTGGATCCGAAAGCCCCCAAAGACCCGTAAATGAGGCATAAAGATCACCTTCAAAAATAATGCAAAGAGGACCATGCGCTTGTGCCTTCCTCGCCTAGACACGCTTGTGCCCCCAGAAAAAAAATTTTGGTCCACCAGTGGGTGTTTAGCCAAATGAGTTGGCCAGTTTGCCTGTTTAACCAATGAGTTTGCCAGTTACCCAGTTTATTTAGCCAAATGAGACAAGCTGCCGCCGCCTGGGCGCCTGCCTGTCGCTTCCACCATTTCATCTAGCATATTGTTCACAGCTTGCCAGCAGCTCGGGGAACCGGTTCTGTTTCAGAACCGGTTCCAGACCTGGATCTGAAGAACCGGTTCTAGACCTGGATCCGAAGAACCGGTTCCAGACCTGGATCCGAAGAACCGGTTCTAGACCTGGATCCGAAAAACCGGTTCCAGACCTGGATCCGAAAAACCGGATCTTCTAGAACCGGATCCGTTCAGACCCGAAAACCGGTTCCACTAGGAACCGGTTCTGGCCATCCCTAAAATAAAGTTCATATGGACCTGTAGTCGGAAGTGCATGGTTTCGTAGTTATAGGGTTCCGAAAACGTGAAAAAATGAACTATACTACACACGGCGCAAGCTACCTTTGCACTTTGAAACCGTTACTTCCCGAGCGAGTGAGATGAAAATGAGAGGAAATGGTTGATCCTACGCATGCGCAAGATATGTTGCCAACCGCGATTATCCAAACTTCTCAGTAGTAGATCCTAAATCTTTTTTGTAATAGTTTGTTTATTACTAAATGTTTGCCTCTTTGCAAAGCATCACACATCCTCTCCACTGCTTTTGCAACTGGTACAATCGACAACAATAGACCATCATCTGCTCTTTCTTTCTCAAAGTAAGCTCTGACATTATATATCAATTCCCTACTTAGACTTCTGATCGTAGTACTACTCCCGAGTTTTTTCTAAAAAGATCTTTTATCTTCCATATCATAGCGTAAATTAACCAAAGTATAAGAGAATTTGAAATTAATTATTAAAATTAAAAATAACTGAATGTATCAAACACCTGAACGTGCCGGCATAAAAAAAAGGGTAAAGAACTCATACAAATACATCCACACAATCCCAGATATTAACATACAAAAGAATAGATACACATAGTATTTTAGGTCTACAAATCACAAAAATTCAGATTTATATACACCACTATAACACAATGCTAAGTAATACTGAGTGGAAAACATTCGTTGACCCTTCTTATTTTGACCTTTGGGTTACCAAAAAAAAAAAAAAAAAAGTAAAGAAAAGAAAAGAAAAAGGAAGCCTCCCACACATCTGTTGGTCAACAGAACACATGGTACATTTTGGCAATCCTAGCATTCCATTCGCTTAGAGTCTAAAACAAGAGACATTGCTCACTCACCCCTCGAAATAAGATATTTCCGATGCTTGTGGAGGTTTTGTTCTTTCGCTGGGTTTCGTGTAGTGTGCTAGTAGATTGAAAATAAGGTGTTTGTTGTTACGAGGGTGTTATTATCTTATTCCGGTCCAGTGTATTGTGGATAGGCTAGTGTAATAGTTTGTAGGTATATCGGTGCGTGTTGTAGTGAATTAACGTGAATATGAATGTTATAAACTCCAAAGTGAAGCACTAAAAGATCCATTCACAGGCTAGAGAGGTGATTTGGAATGTTATTAAATTTATGGAGATGGAAGCTCGAGAAGGTACCTTCACAATTCCTGTTGGAAAAGCTTTAGAAAGAACAGCGAAGGCTGTAGGGGTATCGTTACGGACGATCAAAAATATAAAAAAAGAAGGGTAGACAGTTGAAGCTAAGAAAACTTGTTTTGAAACTCCGAATAAAATCCGGCGTTGTCAGAAACCTGTGGTTGGGGTAGATGAATTTGACAGTGATGTTATTCGGAGAACAAATTACGACTTTTATAAGACGGAACACAGAGTTCCTACTGTTTCGACACTGAGGGAAAAGCTTTCAAAATCAATAGGTTTTCAGGGTGGGTGCACAAGCCTTAGAAAAATTCTAAAAGATCTTGGGTTTCGGTGGAGAAAGACTAAAACTAACAGAACCGTACTTGTTGAGTCTCAAGAAATTCGAGAAAAAAGAATTTCCTACTTGAGACGTATCGAAACCAAGCGCGAAATATAGTTTATGTAGACGAATCATACATATTATCATCTCACGTTTCCAACAAATCTTGGACCGACGACAGCTCTCACGGTTTATTAGCACCAGTCTCTCGAGGTCAGAGGTTAATTATGATTCATGCAGGAGGGGAAAATGGGTTTGTACCCAGTGCATTATTAATGTGGAAAGCAAGTCAGTCTACAGGTGACTACCACAACCAAATGAACAAAGAAAATTATGAAAAGTGGGTTACAGATAAATTAATGCCAAATCTCCCTCACAATTCTGTCGTGGTTTGTGATAATGCATCCTATCACAACGTTATTTTGGAAAAAGCACCTACCTCTGGTTCAACTAAGCAACAAATGATGCAGTGGCTGACAGAGAAAAACATTTCTTTTGATTGTAATATGCTGAAGCCAGAACTGTATAGTTTAATCCAATCACATAAATCAGGATTTAAAAAGTTTGCAATTGACGAAATTTTCAAACGCCATGGACACTCTGTGCATCGTTTACCCCCTACCAACCCGGAACTGAATCCAATTGAAAAAATTTGGTCTTTGGTGAAAGGTTGGGTTGCGTCACGAAACACAACTTTCAAAATTAATGGTTCAAAAACTCTGTGAAATTAGATTCGGGCAAATCGGGAGGAACGAATGGATATCAGTTTGTAATCACATGAAGCAAATTGAAACTCACTATTGGGAAGCAGAAGGAATTATGGATGAAATTACTGAGAGGGTTGTTATCAGTCTCGGTGGTGTCGACAGTGATAGCAACAGAGATTCAGAAGAGGATACTGACGGTGACTTATCCGGAATAGAAGAAATGTAGGTGAGTGTCTCCTTTATGTACGCATACACATAGATGAAAAATATTTGATATTTCATTTTTATTTGTGGAATGCAACGTCTATTATTAATAATAATGATCTAGATATACATAGATAAAAAGGTACAACGTACGAGTTATGAATAATATCTCACATTTCTAAATTCATGGCGAATAATTATTTCAGTTGGCAACGCTGATAAGTTCACTTTTCTGCCTCCTAAATCACGGTCAGATGGGAGCGAAATCGCGAACAGCGTTACGTCACTCAAGTGCAGAGTTGTTGTGCGCCGTGTATATCTACTGTTGGGCACAGGTCCATATGAACTTTGTATTCTTATTTTGATGTGAATAATCTGTTCCCAAAAATATTAGGACATATTTTTGGAACACCCTGTACAGTTCCAAACTAAAGTTTTAATTGCTGAGAGTAGGAATATTGCGTGTTAACTTTCTTTGAGAATAGAAGACACATTATAGTTCAAAGCCGTTATGGAAAATTGGTGTAAAAGTAAGTTTGTTATACTTACGTAGCTTTATTGTTACGTGTCACATTAGTGTTTAAAAGTGTATATGTGTGTATGTATGCATGACTGAAAAACTAATTGTGACCAAAGTTAATTTGTTCTAATATACCTCTATACCACTCATTAGTATTTAATAGACTGGTGTCGGAAGATTACTGAAAATGTACACTTTGAAGGCAATGGGAAATATAATATTTTTGCACTGTGAAAGTGAGAATTAATACTCTTTTCTTTACGATTTTTTTTGGCTTACCAGTAACCCGAACGTGATCAAACCAATATACATATGATTCCTCAGATAAGCACCAAAATAACAAATTAACGTAATATGTATTTATATGTATATTGATATTATCAATGTTATCATAACAGTTGTTTTTCTTGCCTTACGTATTTTATTTGGACACATATCTAAGACGCATATGTATAGTGGTTTGAGGATGCTTGGGTTATTTGTAAACTTCTCTTAGCTTGCCTAAGAGGTCTAAAAGCTCCTAACCGCAACCACGTAGCTTGACTGGGGCTTTGTGGTTTCCCTGCCCGATTAGCTTGCCTGGAGCGCTGCGGAACACCAACTTCTCTTTGCTTGCCAGGAGCATTGAAAATTCCTAAGCACGAACACTTAGATTGCTTAGATCTCTGTAAAAATCGTTCCCTTAACTGTCTGGGCATTCATTTGCCCAAACTTTGTATTGGTCTTGAGACCACACTTATAGTAATTTTGTATACAACAAGAATTTTATAACAAAAAGATTGAGAAGAAAAAACAAATTCCGTGTTCTAAATTGCCCCACATACCATCTTATCTAGGTAATTTTATAATACAGATAGATAGATAGGTAAATATGTATTGTAAAAAAAGCAGTACTATGTGTAGTCTGGGTCTGTAACGTATAATTTGTTGTATATCTCTCAGCAAATTTCCGTTATAACCGTGGTGAATATTTACTAGTGTCATTCTATGGGGATGGATGTTTTAAAAATGAATAAAGTTACAAGACCCATAAATTCGAACATGTGATATAGTAGGTATATAATTGTTGAACGTTTCTTCAACCCTCTAGTTGTTTTTAACTTGTTACTACCTATTTACAAGGACTCGTGATACTTGAAACATTTATATGAGCAATTGGCTGCGCCCATTGACTTATTGTATCATGAACAGCTACGCAGTACTGTATCGCTTTTTCAATTGCTTTGGGCCTGGCGGTAATTTATGTATACATTATATTTCAAGGTTAGCAGAACTGCTTTGGACGATTCAAAATGCCTGATTTTTTTAATGTCTGAATTTTTTGATCTTGTCTAAATCGTTTTTCACTATTTCTTTATTGTTTCCATGTGTTGCCATTAAGCTATGCATAATGAAAACACAGGGTTCCTACTTGTCAGGGAAGTCAGGAAAAAGGACTGAAAATAGTGGAAAGTCTCAGAAATTTCATAAAATATATTTTTTCTAACATTAATTGTACACCAATTTCAGCTTAGCCAACCATTAATGATCACAGTATGGAACGTTGCTTAGATTTTTATGGGTGGTAAGCGGAATGTATGTATGAGCAATTGATTACTATTTGTCTCTATAGAATAAATGTTCTCATATATAAATATTCTCCGTTACTTATTCCTTATTTATATGTCAACGTCATCCGACACTTGTCGTGAAAGTCAGGGAATTTCCTGCCAAAGGTCAGGGAAATAGATTTCTTCAGATCGGTAGCAACCCTGATAGTACATCTAGGCGCTATCAGATGGATGAAGTTCAGTTAGGTAAGCTGCTTTATTTTTAGTGAAAACAAAATTAATGATGTGTTTCGTGTCTCTAAATTACGTAGATTACAATGATATTTTCGATTGATGCCATTTTGTATTTCACACACAGATTTACACAGTGAAAAAATTATGATGTGCACAAATGCGCGCAAATGCAAGGTCTCACTGGTTCTTGTATTATAGTTAGCGTTATATTAAAATTCAAACTAAGCATTTACAAGAATTTGTACGAACAAGATAGTGCAAAACAAAAGTTGGTGAGTAACAAAAAATTAGGGCTAAAAAGATTAATGGAAATGATTAGAGGTTGAGAGTATATCTATTTAAATATACTTCTAAACCTAGCCAGTGGAGTAAATAAATGGTAAGGTCACCTCTGTATCCTGTGAATAATATTTTTGATTTGGTACAGAAGGTATCAGAGTGAACTGAAATTATTCAATAGCCAATAATACCGCTAATAACAGAGAAAACTTGCAAATCACTTGCTGTAAGCTTGAATTGCAAGTCAGCCAATCTTGCATCCAACTTGATTGGAAAATGTGCAAGCATGGCGCAAGCTGGATTCCAGGAACGAAGTTACATGGGAGCAACCTTGCATTTAGTGTTCCATTCAAGCTTGACGAAAGCGTTTTTCAAGTCAAGGCAAGTCAATAGCCAATAAACGGCTTGTGATGATATGACGCTGTGCGAAGGGTCTAAAACATCGCTTGCAAGTACAGCAAAAGGCAGATTGTATAAAAGCATGCGTTTCAAACGCAAGCGTAGAAAGCCAAAAGCCAAGTACGCGCCAACTGGCCGAAAACTTTCTTGCTACTAGGGACTGTTTATCTTCGGCATAGTGTAGTATCCACCGAAGTTTTTCTGTTGCCCTGGTGATAGTTTCCACTCAATAACAGGAGATAATTAAATAAAGGTGGGAATTTTAGAGCGATTTTTTTTAATTCCCTCTGTCCCTTTCCTCATTTAGGCATACTTGCAATAGTCTGTATACTGTCGGAAAACTTACTTCATTACCTTTCGAATAAGATATAATTTTCGTCTTTACACCAAATACAGGGCGTGTTATACATAATTAACTGAAACTTAGCAGATTTCAGGAGTTCAAAAATTACCCCTTTCGATCTCGGAAACCAGGGGGAATAGACCATATGTTCATACAAACTTTTTACCTGCTCTAGCACCTCCGAAAATATCTGTACTTCGTCACCAGACACCCTGTAGATATCCGTTGTCTGGAGTGTTGTATAAATATATAATTATGCAGTTCCACACACTACCTATGCTGGGCAAAGGCAGATGTCGACTGCATGGACATCTATGACGTGGACCAATGGAATTGCGTTTTTTTTTTCGAGAGAGAGAGAGAGAGAGAAAGAGAATTCGGACGATATTTTTTATTGATATCTCCAAACACTGGAAAGTGTTTGAAGAAATATTTAAAGGGATATTTCACACCAATGTTTTGCATTCATTTTTGAATTTAAATATTTAATTCGTATTTTATTCGAAATCCTCATTTGATGCTTTAGTAATAATTGCAGCACTTGATTTATGCGAGCGATCCCAGGTTTGATTACCAGCAGTGAGAACACTCGGTCGAAAAGTGTAAAAAAGCTTTTTCAGTCTAGCCATTCTGAGTGAAGTTTTCGTCAATCACACCGGGCAACTACTGGGATGTTACCTAAGTAATGGTACCAAGCACTCCATTCCTTTCTTCTTTTATCCAGTTCCCCAGGGCAGTGATCGCTGAGAGATGTCATTCCTCATACGTGGTGAAATAACATGGCCGTAGGTGGCGAAAACCCAAATCTCAAATTCCTAATCCTAACCCTTGATTTAATTAAGTTGAAATAAGAAAGTTCAGTGCGGTAGTTCATACCTTTTTTATTTTATTTCTTTTTATTGTACATTTTAATAAATTTTTGAATATTATTATTTAAATAATTTTAAATATTAAAAAGTACCATACTCACTTAATCCAATCTTTCTCAATTTTACAATTGTTAAATTAATAAGAGCAGTATTAAGAATTTCCACACTTACTGCGCCTAGGTTAAGGTAAAAACAGTTTAGTAATATTCGATGTGGAATACAGTTTACTAACATATTTGTTCCCCAAACTATGGCTCGCTGCGGGCGTGATAACAATAAATATTCATTGATGTAATCTCAGATATTGTGACGATTTTTCTCACACAAGACATGCTGTCAGAACAATACCTCTATTATTTTTGTTAATTTCTTAAAAGTAAGATGCCTATTGTAGACAAGCGAAGGTACTTTCTCTGTCTTTGGTCTGCATATAACTAAAAACTAACTAACTAACTCTAGGGCTTATGGAACCCGGAGGATCAATGCCGCGTTCACAAAAGCTCTCCACTGACTTCTGTCCTTAGCCAAATGGATCCAGTTTCTACTTTGTGTTCCTATTTCTGCGAGATCCATCTTAATATTGTCCTCCCATCTGCACCAAGGTCTTCCTAATAGTCGTTTTCCGATTGGTCTTCCAGTCAAGACTTTGAACGCGGTTCTGCTTTCTTCCATTCTAGCTACATGACCTGCCCACCTAAGCCTCCTAGACTTGACGACCCTAACAATGTTGGGTAAACCGTATGAATTATGTAGGTCCTCGTTATGAAGTTTCCGCCATTCCCCATTCCCGTTCCTCTTGGGTCCGAATATTCGTCTTAGGATCTTCTTTTCAAATACTTTCAGTCTTATGTTCTTCCCTCAGAGTAAGCGACCATGTTTCAAAACCATACAGAACAACAGCCATGATTATATTTTTTTTTATATATTTTAAGCTTAAAACTCCTCGACAGAATTTGCAAGACAAGAAATTTTGAAATGAATAAAAACACGAATTCCCTGGTTTTGGTCGGCATTTATTTCGTGAATATGATTTTCGTCTGTTAATATTGATCCTAGGTATTTGAAAGTATCCACTTTAACTATCATATTATAATTTGGAAGAATAAATATAAACAAATTCCGCCAATTAGATAAATATTACTTGAAATAAATATACTTCTAGGCTAGGCTCCATGTACTTCACTTGTTTAATGACAATATTAAAATTTTAAGTCTCTGCTCAAAGATTGGGAAGGATTAAGATTAGGAATTAGATTTCTGGGCTTTCGGCATCTATGACCATGTTAGCCCGTCACTAGGATTAGGATTGGGAATTATATTTCTGGACTTTCGGCATCTATGGCCATGTTAGCCCGTCACTAGGATTAGGATTGGGAATTAGATTTCTGGACTTTCGGCATCTATGACCATGTTAGCCCGTCACTAGGATTAGGATTAGGAATTACATTTCTAGGCTTTCGGCATCTATGACCATTTTAGCCCGTCACTAGGATTAGGATTAGGAATTACATTTCTAGGCTTTCGGCATCTAGCCATGTTAGCCCGTCACTAGGATTAGGAATTAGATTTCTGGACTTTCGGCATCTATGGCCATGTTAGCCCGTCACTAGAATTAGGATTAGGAATTACATTTCTAGGCTTTCGGCATCTAGCCATGTTAGCCCGTCACTAGGATTAGGATTAGGAATTAGATTTCTGGGCTTTCGGCATCTAGCCATGTTAGCCCATTACATATGAGGGATGTTCCTCGGCGATCACAGTATCCGAGGAAAAGGAAGAAAGGAAGGATTAGGGCAGTAGCGTAGCGTTAACTTTCGCAAAGGGGAGACAGCACAGGCGCACCCACGAGGGGGGAGGGAAGTCAGCCGGGTTCTGACATCCCCAAAACTTCTTAAGTCAATATACTTTTATTAATTTTCTTAATAAAACTATGCTTGTTTAGTAGAGAAATTATTGATGTAGAATGAAAATTTGATCTTACATATCATCTGTACTATTTCTCTTATAAAAACAATGTAGTTCCATATTTTTTTCTGAAAATATAGATGAAAGTACTTTACAGTTACTTGTCTTGTCGAGTGCAGAATAATATCCGTTCAATACTACATAGACGTAGTGGCTTGGATCCAGGGCCGTAACTTGTGGGGGGCAGGGAGCAATTGTCCCAGAGAAGCTCCCCACCGTTCGAGGGAGCCCCATTTTAAGACAAAATTTTCTTACTCTATATACGATACGAACATGAAATTATAAATGAAGCATCAAACAGATTCACTACATTACATAAATAAAACAGCACACAAAAGGAAACAAAACAAAAGAGTCGTGGGCCCATTTTAGTAAAAAAATGTCTGCTATTAGGGGCCCTAGAGATAATATTTATTCGTGTGGCTTTGAGATTTATCAATATTGTCCCCTTAATTAATTTGTCATGTATGGAACGAGCCCAGAGGTGTAACTAACGGCCCCGCAGACCTTGTCGTACTTGAAGGCCCACAGGCTCCAGGGGGTCATAAAGAGTAAGAGAAAGTTGGAAAGAAGGGGCCCAAGAATTAGAAAAACAACTTTTCTAGGAGACCCAAATATGCGTATTAATGCTTGCCCCCCAGAAAACTCTAAGTTAGGAGGCGCTGCTTGGATCCCCCGAACCCTGCACCCCTCCGCCATGAATGGAGTTAGGAATTGTCTGCTCGGGCAGACCTTTTGTTCAGTGTCGGGTCTCTAGAACACTTTCTACACAAATGTGGAGTTAGCATATAGGTATACATTTTATTTTTTGTAAAAAAGTTGTGGGCAACTCCGTCCTCCCAACAAAAAATTGGGTGCGTGCCTGGTAGATATTATTTCTTCTCGAGTTCGGAACCAACATTAAGTTGTAGGGCCATGTCTCATACAGCTTCGGTGATGGAAAGGAATATGAAACTCCTAACCAAATTTCGTTATAAACTGATTTTTGCGAGGTTGCACTACTGTATATAACATATGGAGACTTAATTTTGATCAACAAAGCCCTCAACGATTAAATCAAACAGGCATACCGATATTTATTCATTCTGAAGAATCTCAGTATATACACTGGATACGTTAAATTGAATTAATAATTTACTTCCTATGTAATATCTTCTTATTTGCTTAGGCTTTGTAAAGTGTTATCTCTGATTCAAAAAGTAAGCTTAGAAATTGGTTATGTTTTAAACTTGATACTAATTTTCATACGACAACATAGCATGCTATTTAATAACAACTGGTGCAATAAATCTATATCTAATCATTTAGTTTTCACATAATACATAAGTAACACACGTATCCAAATTCACACAAAGTTAGCTAACGATTTTAAAAGCAACAACAGAATAGCATACTATAAAACATCTTGCGCTCGCTTTTGCCTTTCGCAGTGTTGATACACTCTGGTATTGCGATTAAAAAGAAGCCGAAGCTAAATCGTGGAAAATTTATATGAATTACTGGTACTGTATTCATAAAACTTTCAGCAAATTGTTCCGGTAGTTATTAATTTGTTTTTTTTTCTTCTATTTCTTGAAATTTTCTCTGAAATATGATTGAATATCTAAAAAGAAGAGGAAAAAGTATGTTGGATTTACAATAGTACATTTGCGCTGAGTGTGGTATCACTGCAGCTGAAACATGTCTCATTGCCAGGTTCTTTCAGCGAGCGAGAACCCCACACAGCCACATGCGCGCGCAACTTTCAAGTAGGAGCTACACTGACTTGTTCAGCCGCGTTGAGACAGACTTCTTGATGTCTCTCTCTGACCTGTTTGACGGAGACAGAACTTGAATTTCCCAGTTTTGAAAATTAAAATTATTTACAAATTAGATTCTACCACTATTGCTATTAACCAACCTATCACGGACCCTATTATTTCTATATTTTTCTACAACATGAAATGTATATTGATTCTTATTAATTAAGAAATTCTAAAACCATGTTCTTTTAATTTGAAAGGGTAGACAGTGTCTCAGTGTCTCATAGCACTCTGCGCCACTGGATTAGGGTAGCGGCCTGGGACCTATATTTTAGGTACCAACCCGGCATTTGCCTGATGCGAATGAGGAAAACCTCATTTAGGATGGCTGGTTGAAAATGCTTCGGGTGTCCCTACTGGGAATCGAACCCGAGACCGCTCGCACCAAAGACAAGAGTGTTAGCGACTGCGCTACGCGGGGACGTATCTCAGAAAACGGATATCAGCAACAATATAAATGATCGATTACAATATTCTGTGAAAATAATGATAACGGAAATTGAGCGTTGTTTTACGCTCAAGCTCACCTATATTTCGAGCTAAGCTCAACTCTCGCTCACATTTTTCAAAACGGGCTAGCCCACGATAAATCCACGAAAACGAGCCGGTTTCAATGAACTAGTTCAAATGAGCGCGCTCACTTACTACCCCATAAATAGCCATTCCTTGGTCTGGAAAATGTTGGGTACTATTGTTTCAAGTTTTGGAGAATAAAAACTATATATATACCTAGGTATATACAGTATAATAAGAAGGAAAGCATTAATATTTATAAAAATAAAACCACCTTCCAAGTTTTGCTTATTTTCAAGTTGCTCGATTCAGACGCCATCTTCGAAATTTGATTAAATGATTTATATGGAAATCATTTTCCTACTCCTTACTCAACTGAAACTTTAATGAGCTGCGTTTGATTATTTCTTCTACAAGACTCCACTACAATTTACTGCAAGAATAAATATGGTTTAAATGTTGTTCTATTACACACTTCGTGGACTTCTCGCGACGCGGAAGGTTTATGTATAAAATGTTCATTCTGTTAAACAAAACAAGAAAAATAATTTTCCATGTAAATCAATTCATATGTTGCTGATATTTAAGTCTGGGAGCATGATGGTACAGTGGTAGAGCGCTTACCTGTGGTATGTGAGATTCCTGGTTCGATCTCCGACCAGGTAACTTTGTGGTGGGGAATGTCTATTGTTTTTCTCGTGATATTCCATTTGCTTCCACATTCTCATTCCACCGTTTCCTCCATCGTTTCCTTACTTTAAACATCCGTCTCAGCCTAGAGGACATACTAGTGGGACGTTAAACTGAAATACTTCATTTTTGATATTTAAGTCTAAAGAGGGGCCGCGGTGACTCGGTGGTAGAGCGTTCACCTCTGGTGCTTGGGGTCCCGGGTTCGATCTCAGCCCCCGCCAAGTGAACTTTGTGGTGGACAAACACCGTGTGCGTGAGTTTCCTCGGGATTCCCCTGTTTCCTCCCACTTTCTTCATTCCACCATTTCATTCATTACTCATCATCACCGTCTCCTTTAGCCTAACCGACATAACCGTGGGACGAAAAACTCAAAGATTTCATTTCATTTTTTAAGTCTAAAGAGCTACTCCAATAAAACATGGAACATGATGACTCAGTGGTAGAGTGCCTGCCTACCTCTGGTACGTAAGGTCCTTGGTTTGATCCCCAGCCATGTAAGTTTGTGGTAGAAACATTGTATCCGTGGGTTTTCTTTCAGTACTCCCATTTTCTCCCACATTCTAATTCCACCAAATCTTCCATCTTACCCTAGAGGGCATAATCGTAAGACGTTAAACTGATAAAGATTTCATTTTACTCTAATAAAACAAAATGTTTTATTATTTTTTTGTTTTCGTATCAGGTGCTTTTTGATGAGCAAGAAGTAGAATACACCGAGTTAATGTCAGAAAAAGCGATGTATCAGCAAGAGGACTTGTGGCAACAGATCTCTGAAATGCGTATGAACAGAGCAGCACGGCTAATCCAACGCTACTATTACAAGTTCAAAGCTCACAAAGCAGAAAGGATGAAAGCCAAGAAGTTGGCAGCAGCTGCTAAAGCTGCAAAGAAAAAGGCTAAGAAGTAATAAGGAGAAACAATTTTTATTAAGCATGCTGTTTGGTTGGATACTTCTACTATGATCAATCTAATTCTCTAGACAAAAAGTAATTAAATTATGAAAATTGTTTTATTTGTTTATTTATTTATTTTGTATATATTTGTTGGGTAAAATTTACACTTTTTTTTTTACAATTAAAAGTGACATTTTATATTTATGTACAGTTAGGTAATAATATTATTTTAATATTTTCTTGTTTTTGTTTTTGAGATGGATATAATCGACATCTTCCAAATATGGATGAAAATGTATGGTTTAAATTTTACATACATATTTGTAAATTACACTGTTACATTAGAAACGTATTTGACTTTACAAAAATACAATTAATCAGAAATATTCTGACATTTATATTACTGAAGATTTTACTAATTTTAACACTTAGTACCTCCAATTTGTTTTTCTTTTTTCCTGAATTTATTCTGATTCAATAAATTAAATGAACCATAAATCTTTATTCTTTGTGTAGTTATTTCAGTCTATAATGGATCGACAATATTAATTTACTATGTGGCTAACCATGCTTTTTTTTTTAAAAAAAAAAAAAAAAAAAAACATATTATGAATAAATTTCGGATATCTTCATAACGTTGGCAATCTGATTGACACTTTCTAAGTGTATTTTGAAAGAGTTCAAGCTGTCACCAAGGAATCCATAAGCAGACATTTTATTGGAATATTGTGACATTTTATTGGAATATTCCCTACGCCACACAATCCAGTGGCGTAGGGAAGGGAGGGCAGAGGGGCCGCCCCCCGAAAAGAGGTCCGGCTATGTACTTTGGCACTTTGATGTTTGTATTTTTTATATATATTTTTATGTTTGTAATTTTTCTATATGTGCCCCCCCCCAAACACACATCCTGGCTACGCTACTGACACAACCAAATACTTTTCGAGGAAGTTGCAATTTTAGTATCTTTATTTTAACATATCGGTGCTTCATAAATATTGCTAATCAATTTATCTATGGCAGTGATTTCCAATCAATGTGTCTCTAAAGTTTAGAATGTCATAATAATAATAATAATAATAATAATAATAATAATAATAATAATAATAATAATAATAATAATAATAATAATAATAATAATAATAATAGGTATTCTGCCATTATTGGCAGGTCACTTGCTGCAACTTCCCATGCTTCACGGTCTTCCGCTTACCTCTTCACCTTCACGTACGATTTCTCTGTTTTGATATCGTCCATTTATTGTAGTCATCGCCCTCTCCCTCTATGATACAGTTCCTTCTTGGCCAATGTTGCAACCAGTTTCTCTTCCTCTTTTTAATAATATCTAAAATTGTTCTTTTCTCCTCCACATTTCTAACACTCTTTCATTCGTTTTCCGCTCGACCCAGCCACTTCCCTTCATTCTTCTTCACACCCGCATTTCGAAAGCTTCCAGTTGTTTTTCATAATTTTTGCGTAATGTTCATGTTTCTCACCCATACAGTACAATACTCCACACGAAGCACTTTGTTAATCTTTATCTCAATTCTTCGTTTAAGGTCTCACAAAATCCTTCTTCCAGGAGCGGACCAAGTGCAAAATTTTTACCCATGCAAAGTGACTTTTTGGCGCCCCCTCCTAGTCCTAGCCTATATTTTACATTGTATTACAGTAAACCCTTTTTCAAAAAGAAAAACCAATATTCAAATACATGATATAGGTACATTTAGTACCTAAAATTATACGTAGGCCTATGTTATCAATTACATTGTGTTATTATTATTATTATTTATATACCGATATGTATAAATAAAAACAATATCGAACAGCATTTATTGAATACTACTAATGGTAATATGATTATTACTATATGATAAATTGTATAGTTATTTCAATAACATTATTTCCCCTCCACTGCCACTTGAAAAGAGTAACATATATAAAATCCAATAACTTTCACTGCCTGGAAAGAGTTCACAAAGAACATACCAACCATAAACAATACCAACTTTCCCTTCACTGTTTCTTCTACATGCCATGTCTCTATTTGTCGATACAGGCCCCCTAGTACTATTAAACTTTCGTCTTCCATGGTGGAATGAAAAAAAAATATGATGTAATTGAAGCTACTTTACAAGAATAGAAACAAAACAAAAAAGTCAGTAGTCAGTGTGATAAGTATTAGGTTGGTTATAAAATTAACTTTTTGAGGTCGTTCTGGCGCCCCGAGCAGTCGCCCGAGTTGCCCGGCTCTTGGTACGCCCCTGTCTTCCTCTTAAATGCTTCTTTCGCCATTAGCTACTATCCTTGTCTTTAATTCACGTTCCCACTTCATATCATCACTAATAATACTACCCAGGTATCGAAAAGTAGACACCTGTTCTATTTTCTCCCCTTCTATATTTGACACCAACCGCTTTGTTCCAATCACCACGGCTTTTGTCTTTCTAACATTTATTTTCTTCCCATATTCTTCGCAGCTCTTCTTCAAGTTTTTTGACTTCTTATTGATTTTCTCTTCAGATTCTGCAACAAGCGCCGTACCATCTGCAAACAATATACACCTAATCATTCTGCCTCCTATTGGGATGCTGTCTTCATTTTGCAGGCTCTTTTTCAGTATTTCTTCTAGATATTAAATAATGTAGGCAAGAGACAGAATCTCTGTGAAACTCCTCTTCCAATTGCACTCTCGTTTGTCATTTCCTCCCCTATTCTAACAATTACTTGTTGGTTCATGTATAAGTTCGTTATGAGTCTTCGATCTTTCCATTCCAACCCAACCTTCTTTAGAACTTCCAACATTGTTCTAATCATCATGAATTAGTAATCATGAAGCATTTAATAATTAGTCAAAATCAATATTTAGACAGTCTGTACTAATCAATGCCTCCAGCGTCAGCAATAACACTCAGTCCTACATGGAGACATTAGATCTACTTGATAGAAACTTACAGTCTTACATTACATTATTAGCCCTATAATTTATAATAATAATAATAATAATAATAAAATCAAACAAGTGTGTCGTGGATGTTGAGTAAAATGTATCGTCATACGGATCTACCACTTATTGTGCACTTGTGTGCTATAAAACCGAACCGAAATTGTATATAGTATTCATAACTATTGATTAGTCATCTCACTATTTCCGAGTTATAGTAAAGCGTTCGAGTTCGACATTTTTGTAGTGTGCCACGATGATTCTCTCTTATTCTCTCTCGTATTTAAAATAATTTTGTTTATTTTTTCCAGAAAATGTGCTTAGTATCAGTAATTAAACCTGTCGTTCGCTTTTGCGTTAATCTAGCTGTGCAATTCCTTCCTGTTCGCGTATAGGGACATTTTTTTTTTTTTCTATTTGTTTACTTGTGATAGGTATTAAGTTTGTGCAAATGAATATTCGCTTTGACGTCTGGTAGGAAACTCGCTCATTAACACAACATGAATGGACTAAGGTCACGTGTCTAACGTCGCAAAGTCTGTACATGTCCAGCAAACAGAATAGGGTATAGTGGCAGCTGCAGAGTTCTACAACACGAAAGTCACATCGGCAATGACGGTGTGTGAGAAGCGGAACAACTCCATCCCACTTCGCTTGGATTAAGTGCGTCAGCACAGCCACAGAGCTTAAGCTCCGCTTTGTTTTCCCCTACGGTCACATTTACCGGCAGAAACGAATTCTTTTTATCAGACACGAAAAATGTGTGATTAAATTGTACGTAAAGGCAAGCGTTTAAAGAGCTGTTCTGTGAGGTAAGCTATCGCTAAAATGAGCCAAACTAGAACATGTGATCAGAGAGTAACATTAAGCATCCTAACTTACACTATGTTGCAAAATCTCTCATAGACATCAATCAAGTTTGGAAACTTCATATTAAAATATTTTTTTCTTCGTTCATTCTGCATTCGTATACAGGAATAAATTCTATATTTTGTAATTGTTCTTCATATTAATTGGGAAAGCACATATCTTTGTGATTACATTGTTGAGCCGCGTCTGCTAGGGTGCATTTAGTAGGAGCAGTGAGAACATTAGAGGGGAGCGAGCACCCCCATCACGCTGGCTATACCTTGCACTGAGACATGTGATGTAGACGAAGTAATACAAAACTATTATTTTCCATATACAAAATATAATTGCTCCCCAAAATTTTTATGTCCCTCTGCTTGTCCCCTCCCAAATGAATGTAGATGTCGTCACTTATCATGAGGCGGTGTTGTTGAATAATCTTACGAAAATTAATCATGGAGAACACGATTGCAAGTGATTTTTCTTTACGAATTCATACTGGAACATTCTGCAAGCAGACCGCAGAAAACATTATTTATGCATTTAAGCCAGGAGTGGCGAATGAATATACCGTTGGCCGTTGGTTTATCGAATTTCGTTTTGATCATATAGTATTGCAAAATAAGCCCATAAGCACTGCCCAACATCATGTTCGCATAAAATAGGAAACATTGCTGAAACTTACCCTGGGAAACACAGAGCTCGGAAAAGTGTTCGTGTGATTGTAGACAAGTTAGGCATATAATGCCACTGTCATTCAGCACTTAGTGAACAAGTAAATTGTTTTCTGCATGTCTTGATTTGTTGCTAAGGTGAAAAAGTTCAATCCATGGGTGCCACATGAGTTGACACCAGCCAACAAGACTCACTATCTGGAAGTGTTCAGCTCTCTGAGTGTTGTGGAACTTGTTGGAAGGTTTTCTGCATCATCAAATTGTCAAATTGGATTAAATATGGATCCCCAAGGACAATCGTAAATTGTCAGAGCAATAATTGGGTTGTAATCAACGTCCTGAACGGTGTCGCAAACCAGCCCTCTATCCAGTGGCAGATCTAGCCAAGGGTCGGGGCACCTAAGGCCCCCCAGTTTTTGAATGACAAAATAATGTAAGCTATTATTTATATACATTTTTGGAAGTTTATAGAAAACTCATGATATACCTATCATAATCTGAGTTCTGGCTGTCCCCTAGTTTTTAAATTTTAGATCCGCCACTGGCTTTATCCATAGAAGATACAACTGTTTTGGTAGGTGTGATTCATCATGCCTATCTCAGGCTAGATGAAATCATCAATGCAGATCTTTACTGGACTCCACTAAATATACCGCAAATTTGTCCAGCCGCAAGTTTCCAGAAGTGAACAGGCATGGGCTCCTCATGTATGAGAATGTTTTCGCGCAAAGGACAGTGCCATGCTTTCCAAGAGTTGCAATTCTGGGCCTCCCCTGAGGATCGGGCTGTACAACGTGCAATCGAGGACTTCTTCACGTCTCAGATTACGCCATAGAATCCAATCGTTGTCTGAACTATGGTGAGAATATGTGATTGCAGACGGCTACCTCTTGATCAACTGTGTATTGTAGTTTTGATTGTTCTGGCATTTGGAAATGACGTACAGTACCTGAGGTAGATAGTCTGTTTAATTCTACGTAATCAAATGAATATCATGTTTGAAAAAAGTAAATTACATGCCTTGATCCTGTTATTATTAACTGACATCACCATATTAACTATACTATAGTATACGATATATAGCTTGACTCTTCTTTATTTTTTTTAATAGTACTCTCCGCAGTGACTAAACAGGGCTTTGAGTACTACCTAATGATGAAATTACAATTCCGATAGGACATAGATTTGAGAAGATTTTGGTGGTCTGGAACTTCTCCTATGGTAAGTATTGTTATGTCTACTACCGCAAATGTTTTGGAAGGCAATAACGAAAAAGCTAGTGAAAATTTTTTCAACAGTTATTTCGAGTGGTGTTCTGAAACTTAACCTGTATGCAGGGAGTCCCCTAGATATTATCCAAGGGAAAGCAAAAACGCGACACAAACACAGTTGCGAATACATACAAACATTGATGTGCGCGTACACACTGCACATATTACATAGGTAAAATAAACATAAATTATTTTCGCATACCACATCCTTGTTCAATTACAGTAAATAAACTAGTTACTATAGTGTTTAACAGTGTCGAACTGGCCATGTTGACGGCCCTTGCCGTGGGTCCTTAAAGGTCCCCTCACCACTGGCGTCTCTGGCATGTAAAATTTGGGGAGGACATCAAAGAAATTGATTTAAATGGCACTTCCTAGTCCAACCTGTTTATTATCTTCGATTCCATTTTTACCCTTCTGCTTACTTTCACGGATCCCCTGAGGCATGTCAAGAACTCTGTTATAATCGTTTCACAGCCTGAATATTATATTCCAAATAAAAAATTATTATTATTTATATGTTATCCTATCGTTAGTAAATAATTAAATTAGAATAAAATTTTGAATATTTTGTACTTCAAAATATTGGGGGGACGTGTCCCCCTGGTCCCCCGCCAGAGACGCCCGTGTCCCGCCATCCATATATATGTTAAATACAGAGACAATCAAACGTTATCGTGATTGCGTTACTTCAGTTACTTTGACAGTTTTTTCGCAGTTTTTCACTTAATGAGGCAATCAAATCTCTTTCTTTGCCTACATTCTGGTATAAATCTTTTCCTGTAAACATAAAAAGGAAAGGAGACAAATGGCTTTGACTTATCGTAGATGTTACTGTATTAGTTCAATTTAGAAAATGCCCTTTCACAAGTGAAAAGTATTTATTTGTATTTATTTACTCTATTTGAAACCAAGATACATTTGGTATTTGGAGGGTTCAGACAGTCCTGTTTCTTGTTTCAAATACACTTAGAAAAAAAAATATGTTACACTATTTAATACACATTATTGGAAAGATAATCTGCTACGCTGTAATATACTTTATCCACCAGGAATCTCTTGAGTTTCTTTTTAAAAACATTTATATTTTCTTCATTTTTTATTTCTCTGGGCAGCTTATTGTAAATTTGTACTCCCATATGGCTTGGGCCTTCCTGTACTAATGTTAGTTTTGTAAAATATTGTCTTCTTTCATTTTGTTGTCTGGTATTATATACGTGATTTATTTGGGTTCCATCTTTCAGTTTAGCTGCATAGATTGCAGTTTCATATACATAAATAGATGGTAGGGTAAGGATGTGGTGCTGTTTAAATTTTTCTTTGCATGATGTTCTCATGTGTAGACCAAATATTATCCGTATTGCTTGCTTCTGTTTCATGAAGACTGCTTTGCTGCTTGAAGATTTGCCCCAGAAAATGATGCCGTAATTTAGTATAGGGTGTATAAGCCCGTAGTATACTTGGATCAAAGCTTTAATATTTAACGTTTCTTTTAGTATCCTGAGTGCATAAAGTCTGGAATTTAATTTTACTATTATTTCTTTAACGCGGGTTTCCCAAGTTAGATTTTCATTTATATGTAATCCTAAAAATTTAATTTCATGGGTGAAATCTAGTTTTAGATTGGTCAATTTATTTTTGGTTTCTTTTATTTTCGTGTTTTGTTTTGTGTGAAAAAGTATGTATTTTGTTTTTGTGTTGTTTATGCATAAGCAGTTACTTTCGAACCATTTTTTGGCTTGATCCAATACTCTACATGTGTTGTTCCTTAGCTCACTTACGGTTTTACCCTCTACAATTACGCTTGTGTCATCTGCATATAAAATTACTTCAAAATTCTTCAATATTCCAGGAAAATCATTTATATACAGTAGAAATAGGATTGGACCTAATATTGAGCCCTGAGGCACGCCGTTGCGGACTTGTCTTGGGTTTGATAAATATGTTTTTACATTCCCATTTTGTATGTGGGAGACTTCAACTGCTTGCGTCCTCCCCTGTAAATAGGTTTCCATCAGCTGTAGCACTTTCCCCCTTATGCCATAATGCTCAAGTTTTCGTAAGAGTATTTTGTGGTTAACTAGATCGAAAGCTTTGCTTAAATCATAGAAAATGCCTAAGATTAGTATTTTATCATTTAGCCCTTTTAGTATGCTTTTTATAAGCGTATATGTTGCCGTAGTTGTGTTTTTTCCAGTTACAAAACCGTGTTGTTCATGGCATAGTATCTGCTGTTTGTTCAAGAAATTTATTAGTCTCTTTTTAATTAGTTTCTCAAATATTTTATTTATTGGGTGATATCGGTCTGTAATTTTGTATCAATGTTCTGTATCCCTGTTTAAAGATTGGTTTTATTTTAGCTTCTTTTAATTTTGTTGGATATTTTCCTGTATTGAGACTTTCATTAAATAGGTATGTGAGTATAGGTACTAAATTCTGGCTGTTCTGCTTGATTATTTCAATTGGAATTTCGTCGCTTGTAGCTTTATTTGGGTTTAATCTATTTATTTCATAAAATACCTCATATTCTGTTATCGGCATGAGGAACATAGTTTTGCATGTCCTAGGTTTAAAATTTCTTAATAGTTCAATAGCCTTTTCGCTATCTTGCGTCTTATTCGTTAATTTATCTGCAATATCGATAAAGTAATCACTAAATATTTTTGCTATTTGGTCAGGATTCGTGATCTGTATCTGATTGACGTAAAGACTAATATTGTTTTGTGTACGTTTATTTTCCCTTCGTGTATTTTGATTAACTACCTTCCACAATGTTTTTGTTTTGTTATTTGCTGTCATTATTTTGTTTGTGTAGTAACCTTGTCTAATATTACGTAATTTTCTTTTGTATTGATTTATAAATACTTTATTTAGTGTAGTATTTCCTGTTTGTTGGGAGTTTTTCAGTAAACGTCTTTTTATTTTGCTGAGTTCCCTAACTTCTGGTGTCACCCAACATTTTTTAGTGTTTTTTGTATTATTTTTTATTATTATTTTCGGGAAGGATACGTCAAAAATACAGTGAATACGATCAAAAAAGGCGTTATATTTTTCGTCAGTTGTGGATTTGTTATACACGTCCACCCATGTTTCGTTTGTTACTAATCTCGTAAATTTCTCTTTATGTCTTAGCCTGTAGTTTCTGATTGTGCGTGTTTTGTGAGTATTGTCAATTTTTTGTTGTGTTTCTATGTACATCATCTGGCATGTGTGATCAGATAGCCCATCAATTATATCATATTTGATGTCATCTTTTACATTAGCAAACACATTGTCAATAGCCGTTTTTGAGTGCGTGGTTATTCTAGTGGGTTTATTTATGATGTATGTTATGTTGTATTACCTGACCAGGATATTAGTGCGGTTTTTCGTGGAGGGCGCTAGTGCAGTGTTTACATCAGTTTCTAGGTAAGCGCGGTGGGACAGGGGAACGGAGAGCGTCACTCTGCAGTGTATCCAACGATTTTCAAAAGTTGCAGTTTACATGTTATAAGTAGCCTAATCTGTTTCGCTTAATAAAGAACTCCATAAATTATATAGTTGTTATTGAATGCAGTAATGGTTATTCTTGCAGTAATGCAGATGTATTGTGGATAATGGCATATGCATGGAAATTAACAATTTAAGAGTCAGCGGGACTCAAGTGATCTTGACAAATCGAAGGTATCAGTCTTCCTCAGCAGTGCAAAGTGTTTCCTTATTTTGACAACAGATGGGGTTGTTGCTGAAATGCCGTCAAAGCAAATGGCACCCCTCCTTTTCCTTCGTTTTCCCCTGCATGTGGTCCAAGTTGGACAACACAGCAGGGGGGATGGTTATGGCTATGAACGGGAGGAGAGTGAAATTCCTTTCTTTGGCTAAAAGAGAAACAGAACCGAAGAAAAAAATAAATAAGAGGGACCAATATGATACCAGCCGTCAACCCCGTGTCTCCAGCCACTCAGATATTTACAATGGTCTCTAGCCTACCATAGAGAACTAAAGCACTTGTCGCCTGTCTCGTTCTCAAAGGATTCTACCTATGGTAAATAACAGAATAGTGCGGGAAGAGTCTGTTATAAAATGAAGAACTATGCTAATATTAAAATACACAGGAGAGTCGATATTCTAATTTATTTAAGGCCTACGTGGTAAAATAAATAAATAAAAAACTTGCAATTGAAAGGCAGTAAACCCAAGCAAAGATCTTAAATGTATTGACAATGTGACTCTTTTGTTAATGGAATCCATCTCATTTTCTTTTTAAAATATGACCACCAAATTTACTTTCTCTCTCTCACCTTCATATTAAAATGGTCCTGGGTTCGATACCAGTAGCCGACCATCCAGACGTCTTTCCTGTTACAACAGGAAAGGGCCGCGGGCCGGCTTAGAGGGACAGGAGGGAGCATATGCCCTCCTTGGTGTTGCTTTTATTTGGGGAAATATACCATTTCATTAACAATAGAATTAAAAGAAGCGTCACCTTCTTCAGGAAGGTGCAAGGACGTAACAGGTGTTTGTTTCGAACATTAAATAAGTATTCATATATTTAGTGGGTGCACATCAAATAAAGACGTAGCCATGGGGTGGTTTAAAGAATTTTGTGTTACCCCCCCCCCTCCGCCTTGACTGATTATATGGACAATAAAAGGATTGTTTGAAGGAATTTGTAAAGCAATTTCGATGAAGTAGTTTAAATTAGATAATAGAAAATGCCATTCCATTGTGTTCTTCCTTTTAGGTGTCTTACTATATTTTATTTTTTCTTTATACACAAGTATTGAGCAATACAAACACCTATGAAATTCATACTCTTCCATTATTAATGTGCCGGGTCACCATTTCCACTTAGCACAGCTTCTGTTCTCCGCGGAACGCATTTATAAGAAACTTGAAGTCCCCAGACGAATGTACAGATTTAATATTTTAAAATAGCTTATGTGATGTCATTAATAATTTAATGTTGTAAAATTAGTAGTTGCAGTAGTATTAGTAGTTGTAGTATGAGTGGTAGTTGTTATAGCACTAGTAGTGATAGTAGTAGTGGTTGTAGTAGTTGTACGACTTCTAGTGTTGCCAACATAGTGTACTCATTCTGAACTAACAGGCGGGCATATCAGCGAGTGGCTCATATTTTATTCTTAGAATATGGCGACACAAAGTAAATATTGTGTGGAATTTTTGCTTGTATAATTGAGTTATGTCGTTCTGCTCCTATCCTCATATATGTAGCTCCAGAAAAACGCTTGATTTCATACACCCATCGTCGTTTCTATTCTCTAGGAATCCAATATAGTACATTTGTCATCCATTTTCCATCTTTCCTCTAGTTATGTAAATAGACCATCTCTATTTCACTTCACAGCCTTGTTTATCTCTCCTACATTTGTTTGGAGGTGAATCCATTCATTTATCTTCCTGGTCCTCTTGCATCTCTTATTGTTCTTTGTGTAACTCTTAATCTTTGAGCCGTTTGCGCATTCTATACCCAAGTTTCACAGCTATACCGGTAAGACACATCGGTTATAAACTTGACGTTTGAGACATATTGGTAGAGGTAAATATACTCATCAACTATGCCTATTGTCTCTCCACTAATCTTTATTTCCTTTTTTGCAGCATGTTGATTGTACATTACTTTTGTTTTACTTAAATTCGTTTTAAGGCCAATTTTCGAACTCTCATTACTAGAGACCGGATGTTTAGGCACTAAAAACCTGTAAAATAGGCAGGCAAATAGGCACTAAAAATTTTAAAAATAGGCACTAAAATGTAACTCGAAATAATGAAGATAAATATTCAATACCATTAAAAAATAGGTTCAGGTCATAGATAATGTTCAAAGAATATAGAAACATACCTGTTTGTTAATATCTTATTTTATTGTATACACGACTCCAAAAGTGCATTACCACCTGCAATTCTCCTTTTCCTGCAATAGCTGGCAACCCAAAAAGCTCGGCGGTTGGGTTGGTTGCGAATTCGAAAGGCGTTGGACTAAACCTCAATTTTATCACAAATATGTCAGTGTGGCAAACTGCAAATAAGGGAATAAAACAAATTGTTAAGAATGACAATTTTATTATTGTGACGGAGTTGGATGACATCAAAAGTTACAAAATGACTTACTTAAGCAGTTCAAACAAGATGAATGATAAGAAACAGATATCAGAAGAAAGCATTTTTCTCTTTCCCCCCACCCCACCCAAAAAAAGAAACATAAAAAGAAAAAGTTACATAATATAAAAGTTTCATATAAAAGCCTAACGGCACAAAAACAAATATCTACACGAAACGAAAAAGAGACAAACACAGAATAGGGGACACCAGTGGCGTAGCAGACTTGCGGCCCTCCCATGCAAGATAAAGAGACAGGACCCTAGTTGTAAATCCCATTGTTATAATAATAATAATAATAATAATAATAATAATAATAATAATTATTATTATTATTATTATTATTATTATTATTATTATTATTATTATTATTATTATTAAAAGTCGTTTTCTTTTCTAAATCTCTGACTTTGCCTCAGAGATGAATGCATATAGCGATCATGTGTGCACCTTTTGTCAATTAGCGGTCCCAAAGGCCAAAAGGGATGGAAATCTCCAAGAGAGAAAAACAAAAAACTTTCTTATGGTAAATTCTAGTTCAAAGTTCGAAGTACTTGCTTTTGCACATGATTTTTTTTTCTTTTTTCAGGAAACAAAAAAGTTCTGGCGCCTAAGAAATTACATCATATAATATTGCAAATTTGCAAGTGTATGCATTTACATTGCAATGTTTGGTAATAAAGATATTATGATTAGAAAACAATCTTGCAAAAAGTAAGTTTAATTTCTTCATCCATAGCAAGTCTTAGGGGACCTTTATACCTCGCCTCCCCACTCCCCGAATATCGATATCGAAAATTTAGAATGATATATTCATGTCGATATATTTGCGATATCGAATGTTGATATATGATAATATAGATATCGATGATAGCGATATATCCACATATCACAGGCTCAGATTCCGGGAAGTGATGCTTGAAATATACTGGAATCAACAATCAAATTCTAAATAAGTTTTCCATTTCCGTATCCAATGTTGAGGGGGAAGGGTGGGAGTCTACTTAGCTACACAGGCCGTATCAGTTGTGTTCTTAAATCAGCCATTACACCCGCTTTATCAAAGTGTTAAGTCATCCATTGTCTGCGAGTTACCCCAGTTCCATTTGAAGTTTGAATTGAAAACTAGAATTACAAAACATCCCAAGTCCACTCTTTTTCCTCGTATTTTTCGTTTTCTGTTTTTTATGTTAGCATCTATGTTTCAGGGCTATTCACTTGCATAATACGTAAGTCCAAATCACAACTTTTTAAAAAAAAATTCAAAATAATTTCAGCTAAACAGAATAGCATTTCCAGTATAATCTTGTTGTCTTTCTTCTAAAAACAAAAAAAGTACTCCGGTGGACTTCGGATGTTCTGCAATTCAGATCTTCAATTTTATTTACGGTCTTTAACCATCTTTAACTCGCAGGCTCCTTGCTTTCATAAAAAGCATTTGTTGTGTAGATTAAAATCAAAAATGAATTAATCTATATTCTTGAAAACTTACTGTTGCTCCAACACACATATATACAGGGTGTAACAAAAAGGTACGGCAAAATTTCAGAGGTGGATTCCTTATGGGTAGACAAGCAAAATCGTTCATATGACCATATGTCGGGAAATGTATAATTACAGAGTTACGACCATTGAGCCGCTTAATGGTGGAAATAGTAATATTCTGGACGCTCCTTAATGTGACTCAATTCAAACCTCAATAACTCAGACCCTAATTAACCTAGGAAGATATTTCTGGTATCTATGTATTTCTAAAGCACGATGCTTTCCGCCTATATATATATATATATATATATATATATATATATATATATATATATATATATATAGGGTGAGTCAAAAGTCTTTAGACACCTGCATAAGTTTTAAAATCGACGGGAAAAGTAAAAAGTGATTATTGGAAAAGAGGTTTGATGAGGGGCTGCAACTTTTGGAGTGTATGTCATTCATGGCCGCCATCTCGAAATTCGCCATTTTGGATTCAAGTCATTTTTAAATGGGAAGAGGGTGTATGTCACATCAAATAACACTAGCTTGATCTCAGAAATTTAGTGGTGTAATTTGTTTTTTTTCTATCTTGTACAGTTTAGAAGTTATTAATGTTCAAAAGTGGGAAGTTACCTTGATACTGACCCAGTTATCTCTGTTCCAGGTGATCTAAAATGGGTCTGACACGTGAACACAAGATCGAAATCATCCTTATATCAGTGGAACGCAGCTACCGAACAATAGCAGCTGACTACAACCGACGGCACTCAGACAGAGAACCGGTATCGCACAGCACGGTGGCTCACGTGATCACCAAATTCCGAGAGACGGGCTCTGTTCAAGATAGGGCACGTAGTGGGCGACCAAAGACTGCCACCAATGAGGAAACTGCAACGGCGGTTGTTGCGTCGTTTGTGAAAAGTCCTAAACGAAGTACCCGTCGTGTGTCCCTAGCATGTCCAATAAGCCAATCCTCCGTTATCCGGATATTGCACGCCAATCAGTAGCATCCTTACAAGCTGCACATGCAACATAAACTGAACGAGGATGACCCTGATCGCCGGTTGAAGTTCTGCATATGGGCTACTGAACAACACGAACTGGATCCTGCGTTTGTCAAGAGCATACTGTTCAGTGTCGAGGCGTATTTCACTTTGAACGAGGAGGTTAATCGACATAATTGTCGATACTGGTGAGACGCAAATCCGAACTTGGTTGACCCGAGTCCAGCGAAGGTGATGGTGTGGTGTGGCATATGGGACATCCGCATCATTGGGCCATTTTTCATTTACAACACCTTAACTGCACCACAGTATCTGATGCTGTTGCAGGACTTCGTGTTCCCTGCCACACTGAAAGCTGACGGCATTTTCCCATCTTATTTTCAGCAGGATGGAACCCCTCCATACTATAGAATTGGTGTCTGTCAATGGTTGGATGAACAACTGCCACGGAAGTGAATTGGTCGCCGTGGTCCCGTGGAGTGGCCGCCCAGATCCCCTGACTTAACGACTCTTGATTTTTATCTATGGGGACATCTTAAGCAGATAGTGTATGTTGAGACAATCCGTGATTTGAGATACCTGGAGGAACGCATCCAACAAGCCTGTGACCAAATTTCAGGAGACATCTCCTCCGTGTGCAATCAGAGAGGTTGCGGCGACTACAGTTGTGCATTGCACGAAATGGACAACACGTAGAACATGTGTTGTAGCATTCAGTATCAAGGTAATTTCCCACCTTTGAACATTAATAACTTCTAAACTGTACTAGATAGGAAAACAAATTACACCACTAAATTCCTGAGCTCAAGCTAGTGTTATTTGATGGGTCATACACCCCCTTCCCATTTAAAAAATGACTTGAATCCAAAATGGCGGATTTCAAGATGGCGGCCATGAATGACATACACTCCAAAAGTTGCGGCCCCTCATCAAACGTCTGTTCCCATCATCACTTTTTACTTTTCCTGACTATTTTCAAACTTATGCAGGTGTCCAAGGACTTTTGACTCACCCTGTATATTTTATGTATGTGTGGGAGTACCACGGTGGACATGGGAGCGTAATTACTTGTTTTTTGTTTGATTTTTGCATCAGCATTTTGGAGATGGCATTCCTTGGGGATACACTCATAAAATGCATATCAGCGGAAAGCTTAACTTTTGCAGAACACATTGCTACTAAAATTATCTTCCTATCTTAATCAGAATTTGATATACTGAGGTTTAAATTGAGACACATTAAGGAGCGACCAGAATGTGATTATTTCACACCATTAGTCGGCTCAAAGGCCGTAACCCTGGAACGATGCATTTCCCGACATATGGTCACCGGAACTTTTTTGCTTGTCTACCAATAAGAAATCCACCCATGAAGTTTTGCCGTACCTTTTAGTTACACCCTCTATATACAAGATCCGTTTTGTTGATTTACGAAATTATTTTTTTCCCCAATCAATTTACAAAACGGGTCTTGAATGAGGTGGTCGCACTAGTAATGACATCCCGTAGCGTCGTTACGTAATACACACAGTATAAATAAAGCTTCAAAACCACAAATTGCAAGCTCTGCTGCAGATAATTCGGTAAAGTATCTGCTTGTTGCGTGGGTAACCCAGATTCATATCACGGCTGGTATAGTTTGCTTTCTTTCCCTTTCAAAATACATTTCTATATGTTTATATTTCTTCTTAATAATTACTTTCTTGCAATTTTAAATTAGTCGGGGTTAAGTAGTCAGAAGATTAAAATACATGTATGACTACTTTATCCGTGTGTGTACTCATATATGTATCTTTACATATTTGTTTCTTTCTTGGGGCCGCGGCGGCTCAGTGGTGGAGCGTTCAACTGTGGTGCTTGGAGTCCCGGGTTCGATCCCAGTCCCAACAAGTGAACTTTGTGGTGGACAAACACCGTGTCCGTGGGTTTTCTCGGGGTTCTCCCACTTTGTTCATTACACCGTTTCATTCATTACTCATCACCGTCTCCTTTAGCCTAACCGGCATAAGCGTGGGACATAAAACTCAAAGATTTCATTTGTTTCTTTCTTTCAACTGGTGTTGCCACGGGACGAGACAGAAACCTTTGATACGAGACACGAGACAAGACAGACTACTTGTCCCGTCTCGCTTCCGAGACGAGACGAGACGTCTCTTGAAATGCCTCGTATCGTCTCATGTCTCAAAAATGCAAAGACAATTTTTGAAATTGTTTAAATATGTATTAACTCGGAGTAAATTATTGCCTTCGAAAGTATACCAGCGTTTATTATTTCAAATGAGAACTATCCTAAAAGAACAAGGAAGACCTAAAGTTATTTTTTAAATGATTCTTGCAAACAGCTTTCATTTCCATTTTCCAACCGATTCAAGTTTAAATATTTAGTGATACTCTTCCAGATTCAAGTAAAATGTTAAACCATTCTTTGAGATCAGTGTTTCAGAAGATTTCATTCCGAGGGCTGGTGGTTATATCTATGTATAAAAATCCTTTATAGAAATACAAGTTCTCTCAATGCCAGTTTCATCAGCAACTAACCATTATTTCATGAGTTTTCTCGTTCCGAACAAAGACAGAAACGTGTAGGCCTTTTTCTGTGCTGAGTTTGAAAGGACGCTGGTTTGACAATAAAATTTAGTTTCTTTTTATTGTTTTATGATGTTATTCGAACCAAAGTCATTTTTGAAATCAGAAAGTCCTATAGGCCTTCTTATTTTTTGAAGTAGCGCCAGAGGTTTCGAAAAAAGGATTTCAGAATAAGTGGGGAAGGCTTGCCTTTCGACTGTACCGACGATATTGACAAATATTCCTGTCGTAATAATTCATTACTGGAAACCATTGGTGCCCGAAGAAATTTTTAAGGAGTCATCTCCTTGATTGGTATATTACGCCTGATATTTAATATACGTAGTTTGCTATATTACACATATATTTTCGTGAGCAAGGGGGGCCGGGCCCCTTCCCCCTTCATTCGGGCACCCGTGGTCGAAACTAAGTAGTCGTTGTTTTAAGCAGTGTTTCTTCCAGACATGTTTTTGGGGTGCTGCCCCCTGGAACTCTGAGAGTGTCCCCCACGGGGAGACCAAAATAATACATCTATAATAGAATAATACCAGCAGTACCCCGGAATCCTAAATATACCCCCGAGGAACATTTTTCTAAAAGAAACACTGATTGGAAGATTGTAGTCGTGTTGTGTTGTGCTGATAACCAAACGAAAGTGGTTAAAAGCTGTAATTTTAACCACTTTGTATAACAGCTCCTTTTTGTGGGCCTCATTCGCTCTAGTGTTGCCACGAGACGAGACATTTGAAGTCTTGAAGTCTTGAGACATTTGAAGTTGCTTGAAGTCTTCTCTCGTCTCATCTCGTGGAAACACTACTTTCGACCATGTGGGTTACTGCCCCGATCTTGGAAATGTCCTCGAAGGGATTGTGCTACGAATAACAGATTTTATTCGAACTAATTGACTGACTCAGATGCAACATTGTTCCAATTTCGCCTATTCGCAATGTAATGGAATAGACAAACATACGTTTATAAGGTTACGTGAAGGCGGTGCCGTGTTCGATTCCTGGTGGGGACACTCGGTCGAAAAATTTAAGTTTTTCAGGCCAGTCACCCTGAATGAGATTTTCCTTGGTTTTCCACATTCACACCAGGAAGATGCCAGGGTGATACCTTAGGTTTCAGATCACTTCCTTCCTTCCCCAATCCTTTCTTCCTTCCCTTTCCCCGGAAAGTGTGTTCGCCTAGAGACGTCATCCCTCGGACGTGACGGGCTAAATGGTCTCAGATGCCGAAAGCCCAGAAATCTAAATCCTAAATCATAAATTTACAAGGTTACTTCTGGGGAACATTGTTCTTTCAAAATATACGAGGGTCACTACTAAAGTTTTGAGATACGCATTGTTGTGGCACAGTATTTGAATTCCAACGATTGCGTTCTGTAGTGGTATCCAGAGGGAAGAAGCGAAGCACGTTTCAACTCGCCTCGCTTATCGGCATGGCCGTATCACCTTCAGTTGTTTGTTGATGTGAGCAGTATTCGGCTGTCTAGAATGAAGCTTGAAAGACAACATTTTCGGGCAATAATCCTTTATGATTTCAAAAGTGGTTTGAACGAGACACAAAGCCTTGGGGGCATTTGAATGGGGCATTTGGGGACCTTGCTCCTTCCCGTGCTACAATTTTCGGTGGCACAGCTGTGTCAGATGAAAACAATGCCGCTGTGGAACAAATGATTCGAGAAAATCCTTGAACAACTTTCAGGGACATTAAATCTACAGTAAACATTGGATCGCCAGCAGTAACAAAAATTCTTCATGATCATCTTCGGCTCAGGAAGGGTTCATCTCGTTGGGTGCCTCACACTTTGAACAGCAGAAACGCATGCGTGTGGAATGTTGTGAAGAAATGCTTGCAAGATTTGATGGAGGCAATTCTCGACGCCTCTCTGACATTGTTACTGGTGATGAGACTTGGATCTATCAATTTGATCCTGATAATAAACGCCAGTCTACAGTTTGGATCTTTCCAGACGAAAATCCACCCACGAAAGTGAAGCGACCGCGAAATGTGGGGAAGAAGATGGTCGCAACTTCCTTCTCCAAATCTGGCCATGTTGCAACTGTTCCACTTGAAGAACAAAGGACTATTACTGCTCAGTGGTACACCACTATTTGCCTAACAAAAGTGTTCCAGAAGCTTCGGGAATGGCGTCCAAGAACTGGATTGCGTGGGATCCTGCTTCATCATGACAAAGCGTCCGCACACACCGCCAACATCACAATTCAGTTTTTAGAATTTACGGAGGTCAAACTTATGAGTCAACCGCCGTATAGCCACGACCTGGCCCCGTGTGATTTTTTTCTGTTCCCCAGGATCAAAGATCGCAGATTTTGCAGCCCTGAAGAAGCTGTAGTGGCTTACGAGAATGAACTTTCAACACTTCAAGAAAACGACTGGCAACACTGCTTCCAAAAGTGATTTTCGAGGATGCAAAAGTGTGTACAGTGTAATGGTGAATCCTTTGAGAAAATGTAAGTGTTAAATTGATTTCAAGTATGTAAGTTATTTCACATCTCAAAACTCGTAGTGACCCTCATATTTCTATACATTGATATTTATCATTATTAATTGCTTTCTTGCATCTTTCCTACGTTATTCTAGATTAGTTACCATCGGTTAGTTTAGTCAGATTATGTATAGTTAAATACGGTTACCTATGTTTACCGTTTCTTTTCTTTTTTTTCAAAATACATTCCTATCTGATCACATGTATGGTAATAATTTATTTGTTGCATTTTTAATAATTTATTTCATACACACAACAGATAAAACAACTTACACAGCACATAGCTCTTTGACATGGATGGAAATCTCCTTTTGTTATAGGAACATATAGTATTACCATTGGGGATTTCCCTCATCCCCCTTGTAATTCACACACCGTCAACAGATATAGAACATTGTTGAACATTTCTCGAACCACTTCATCACACTCCCGGCTGGCCTTGTGACATGGTGCATTATTTTGTCGAAAAATGCCACTACCGTTGGGAAACATGGTCGTCATCAAGGGGTGTACGTAGTCTGGAAGCAGTGTGCGATACGCGTCGGCCGTCATTGGGCCTTGCTCGAGCTATACTAGATACATGCTCACGTGTATGTCCCCCAGAACATTATTATTATTATTATTATTATTATTATTATTATTATTATTATTATTATTATTATTATTATTATTATTATTATTATTATTATATTTGAAGTAAAATGAAATATCACGACATTAATTATTACTTTTAATTAACTGAATTGAACTAAAAATTAAATCTTGATTTCGAAAGATTAACAATTAAGTTTATGCGTTCGGTACCTTTCTAAAGTAATAAATACTGGAATTGGTTTCAAGGCTGTTTCTGACTGAATACTTTCTTCAAAATAACATTAAAAGTTATAGAAAGATTTTCGAGACATTCGAGTCGAGTCAAGATTTTTACGAAAAGTCTCGACTCGACTCGTGTCTCGGCTCGAAAATTAGAGTCGAGAAATAAGTTTGTGTTGACTCGTCTCGAATTTTACAAAGTGAGTCTGAACTCGAATTTCAGTCCAGATTCGAGACATGTCTCGACTCGTGCGCATCCCTAAATATTCATATTTTAAATGTGCAATACTACCTCGCGAAAAATGACCCCGAAGTTACTTTACCAAAGTCTACTTTCTTCTTGTTAGATTAGTGATCGTGGTTTAGGATAGATTGTGTAAAATCAGACATGGTTATGTATGTTTACACTTTCGTTTCTTTCTTTCAAAGTGCATTCCTATCTGTTCCCGTTCATTATTAATAATTTATTTCTTGCATTTATTAATAACTATCAGAAAAACCCATTATTCGCATGGTGGCTGTATTTGGAAGTCAAAGCCGGTATTAGTAGTATCACCGTTGATTTCAGCGAGTGCGAAAACTTTGGATTTGACATTAATATCGGCCATTTTGGATTATTTTTGCATGTCAGGTATCCCCTCCGGTACCCCGACCCGCAACTAACGAGGAAACGGTCTTAGTACGAGACACGTATTTTGGCGTTTGGGTCCATACGCAGAAATTTTCGAAATACGGGGCCCCAAAGTGGCTCTACATGCTATAACTAGGAAGCGAATGACTACTTTGGTCTCCCGTAACACATATCCCAACCCCAGCCAAATCGGTTGTGTACAAGTAACGTAATTCGCTTCCTAGTTATAGCATGTAGGGCCACTTTGGGGCCCCGTATTTCGGAAATTTCTGCGTATGGGCCCAAACGTCAAAATACGTGTCTTCTACTTTGGTCTCCCGTAACACATATCCGGACCCCAGCCAAATCGGTTGTGTACAAGTAACGTCATTCGCTTCCTAATTATGGCATGTAGGACCACTTTGGGGCCCCGTATTTCGGAAATTTCTGCGTATGGGCCCAAACGCCAAAATACGTGTCTCCTACTTTGGTCTACCGTAACACATATCCCGACCCCAGCCAAATCAGTTGTTTACACTTAAGACCGTTTCCTCGTAAGTGGGGTTAGTTTGGAAGATAATGCAATCGGAGTTTCACCATTGATCTCAGTGACCGCCAAAACTTTGAATTCGACACTAATATCGGTTATCTTCTACTCCTTTTACATGTCCCTGTACCTCTCCTGAGACTTCCTGGTTCGATTAAAAAAAAACGCTTCGTCTTGATCCGGAACCTGGGCCAAGGTACCCAAGATCAAAATTTGGTAACTCTTGGTCCTCTCGTCTGGTCTCCAGGCAGCACACAGATACATACATACAGACAGACAGACACACAAACAAACTTTTTGTTATTTATATTAGATTAGGTGTATTTCAAACAGTGTTTCTTCCAGAAGTGTTTTTAGGGGGTACTGCCCGTCCGGTGCTCTGAGAGTGCCCCCCGGAAGAGACCAAAATATTACGTCTATAATATAATAAAAAATAGAATGTTATCAATAGTGCCCCCGAAATACGAAGTGTGCCCCCCCCCGGAACATAGTTTCTGAAAGAAACACTGATTTCAAACACAACAGATAGAACCAACGGCGCCGACTTTCCAAAATGTGTGTGGGTGCATATAAATGGCGGGACGTGTTATATGTTTTCAGCGGAGTCTCGATTTTTTTTTAAAATTGATTTCTTTTTAGTTAAAATCTATTATGAACACTGTCATAAAGGGCTGTGCTGTGATAAAATAAAATATACCAGTAATATAAGGATAAGTTGGGACTGTCCTAGCTCAATCAGTAACACGGCTGACTTAAACGTAAAGAAACAGGTTGAAACCCGGGTTCAAGTTTAATTCCTGTAATGCATGTTCTCAACATATATAATCGTGGTATTTAGTGTGTATTTTCAACAACTTACATGATGCACAATGAGTGCAAGAGGCAGTGATATTATCAAACGTTACTAAAAGAAAATACTACATTCATACAATTTAAAATGAAAATATCATCATAAAAGTAAATAATTTTAATGGTATTGCAAAAAGAACTTGCAAGGATTTTGAAAATGAAATCTTTGAGTCTTGCGTCCCACGTTTATGCCGGTTAGGCTAAACGAGACGGTGATGATGAGAGATGAATGAAATGGTGGAATGAAGAAAGTGGGAGGAGACGGGAGTGCCCCGAGAAAACCCACGAGCACAGTGTTTGTCCACCACAAGGTTCACTTGGCGGGGACTGTGATCGAACCCGGGACCCCAAGCACCAGAGGTGAATGCTCTACAACTGAGCCACCGCGTTCCCTGCAAGGATTTTGTTGTGGACATAAAGTATAAAGTGACTAACTTAGTGTGTTCCTTGGTTGCCTTTGCACAAACACATTTGAAACAATTATGTTTTAGAGGTTAGAAATTTTAACTCCCATATGTATATTTTAATTGTTTATTTTTTGATAGTGTCAAGAGAGAAATATTTATTTTATTATGTTTCGAAACTAAAAATCTTGCCTGCAGCGCACTGACAAGATTATTTGTGTGAGTGCTGGAACCAGGGAACACCAAGGAGGCGGCGCACATGGACAGAACAACCCCTAGCATTTATTACACAGTACAACGTTGTTTGGCATATAACGTTGCTCCTGTAAGCCTTTTATTAACAGCCGGAGGCAGCATTCTGTTATATCGTTGTAGTGAGTGGCGTGTTAAAATACTCCTAGTATCAATTTTTTCATTGTTCGATTGACCTTGAAGGACCAACAAATGCCTTTCGAGGAATACAAGTTCCCTTTAATTCATGAAGTTAATATAGGAATGACCTTCAAACCTCTGCTGTGCATAAATGCTGGAAGTCTTATAAAACGGTTTTATCCGTGTGTCTGTAGACCAGAGCCCTGCAAAGCCAGGCCCGAAGACTGCCCGAATGGATCTGTATTCTGTGTCCGGCTCGATGCGATCCGGCCCTAATCTCGAGCCGGGTAGAGAATGGGCCAGGCTCAAACCGGGCCGGGCACAAACAGGCCGGACCCTAAACTGGCCGGGCACAAACGAGCCGGGCGTAACCGGCCTGAGAACAACCAAGTTGATAAGTCAAGTCAATCCTTCAATATGCAATGGAAAATGAGAAATGTGTCGTCATAATATTGCAATGTCTATTTGTCCTTCTCAAATGGGAAAATCGTGTGAAAAGTTACCCAAGGTTTGTTTTCTATATCCCTATACTGTCTGTCTATTTGTTATTTGTGCTTGCTCTGTCCAGCCATGTTTGTTATACAATAATACAGCTCATGGACGTAAAAGTCTTATACTACACTCATTACTGCATTACGAGTAACAGAGAAGATATGTAAAACTTCGACACCGTATGTGATACAAATACTACACCTACTACTGCTAATACTATTATTATTATTACGATTACGAATGCTAGTGCTAATTCCACTATTGCTACCACTGCTACTACTCTTACTATTACCACTACTGCTACTACTTATTACTGTACTAATACGACAGCGAATACCACTACTGCTATTACTAGTAATACGAAAACAAAACAATGCAAATGAAATCTTTGAGTTTTACGTCCCACAGTTATGCCGGCTAGGCTAAAGGAGACGGTGATGATGAGAAATAAATGAAATGGTGGAATTAATAAAGTGGGAGGAAACGGGAGAACGTCGAGAACCCCCACACACGGTGTTTGTCCACCACAAATTTCATTTGGCGAGACCTGGGATCGAACCAGGGACCCCATCCACCAGAGGTGAACGCTCAATCACGAGCCACCGTTCCAGGAACACCTAATTGACCATGGTTTCTTGGTGATTTATTTCATCATAATATTTTGTTATATTTGTAGTATCATACTATGATATAAAGAATACAGGAACATGTAACATCATTTGTATTTGGCTTGCTAATTGAACATAACTACAAGTTGCACTGATCTTATGAGCACGCCAGTTTACGGTTTTGGCCTCCATGGTCTAAAGGTAGCGTACCAAATTCTACTCAGTAGGTCAAGTACTTGACTTTGTCATACGTTCTTTAGGTAACTACGGCTCAGGCTGTATGGATGATGATGGGATGAATTGGTGGAATGAAAACAGTGGGAGGAAGCGGGACCACCCCGGAAACTCCCACGCACACGGTATTTGTCCACCAGAAAGCTCACATAGCATCTGGGTGGTAGTTCTGTACGGATCCAATGAAGTACGGAATAACGTACCAGAAACTCCCTACTCTGTAAATATATACTGCTAATATTCGTAAGTTTCAAGCTTGTAAAAGAACGTAGCTGTTTTGTCTTTCTATTAAGGTTTACGATATTTCTATCGTATCTTGTCTGAGCTGAAAAACGAGAGGTAATACATTTATCGATTTATGGTTAGGGATTGGTCCTTTAAAACATTTAATTAAATCGAGAGGTGATAAAAAGATACTATCCCGCGAAAAACGTGCATTTTCTTTTGTGACAGATGATAACACTACTTCAAGTTTCACTATTGAATTCATATAGTTTGGAAATCTTCGTTTCACACTGTGAAACGATACTCACTTCTTTTAGTTTGGTATTGGTACTGGTAACTCGTCTAATATATGCAACAAGTTGAAACTCTTAGTCATAGATTAAACTTGTAGCAATACACTTTGAAACCGAACTTGGCTAACTTCAGCTACTTCTGGTTTGAATAGGAATTGGTGGAAAATATTCTTGGGATGCTGAATTCTTGGAGGAACATTTCCTTACGACCCTGAGTTGATTTGAAAAAGCCGTATCTTGATATTTCCTATTGTTTTGATTCCTGGAAACAAGAATTAAAATAGGAAATGATAGTTAATTTGAACCACTTCCTGTTGATCGTAAAAAAAAGCCTTATCCTGATATCTCCTATTGTTTTGATCTATGGAAAAAAGAATTGAAATAGGAAGTCATAGTTAATTTGAACCACTTCCTGTTCCAGTAGGGTGTTGACAATAATTATGGTATGTTGCCTAGAGACGGTAAATCGTTTGGACAAAAATGTTCTATCTGTTACTGTTTTTGCTCTATGACGAGGAACGTTCAAACAGAATATGGCTAATTTTACCAAATTCTGCTTTGATCAAAGCTGCCACGGAAATGGAGGAGGCTATTCTTGAGACGATGAATCGATTGCAAAAAGCCACTTTTTAATATCTTTTACCATTTTTGCTCTACGGAAATCAGTATTGGAACAGGAAGTACTACCCACCCAACCAGGTACATTCTAGGAACGTGCCATTTAAGTTCCATATGTACCGTTTACGTACCTGGTACTTGAAAAATGTACATTTCATATGCATAGCACGTGTCGCTAGGTACGTGCCTTTCGAGGAATTTCTGACACTTGAAAGGTACTTTTACATGCTTCACTGGAATGTGAGGAATGTGAATGGCACATACCCCATGTACCATGGCATGGTTGTGCGTAAGTTGCTTCGTATTGCGACTAGGGTTGCCAATTTAGCCACTTTGTGACGAGATCTGGCCATTTTGAGAACGTCGTTAGTCACATAATGTCCAAAGAGCCAATAGTGGCTTTTTAGCCATATGCTTTTCACTTCTATAGCCACTTTCTGAGTTTAGCCACATTGTAATATATTGTGTGTGTCATTTTGCAATTTTCTGACGTTTGATGCGTTCTCTAGGTTGTAACATTCTAAACCCCACTGTCAGAATTGTCCTCATAAAATTAGCATTGATGGTTATATTGTGACGTTACACAGCAGAGAATTAGTTCAAAACCTGTACGTTAAAACTAGACGTTAAATAAAATTTTCGGGAAGACGTAAGTTTAAGTATAAACTAACTCCTTAAAGAAATTCAGCCTGATAATATAGACATCCTTCAGGAAATGTCGCTTTTCAGTGGCAATAAGCTTGAAACCGGTGAAACATCTTTTACTGATTTAGCTTCTTCTTTCACCTTCTGTGGAATTTGAAGATAATATCGACAAAATTGAAAATCAGTGGCGATTATAAATCTTCGATTGAAGAATTTTTGCAAGAAACTAGCTGAACCTGCGCTCTCTACACAGCGCATTATTCGCATATGAGCATATATCGCCTTATCATTCCTTACAACATCTGTACATGTCTCTTTACAGACACAAGTTAAAGACGTATTGATTTAAAAATAGCCAAGGGGTATCATAAAGGGGGATTTTTCGATTATTTTTCTGAATATCTCGCACCGTTTGCAAGATTTGAGCCTACTTCCGGTTGGAGTTTCTAATTCATGTACGACCAGTGTTTTCTTTCTTCTTGCATGCAGTATGTAATAAGCAAATACATTACATACAAAATTAATATATTGTCAGTTCTATATATGGTGCTTATTGGGAACAACACTCCCCAAAAAAGTTCATCTTAGACTGGAGAAATGGTTATCCTTCCTTTTCCATTATTATTTGGCTATGAAACAAATGCCGGAGACATATACAACCGCTATATACAACAGTGTGGTGTTGGAATGTGTAATGATTAGGATGTGATGTTTTATTTTATTTGTTTGAAATTTCAACACTTCCAATGTACCCGTAAAAATGTAATAAAGAAATAGTGCCCATGTTTTTTAAATATTCAATTAGAACTGGACAATCTACATGAAATTTGCAATCGATCAGTGAAAACGTCATCTTTCTAGAGCCTGTAGTTTCTGAGATCTCATTGTCGAGAAACATATATGTGTATTTTAAAAGAGCTCCAAAGATGGCAGCACAATTCATTTGCATGTATTTCGGAGAAGGCTTACTAAAGGCAAAGGCCTTTGAACAATAATTTAAAAGGATAAACTTTGTGAAAAATATTTATTTCAGTAATTTATTTAAACTACACTCTTTTAAAAATATTTGTCTTTGTTATAAACGTGAAATCACAAATAACCGTAAATCAAAGGTTTGAATGCTAAGATTATAGGTTAGAGCTCGGTCGCTCGTAAATGTTACTGTAGTATTTTAATAGATAGTTAAATTGCCACACAGATGCCGGAGGAGGGCATATATTTTCAGAGTTAGTTGCTTGGCTTTTTTTACAAGTACAAGCTTCTAAATTCGAGCGTAAAAATGAAGCGTTAAGGTTTTAGTATTTACGTACTCGCACCCCCAGTTGCATAGCACTGCCCTAAGGAACATTACTGACATGCCTAGTACATTCCTGGCACATGCCAATGCCAAGTAAATGTGTCAAGTACATACACGGTACGTGATATACACATAATAGATACATTCCTCGGTATGTGTCATGCACGTACTTTTGGGCGGAAGTAACCTTATTCCTTACATGTGTATTTCACATGATTGCTCTATTCACGTACCTATCATGTACATTCCAATGTACCTCGAGGAACATTCTTTACACATGATCAGTATGTACTTGTGTTGGGTGGGTAGTAAATTTGAACAATTTCCAGTTTTAGTAGAGTTATATGGATAGTAGCGATATGTTTGTTGAGAGGCTGAATCGTTTGCTTAAAACTGTTTCTAGCTATCTACTGCCGTTTTCATTCTATAGCGATAAACGTTGAAACCGTTATTGAAACCAGAAGTTATAATAAATTCTAACTACAGCCGAATTTAATATTGTAGATATTTGTCTTTAGACTCTAATTCGTTTGCAGAAACCACTTCTCACTATCCGTTATCATTTCCTTTATATATCGACAAACGTTGAAATCGGAAATGGTTAATTTGAAGCAATTCCGGTTTGAGTAGAAGGTTAACGGAGGAAATAAAATATATTCTTTGGATACTGAATTAATTGCAAAAGACCACATCTTGAAGCATTTACTATTTCTATTAGGCGGAAATTGGAAATTGAAACCGGAAGTAATAGTAAATTTCAACCATTTATAATTTCGGTAGAATATTTTGTGTACCCATGATGTTGTCTCTAGATGGTAACTCGTTTTCAAAAATCAGTTCTCCCTTTGTTACCATTTTATGCTATGACGATAAAAGTTGAAACTGTTGTTGAAACCGGAAGTAATAATAAATTGAAACCATTTTCAATTTTAGTAGAGATTGTGAATGACAATGATATGTTGCCTATACACGCGCAATCGTTTACAAAAAAAAAAAAAACGTTTTCATGTATGTTACCGTTTTCATCTATGGGTTAAATGTTAGAACCGGAAATTGCTAATTTGAACCACTTCTGGGTTCAATATAGAGTTAACGGATGAGATGGAACCTATTCTATTCATTGGATGAAGAATCAATAGCAGAAAACCATTTCTCTATATAATTTTCTGTCTTTGCTCTAGTATCTGCCAACAGACACACGGATGAAACCACTCTATAAGATTTCCGACTTTATGCACAGCACAGTTTGGAAGTTTAAAACCTGTCTTTGGTTCCATAAATATTATTAACACTAACATATCAATGATACTCTTGTGTATGATTCAAAATGTTAGCCGTGAAATTTAATCTAGATTGGAAGTAGTTGTGGAAAGGCCTCTTGCTATAACAGATTTGTGGGTGTTCAGATAAAACCAACATAATATTTCTATTTCACAACGGGTGAGTAATGCATAGGTCATTTCTACTGTATATCAACTTCACGGACCAAAGCGACTTGTGACTTCATGAGAAACCATTTGTTAGTTCTTCAAGGTCAATAACAACAAAATACTAGGACTACACGCGACCCATTACTTCGATAGAAGAGGCAGATTCAATAGACGTGTTTACGTATAAAAGAAGCCCTCCGGCACTTAGGCTGGGTGGGAGCAACAACATTCTATGCGAAAGAATGCTGTTCGTTCTATCTGTTCGAGTTTGCTTGTGTGTCTGTCTTTGTGCGACCTGGGGATCAGACGAGTTGACAAAAAGTTACTAAATTTTAATAACGGATACTTTTGTCCAGGCCCCAGACCAGGACCAAGTGGTTTTTACTTTTTAAAAAATTCGAACCAGGGGTCTCAGGGGAGGGGGACGTTTACCGAGACATGTAATAATATTATAAAATGGCCGATATTTGTGTCGAATTCATAGTTTTCACAGTCACTGAGATCAATGGTGACACTTCAATTAGCGATGACTTTCAAAATCAGCTACCATTGCGTGTGGGCCGGGGTCACCGGGAGGGGGGAGATGTACCGAAACACATAAAAATAATCCAAAATGACCTATATTAGTATCAAATCCTTAGTTTTCACGGTCGCTGAGATGAATGGTGATTCTTCCAGAGGCGTTGAATTCTAAATACTGCTCCCATCGCTTGGGAGCCAGATGCGTTCTTTTTAAATTTTGAACCAGGGGGTCTCAAGGGGCGTTTCCCGCGATATGTAAAAGTAGTAGAAAATTACCGGTATATTTTCGTTTCGTTGTTCAGTTTGTTTACATAGATATTTTATCTGACCCGTGCGAAAAGTTATTATTTTCAGCAAGTTATTATTAAATGCAAGAAATAAATTATTAATAATACACAGGGTGGCCCAAAAGTACGTATACAGTAACGTACTGATCAGCTCATTGCATTTTATATTTCTTATTTTTATCCATCAGGTAGACTTAGTTTCTTTATTATTTGTTCTTAATATGTTTTTACTTACATCTTAAGCTCAGAAGAGCCGAAGCAAATAAACTCATAAACTAGAATGTTATAGTTGATCAATACAGAGGTGTATGCCTACGTTTGGACTACGTGAACAGATAGGAGTGCATTTTGAAAGAAAGAAACGAAAATGTAAACATACATAACCGTATTTGACTTTACATAATCTATCCTAAACCCCGGTCACTAATCTAAGATAATGTAGGAAAAAATGCAAGAAAGTACAGTGAAACCTGTCTATGTTGGCCACCATCGGTTCCATCGAAAAGTGGCCAACTTACAGAAAATAAGTGTGATTTGTGTATTTTTAGAATAGGATTTCTAGGATAGGATTCTTGATTGTAAAATTTTAATAAGCAGTGGCACGACAGCTACTTATAAATAATGTATATAATCATAAAAATATACAGTACTAGAAAATATTACTATAGTATGCAAGAGCGCCGATTTCTCTGTAAATTTGGGGGACCCATTCAGATGCAGAAGGTATATATATGAAGATTTTAAGACAAATTGCACTCAAATTTGCTGCTGCAGAATTTTATAAACATTAAACATTATCGCAGATAATTCTATTTTCAGTGAATATACGTAGGATTTTTTTTTACGTTTTCTTACATTCTTACATTCGTCGGAGAACTTACTGGTAAACTATAGCAACCAACACACGTTTAGGGGGACAGACACGAGCGCTCTTACATATATTCATAATACATTTAATATCATACTTTTACTTTAAAATCATATTCACATACTACTTACATATACATTTCGACGTATTCATTTCTCTCTATATATATATATTTATTATAAATGCGCACACATTTAAATTAATCACCCCAACAATAATTTTTTAAAAGGTTGCAAACATTGTCCAAGAAAACAAATGACTTCCGACATTACATATGAAAAAGAAAATCGATTTTTTACCTGATACCGCGCGTCTATAAATTTTAACTTTTATATAATCAACTCGTGTTTAAATCATGAAGGAGGAAAAAAAAACTTTGGAAGGCAGGCACGTAACACAGAGCATTTCTAAAGATATAACTAGATAACCTAAAATACAATTTCTGGGCCCAGACCAACTACAAGGTAAACGAAAACCAACACAGAAAAGAAAGTGACCAATGGATTAAAAAAAACTTAAAAGGGACGACGGTGAAAGAACGTAATTTAAGTGTCGTCAACTACGAAGTCTTTGTTCATTTCAGCGATAGGTCAAAATGTGATGGAGGACCCAATCACTATCTACTTTATCCATGAATCGTGTCTTGCAACGTCTCAGCTGGTAATTTCAGATCAGAGTTGTACGTTAAATAAATCGTAAGCAACAAGTTCAAAATCGGGGGGGGGGGGGGGAAGGTTGAAAAATTAAAAAAAAATATAAATCTCGAAGTAAGAAGGAAGAAAGAGACAAGAGAGAGAAAGCGGCGCCAACGAAAGGAGAAAGATTAAAGTACTACTCACTACTCAGAAGAGTGATCGAATTTAAATATATAACAACTCATAGCCAAAATATTCACATATGCCGAAAAAGGGTGGTTTACTTAATTACGTAAACTAGGAGGGAGTCCCTGCTGCCAAGGATGCAAGTCTGTGTCCATCAGATCCCAATCCCACAAGAATTTCCTTGTAAGATTGAAATCCGATTCCCGTATCCGGCCCAGACCAGCAGGATAAAAGGAGAAGGGGAAGGGACCGGGTAACTGCGTCCCCAGTTTTGAAATCTCTAAGTAAGAAAAAAAAACATTCGACCCCTCAGAAGAACTAAGGAGGTTCTAGGACAGTAATGAAACTAGAGTAAAAGTATTAGCTAAGATATCCCTAACTAATAATTTGCCGAAAATAAAAAAAATAAATAAACTGAATTTTGGATCGGTGATTTCTATTGCCAAATTTCACCGATAGCTCCCCTTCGCAGAATGCGCTAAATTCTGAGGCATCGATTAATTTCCATCACTATCTAGTTTGGAAACTAAGACAAGGAAACGAAAATATTCAAGGGGGGAGAGGTCGATGCCCGGGTACGGTATAATAAATTTCAATAATTAATTGTTTTGATTCTGTAACCCTGTCAGAGCTGTCGCCTCCATGAACATTATAAGCTAGCCCGAGTAGGTAACGTGAAGGAAAAAAAATCTCACGGAGCAGGATATTCTATTTTAAAACTGACCAGAAAATATAATTCACTACAGCCCTGATGTATAACTACTACTGTCTTTTCACAATTTATTATTCAATATGTCTAGTCAGCGATTGTATGATGCTACCCCTTCTATCAGATGGTATTACTATGGTTGATTATTATTATAACACATAAAACTACAAAGTATTACCATAGTCCGACTATATATTGCCCTCCGGTCCGCGTGATATTATGGTGCAGGGGTCAGAACCTGAGATGTCTGTAGCTACACGTATCTATTCAATATCTATATATCAACACACGGCGAAGTATTCACTGGGCTACTATATATTTAACTATATGGGTGTCCTATATTCTATATTCATTTACTACAATATTCATATACTTTATATTCATATTCACATTAATATTCATATCATATTCATATCATCATTCTTTTCATTTGCCACGACGCTATATTCTACAAACACCCTGTTTCCTCTATCTACGCCCAGCCTATATACACATTTCATCATAACACTTTAAAATCTATGGTCACTACAAACATTTCCCATTCTGATCACCGCACGACAACCTCACTCGAACTCAAGACTCCTTCACCACACACACAATACTATGTAATACCTGGTAGCTTTATTAAGAACGAAAAAAAATCCTACGTATATTCACTGAAAATAGAATTATCTGCGATAATGTTTAATGTTTATAAAATTCTGCAGCCACGAAGAAAGAAATGAACATTTAATATAATTTCAAAGCGAAGAACTAGCATCATATCGCCCGACTTCTGTTAAAAAATTTACGTATTGTTTATTTATTTAAATATTTCGATTTCTAGACTAGGCAGAATGTTGAAATTTTCAGAATATATTAATTTTGGGTCACTTGACCTAACTGTACATTCATATGGGCTGTGAATTATACTTTCTAGGTTTTATTTCGGAAAGAAAGGTCAATTTCATGAAATCTAAATCACTAAGCACCACGACAGAAGAATGGCGGTTAGTACTGACTTTTGACACTAGGGCTAGCGACGATATAATCAACCCTTGAACAACTGAATGTGACCTTGTACACGGAATTATTATACTATATTAAGTTCACTATTAAATATTGTGTATGAGTTCACTTAATGACGGAATAATAAAGAATTTATCGCATAGTAAATACTACACTGTCCATATTTAATTATCTCACACACTCTTTCATCACTTAACTACCACTACCACTGATACTACATTACAAATATACACATACTACTTAAACTACAAGACACATCATGCCAATACACACCAATCATCACTATCATTAATACATGTTATACTAATAAATATACACAGACAACATTCAGATTTTACCATTTTAAATCGGCTCTATGCAAGGTAACGAAAGGAAAGGGAAAGAAAGGAACAGGGCCAACTGGCCCTGTATTCACTGAATCACATTCTGTGTTAAGAAATTACGTATTGTTTAATCAATGCCCCGAGGGGACATATCAAAGTGTTGACTAACAATAGGACCCCTGCCCTGAAGGGGCAGGAGCCCGGAAACAAACTAAATGTTCAACTCATCCCGCTGGAAGCCGTACTCCCAATTTGGGAGTCAGATAGGAGCCCTTACTATAAATTTACACGTGCATTGTGATTACTATACTAACTACAACAGAATTAAATGCCGCCATGTATGTTAAAAAAAAGAAATCACTCACTACCTACATAAACAAATCTATATACGGACAGGTCTTATAACCCTCAATTAGCAGGAAATTTGGAAGGTGAAAATATCAGGGGAAACACTAATCTTCAGAACCGGTTTTAGGAAAAGAAAACGGAAATCACACTACTTCTGAATCCTGTCCATAGCGATCAGTAGATGAAATCATGGCGTCCCTATATTGCACTTCCTATTTCAGCCTTTTTAGTCCAGTTTTGATCTGGAAAATTTAATAGTTTATGGCTCCTTAGCTTCCTGGATGGTCTCTATTCCATTATCAACTAGATTTACCTTGTTAATGCAGCTTTTCCAGCTAATTTCTACCTTTTATATCCTGGGAAGATCTTAGTCCGGCGTCTTCAGTGAAATTCTTGCAGGGAATGGAATAATTGCGCCCTAATATCATAGCGTGGGTTTATCCTCCAATCAAAACAAAGCATTTTGGCGGTGGGGCTTTGAAACGAATAAAATTTGGTAAAATCTGGATTAAACTAGATTTTAGAAGGACCTAGGTATCTAAAAGAGAGGTGAAGGGTGGTCCTGAAAATTCTGTCGAATTTTAGATTGGTTATTTGATCTGAAAAGTTCCGTCCAATAGTGGACCTATATTTTCGGATAGCATTGACACCGTAAGAATTGTAATAATCCATTTACATATCCATATACAAGACTTATAACTAATTTAAAATATAAATAAAGGTATTGACTCCCAAAACTATAATTCCTAATAAATTTTTTACAGTTTTCCATGTTAATTTGAAATAGAATAACAAACAAAATTACGAATTATATGAACAGCCAGAAATTTTTTGTTAAACGTCAAGTACAGTCGGTGCAAAAAATTTCGGGCACCCTCCTATTAAGAACATAATATCATTAGACTGTAATGGCATATTACAGTTCCCCGGCGTCGTTAAAAAAATTTTGTTTGAATAACAAAATTTTGTTGAATAGAATTAACATGTATTAATACTAATAAACTAACTACTCACTCATACTCTCATACACTCAAATGAGACAGTGTAACATTCACTTTGGGTATTGAGATAGAAGTTCCCGTTTTTTGTCCTCGGTACAGTTGAAAAGCTTAAGATTTTGAAAATTGTGAGTTCCGATACTTTCACCTTTTAGATTGTGTAATACAGCGCAATTTTTCAATAATTTAACTGCTAAAAATGTTCAGGAGGGAACAGGACGGACAGGAGTTCCAGCTGAGATATTGAAAGAAACAACTCATACGGTTTCACTCGCCGACTGGCATATCCAATGACATTAGGATCTAGGTTCTCGACTATCAGTCCCTCGATTCGCTAGAATTCCATTTCCGCCATTAGTTTGTATTTGCGAAGGGGCAGAATTCTGAGATCTATTGGCACTGTTATTATTAACATTACCGCCTTGACCATTACCGTTTTCTCTTCTCCGGTACGCCCCGTTAAAGTTCCTCCTATTATCGTCCCTATTCGGGTTCGATTCCCCCATTGTGCGGTCATAGGGGCGATAACCCCGGCGATTGTTAAACATCGGTCGGTTACGGAACAGACGTCGACCGTTATATTGATTGCTTTCTGAGCCACTCCCACTCGGATAGCGAGATCCAGCTTGGGTGTAACTCAGAAAGTCCGTTTGGCAACTAGCCGTTGCCTTGCTTTTCACGGGTTTCACAACTTTTGCTTGTCGGGCGAAATACCTCTTTGGTGGGCCTCCAGTTTCTTTCCCACACAGGGCAGCTAGGCGTGACGTAACTTCTCGCACCGTTTGGCATAAGTGGGAAGCAATAGCCCGCGACTCATCTGGTGGAAGAGCGTTCACTATTATGTCTACTAGCTCGGCTTACGATGGATTTTCTGCAATCTGATAGTACAGTTCGATGATCTTCCAAGCATAGTCCAAAAGGGACCCATACTTGGCTCGATCATATCTTAAAGATTGGAGGTTGCGTTTCTGAAGCCTCTCTATATGTTCGTTGCAGTATTCTTCCTTAAAAAGGATCAGAAAATCATCAAACGTATGAATTCTATATTTAATAGAAGCAAACCACGCGCCTGATGCTGCAATTAAAAGTTTTTCAACTATTTGTAGACGTTCTCTATCGGTCAGCCGATACATTTCTAAACACTGCTGCAATCTACGCAGAAAAACACGAGGCTGTCCATTGGTGATATTCCCGTCAAAAGTGGGAAAACGTTCGATGTCCCTCAGCGAAACCTTGGAACCCATACTAACATAAGCAGGGGAATAGTTACTGGGAATTAACATATTATCCTGCACAATCGGAGTTGTCACCGGATTTACCACCGACGACGTCGTAGCGGTGTTATAATTACCCATGTAAGTGAAAGGGATTCTGTTGGTCGTATTGAATATGTTGGGCTCCATCCCCGGACCAATCGCACCCGTGAACAACGATTCAGAATGGCACCCATCTCCTCTTCCCGGCAACACGCTATGTGATTGTATACCTCCATGTAAGGAGGGAGCACTCACGCTAGTGACCGTAGTCGTCACAACACTCGACTGATTCGGCACACTATTGGAATTGAACCACGACTTTGGTTCTGACCGATGCATGGGGTAGTGCGTCGCAATATCCCGTGCATCAACTGACGTTAAATTTTCTTTTCCTGCGCCACGGGTAGTTGTTATAGCGGGTAATATTTCTGAGGAATCGCTACCGGGGAAAGGATAGGTTACCTCTGATTTTTCGCGACTAGATTTCGTCATTTCTTTTTGAATATTTACTATCTCGTTTTGAATTTTCGAAATTTTCTGGTCAGTTACTTCCCGTTTGGTTTCCAATGATAAGTCTGACAAGGTTGACTTTAAACTATCAATTTCGGCCTGCTGTGTTTCTAATTTATTGTTGATTTTATGCAATTTGGTATCCATTTGTTCAATTTCAGAATTTACATGATCGAATTTACCCTCAGTCTCCTGCTGAAGTTGCTTTAGAAATTGCTGAGCCTCGCATCTGACCAAGTCAATTTCAGTAGACATTTGCTCTCTCAACGTAGTTATTGAGGAAGCAAAGTCCGAACATATGTTGTCGATTTTCTTGGTTAGTACCTCAAATCGAGATTCGGTTTCTCGGTTCGAGGTGTCCAATTTCTCATTTATTTCGCGTCTCATCTCCAGGCTATTCTCATTTATTTCGCGTCTCATTTCCCGGCTATTTTCATTCATTTCTTGTAGCATTTGTTGCAATGAAAGGAGGAGAGCGTCATTATTAGATGACACAGTCTTCCTTTGCTCTTCTTTGGTTTTATCACCACTTGAATCCCCATCTTTTTCATCATCATCGAGGTCAGATATCTCCACTGGAGATATTTGGCCTCGGTTCTTCGGGGTACTATACCCTCGCTCACCGTCTGAATCGGGATGTTCATTTTCTTTCTCAGAGGATAAGCTCATGGGTTCACGCGACTGGTGGAGCTTCCCCTCACATTCTTTGCAGTATTTAACTATCTCACCAGCCCGGACGTTTTCTGCATTTTCAGCAGTATCCTCTAAATTAATACAACTGAAATGAATCCATTTCAACCCACATTCGTGACACCTCACTAGCCTACGAGAGACGCGAGCTCTTTTCTCACTACTTTCTAAAGTACATTGTGTACATGAGACTTCCGCGTTCTCGTGTGATACTACTTCCCTATTGGTTGCCATAGTTTCCATATAAAAAGACACAATATAAACACATGCAATTATATACTTATAGACTAACAATACTTATTATTCAGGTACTATTCATAAATTAAGGACTCCTATCTAATTCCCTCCTTGGGTCAACTTCCAGCATTTTCAAATTTTAGAAGTCACTTTAGCAAATTCCTTCATTTCCCCCTTTCTACAGAGAGAGACAAAGATAGCAGAACAGCCAATGACTATAATTATTTAATCTCACTGTAACTTTTTAATTATGCACCTTTTGTGGCCAAGTCAATATGTGCTCGATCCTAAACAGTGTTTAATAAATAATTTCAGATCCGTTACCAGGGAAAACAATTGTTTCCATGGTAACTGTCCTATGTCAACGGTCGCCAATTTTGAAAGAAAACGAAAAAAAACGCAAAACGAAGAAAAAATAATAACGTGCAATGTACTGGAGAGAAGTCGCTAAAATTAATTCTCTTTAACGAGGACGATTACGAAACATCACCTACTGATTGAAATCCGGATTATTTTCCAATAAAGTAAATTCCAATAAACTTTCTTGTTATTGTTGATTATTCCATATCGGACTCCCGAAGAAAACTCATCTAAACAACTTATTGACCGTGCCAATAGCGACTACTCTCAATCATGACTTCGTTTTCTTTCATTTAGAAATAGAAAAGAAAGAGAAGAAAGTAGAAGGGTAAAAGAAGGAGGTAGGAAAAGAAGAAAGAAAAGAAATATGGTATTTTAATAAGGAACAGATTACTGGATAATTCCGGAAATATAGTAAAAGGTCGGGAAAGTCGTTGAAAGATGAATCATTCTAAATGTTATTAACGACTAATCAATTTTGGAATGCTTCGGAATAGACACATGTTCCCTCATACCACCCAGACCTAGCTCCAGGCACCACGACCGTGGGATTGCCCAGACCTAGACCTGGAAACGAGAAAGGTGAAATCATTCTTTGTACTGTTATTCCAACCGGTGATTGATAACCATCCAGCATCTGAACTCTGTTCTCTAGGATCGACCACACATATGAATTAGCCAAGAGAGAAAAAAAATTAGACTTATAAACTCAATATAAATTTATGTATCGTATCAATAAGAATTTCAACTTCCTGGAAGAAAGATGTCGTATTTAGGCTCATCCTGCTATTTTTGTTTCACTCCTAGAGCCGATTTAAACCGTTAGTGACGGTCCTTCATGACCTAGGTTATTTACCTTAACACATATGTCAAAACATGACACATATATTACAGATGTTAATATGACAAATGATATCACACAAATTACTTAAATTAAATCTATCAGGCATTCACACGCTCACTCACTCAGGACAGTGTATATATGTTTAAAGGATACAACTACAAAGATACAAATAGTTTATTACATTCATAGTGGAAAAAGAAAAAAATTAATTACAACGAAAATCTTAAAAGCACAAGTTCTTGGTTATATATTAATAGAGTACATAGTGTTATATTTTAGTAATTTTTTTATATGTCCAATCATCTTGACAAATAGAAAGAGAAAAAAAATTATTTACATGTATCATATCTTAGGCATGCTAAAACAAATTATGATTTGCGACATACGCAAAAAGACACTTATTTCACTTGAAAAGAAAATTGACAAAGAGGAAAGAAAAGAAAAAAAAGAACTTTTTGGTGTATCAGAACTTATATGAGTCTCTACCTCACATCGGGTAATAAAATATTAATGATTTTGAGCGTTCAAATCACAAATCACGCACTACTCATAGTGTCCAAAACATTTCGCTCCATTTGACTTAGTTTGTGGTCATTTATATATCTATATATATATATATATATCTAACTATCGGTTTATAAAAACCATTTATCGTCTATATTTGGTTTGTAATTCGTAACAGTTTATGTCTGCAATCGCACATTACGGCGCTTTATCCATCTAGGGATTTTGAGAAAATAACTTTCACTAGAGGATGTTTCTCCTCTTAGACGATCCATTTCCAAACTTATTATTTGCTTAGTTTTAAGTTATTTATTTAACACAGGGACACGTCATGAGACCTTCCTTCAAGATCACTTTCGTATATATGTGTATATAATTCGGATTTTTAAAAACGATCTCCCGCAGGTGTACGGAGTATAAAGGTTCAAATTGAGGATTAAAAAAACTGGTCAAGTCACAGGATACATATGAAGGTGAGAAGGATTCAAGGTGCACTTTCCACAATGATTTTAGGTTAGTTGTTCAGGGATAATATGCGTTATGATGTGAGTTACGTTTAGACCTGCCGTTACTTTCCAATACATGCCATTACATAATTACATAAGGTACCATTTACATTTATTCAAAAGAAAAGGAAAATTACTTAAGTGCACGGCGGTATTCTTAACAAAATCTACATTCTTACATTCGTCGGAGAACTTACTGGTAAACTATAGCAACCAACACACGTTTAGGGGGACAGACACGAGCGCTCTTACATATATTCATAATATATTTAATATCATACTTTTACTTTAAAATCATATTCACATACTACTTACATATACATTTCGACGTATTCATTTCTCTATATATATATATTTATTATAAATGCGCACACATTTAAATTAATCACCCCAACAATAATTTTTTAAAAGGTTGCAAACATTGTCCAAGAAAACAAATGACTTCCGACATTACATATGAAAAAGAAAATCGATTTTTTACCTGATACCGCGCGTCTATAAATTTTAACTTTTATATAATCAACTCGTGTTTAAATCATGAAGGAGGAAAAAAAACTTTGGAAGGCAGGCACGTAACACAGAGCATTTCTAAAGATATAACTAGATAACCTAAAATACAATTTCTGGGCCCAGACCAACTATAAGGTAAACGAAAACCAACACAGAAAAGAAAGTGACCAATGGATTAAAAAAAAAACTTAAAAGGGACGACGGTGAAAGAACGTAATTTAAGTGTCGTCAACTACGAAGTCTTTGTTCATTTCAGCGATAGGTCAAAATGTGATGGAGGACCCAATCACTATCTACTTTATCCATGAATCGTGTCTTGCAACGTCTCAGCTGGTAATTTCAGATCAGAGTTGTACGTTAAATAAATCGTAAGCAACAAGTTCAAAATCGGGGGGGGGGGGGGAAGGTTGAAAAATTAAAAAAAAATATAAATCTCGAAGTAAGAAGGAAGGAAGAGACAAGAGAGAGAAAGCGGCGCCAACGAAAGGAGAAAGATTAAAGTACTACTCACTACTCAGAAGAGTGATCGAATTTAAATATATAACAACTCATAGCCAAAATATTCACATATGCCGAAAAAGGGTGGTTTACTTAATTACGTAAACTAGGAGGGAGTCCCTGCTGCCAAGGATGCAAGTCTGTGTCCATCAGATCCCAATCCCACAAGAATTTCCTTGTAAGATTGAAATCCGATCCCCGTATCCGGCCCAGACCAGCAGGATAAAAGCAGAGGGGGAAGGGACCGGGTAACTGCGTCCCCAGTTTTGAAATCTCTAAGTAAGAAAAAAAAACATTCGACCCCTCAGAAGAACTAAGGAGGTTCTAGGACAGTAATGAAACTAGAGTAAAAGTATTAGCTAAGATATCCCTAACTAATGATTTGCCGAAAATAAAAAAAATTAAATAAACTGAATTTTGGATCGGTGATTTCTATTGCCAAATTTCACCGATAGCTCCCCTTCGCAGAATGCGCTAAATTCTGAGGCATCGGTTAATTTCCATCACTATCTAGTTTGGAAACTGAGACAAGAAAACGAAAATATTCAAGGGGGGAGAGGTCGATGCCCGGGTACGGTATAATAAATTTCAATAATTAATTGTTTTGATTCTGTAACCCTGTCAGAGCTGTCGCCTCCATGAACATTATAAGCTAGCCCGAGTAGGTAACGTGAAGGAAAAAAAATCTCACGGAGCAGGATATTCTATTTTAAAACTGACCAGAAAATATAATTCACTACAGCCCTGATGTATAACTACTACTGTCTTTTCACAATTTATTATTCAATATGTCTAGTCAGCGATTGTATGATGCTACCCCTTCTATCAGATGGTATTACTATGGTTGATTATTATTATAACACATAAAACTACAAAGTATTACCATAGTCCGACTATATATTGCCCTCCGGTCCGCGTGATATTATGGTGCAGGGGTCAGAACCTGAGATGTCTGTAGCTACACGTATCTATTCAATATCTATATATCAACACACGGCGAAGTATTCACTGGGCTACTATATATTTAACTATATGGGTGTCCTATATTCTATATTCATTTACTACAATATTCATATACTTTATATTCATATTCACATTAATATTCATATCATATTCATATCATCATTCTTTTCATTTGCCACGACGCTATATTCTACAAACACCCTGTTTCCTCTATCTACGCCCAGCCTATATACACATTTCATCATAACACTTTAAAATCTATGGTCACTACAAACATTTCCCATTCCGATCACCGCACGACAACCTCACTCGAACTCAAGACTCCTTCACCACACACACAATACTATGTAATACCTGGTAGCTTTATTAAGAACGAAAAAAAATCCTACGTATATTCACTGAAAATAGAATTATCTGCGATAATGTTTAATGTTTATAAAATTCTGCAGCCACGAAGAAAGAAATGAACATTTAATATAATTTCAAAGCGAAGAACTAGCATCATATCGCCCGACTTCTGTTAAAAAATTTACGTATTGTTTATTTATTTAAATATTTCGATTTCTAGACTAGGCAGAATGTTGAAATTTTCAGAATATATTAATTTTGGGTCACTTGACCTAACTGTACATTCATATGGGCTGTGAATTATACCTTCTAGGTTTTATTTCGGAAAGAAAGGTCAATTTCATGAAATCTAAATCACTAAGCACCACGACAGAAGAATGGCGGTTAGTACTGACTTTTGACACTAGGGCTAGCGACGATATAATCAACCCTTGAACAACTGAATGTGACCTTGTACACGGAATTATTATACTATATTAAGTTCACTATTAAATATTGTGTATGAGTTCACTTAATGACGGAATAATAAAGAATTTATCGCATAGTAAATACTACACTGTCCATATTTAATTATCTCACACACTCTTTCATCACTTAACTACCACTACCACTGATACTACATTACAAATATACACATACTACTTAAACTACAAGACACATCATGCCAATACACACCAATCATCACTATCATTAATACATGTTATACTAATAAATATACACAGACAACATTCAGATTTTACCATTTTAAATCGGCTCTATGCAAGGTAACGAAAGGAAAGGGAAAGAAAGGAACAGGGCCAACTGGCCCTGTATTCACTGAATCACATTCTGTGTTAAGAAATTACGTATTGTTTAATCAATGCCCCGAGGGGACATATCAAAGTGTTGACTAACAATAGGACCCCTGCCCTGAAGGGGCAGGAACCCGGAAACAAACTAAATGTTCAACTCATCCCGCTGGAAGCCGTACTCCCAATTTGGGAGTCAGATAGGAGCCCTTACTATAAATTTACACGTGCATTGTGATTACTATACTAACTACAACAGAATTAAATGCCGCCATGTATGTTAAAAAAAAGAAATCACTCACTACCTACATAAACAAATCTATATACGGACAGGTCTTATAACCCTCAATTAGCAGGAAATTTGGAAGGTGAAAATATCAGGGGAAACACTAATCTTCAGAACCGGTTTTAGGAAAAGAAAACGGAAATCACACTACTTCTGAATCCTGTCCATAGCGATCAGTAGATGAAATCATGGCGTCCCTATATTGCACTTCCTATTTCAGCCTTTTTAGTCCAGTTTTGATCTGGAAAATTTAATAGTTTATGGCTCCTTAGCTTCCTGGATGGTCTCTATTCCATTATCAACTAGATTTACCTTGTTAATGCAGCTTTTCCAGCTAATTTCTACCTTTTATATCCTGGGAAGATCTTAGTCCGGCGTCTTCAGTGAAATTCTTGCAGGGAATGGAATAATTGCGCCCTAATATCATAGCGTGGGTTTATCCTCCAATCAAAACAAAGCATTTTGGCGGTGGGGCTTTGAAACGAATAAAATTTGGTAAAATCTGGATTAAACTAGATTTTAGAAGGACCTAGGTATCTAAAAGAGAGGTGAAGGGTGGTCCTGAAAATTCTGTCGAATTTTAGATTGGTTATTTGATCTGAAAAGTTCCGTCCAATAGTGGATCTATATTTTCGGATAGCATTGACACCGTAAGAATTGTAATAATCCATTTACATATCCATATACAAGACTTATAACTAATTTAAAATATAAATAAAGGTATTGACTCCCAAAACTATAATTCCTAATAAATTTTTTACAGTTTTCCATGTTAATTTGAAATAGAATAACAAACAAAATTACGAATTATATGAACAGCCAGAAATTTTTTGTTAAACGTCAAGTACAGTCGGTGCAAAAAATTTCGGGCACCCTCCTATTAAGAACATAATATCATTAGACTGTAATGGCATATTACAAATTATACCAAATATTGTATACTCATAAATAAAATAGGAGCCACATGAGCTTTGGGGGTCCCGGGCCCCCTCGGTCTCCCCAGGATCGACACTCTTGAAAGCATGTTTAAAATATAAGCGTACCTTTCTCTTCCTGAAAACTAGTCTGGTATATTGGATTATTCGGATTGAAAACACAATAACACAAATAGGGATGCGCACGAGACGAGTCGAGACAGGATTTTCCTGACAAAATTCGAGTCGAGATACGGCTCTTCCAATAGAGAAATATACATTTTTCGAGTCGAGACATCATTTTTACAGCACATTTTCGAGACGAGCCAGCCACAAATCTTGTCTCGTGCGCATGCCTAAACACAAACACACCATGAAATAGAAGTGTATGTAAGCAGTTTATTGAAATTGATATAGCACACTGAGTTATTCAGATTGAAAACAAGAAAAGCTAAGTTATAAATTGAGAAATTCATATGCTATTTATATGACTTATTTTCAGTTGTTACTGAATGGTGGTTCATTCTAGACATATTTGCTTTATTCTTTTTGGCAGATATGCACATTCTAATATTGTAGTTAACTACCTCTTGTTTCCCTCGGAGCAAAAGATGTTTTGAGAAAATCTTGAGGGAATTCATATCCCAAAACCTCCGCCACCTTTTGACATGCAGTCAGGTGCCAATAAATGACAATTGAGCTTTAACCTTGAGAATTTTCCGGAATTACTAAAGCTTCCCACTGATGAAAGGAGCCGATATGGCAAATGGTTTTACCAAAACAGACAGGGTAAACAAATACGTACAACCATTTCCTGAATTCCTGTACGTGCTTTTTCTTATTCACACCTTCCTTCACCACCCTTTTATGAGGGTAGTGTTCTGGAAATTGACCTCCAAGAACAAATCGTGCGAATCTATGCTTCTTTGTGTCCAGTCACAAATACAGAACATCTGCCTCTCATATGGGAATTCGAAAGAGTTAAGAAAAATAACAAAACTGTATTTTTCGTGGCCAAGATACGCAGGTAAATTTATCATTATCATCATAGGGTAAACATTGCTTCAGTGTGGCCAACTTCCAAGATAGACAGGTGGCCAACTTATAGAGTAGTAAGTAACGAATGTCTTATGGAAAAATGCAGGTTCAAGACGAACTAGGCCAAGATAAGCAGGTGGCCAACTTAGAGAGGTGGCCAAGTTGACAGGTTTCACTGTAATTAATAATAATAATAAATATGAACATATAAAATATATTTTGAAAGAAAAAAGTTCCCCTGGCAGAACTTGTTTACTCCAGACGCCGAAGCGTTAACCAGAGTTGGAGTGGGTCAGTGGCTCGGTGGGTCGAGTTTTCTGAGGGGGACGTGGGTCAACAGCATGTGACCCACCACCCACCGTGTCGCACTGCGACCCATCACCCGCCATGACCCACTCTGCTCACTGCATTGTAAACAGCATTTTTTGAACAGCATATTTTTTTCACCCTCGACTCTAGCCATAGAAACTAAAAGCTAAAAAGAAGAAAAACATTGAAAAAGCAGTTGAAGTTAAATTTATATCATGGCAGTCACGGTGGTTCATATCAAGGACTGCCCAATATCAATATTAGGCAGTCAACTAATATCGATCGTTTTCGATTATTTTTAGAAATCAATCCTATATGTAGAAAATGTCCCCCCCCCCCAACAAAAGGGAATTTTAAAAAATGATATTGAAATTAGGGCCTAACTATGTATATGCCAAATGTCATTTCAGTTGACTTTGATGTTGATGATCACACATACATAGTTATATTCAATTTTTATATAATAATTCATACATTGTACTGTAGGTGATTCAAAAAAATCCAGTAGTTAGCTCCTCTAAAAATTCTTAGGCTGTGTCTGAAAAGTCAAGAAGTAAGTCCTATTGCTATTGCAAATATGATCAATTTCCTGAAGTTCTGCAAGAGTGCCTGAAGTTCTTTCTTCAATAGAAACAAGTGAAAAAACAACAAAAAGGGAGGCCTTGAAAGTAAAACGTAGACAAATTCACCAGTGCTAAGAAGAAGCTGTCTACAATGCACTGAGCAGAATCGGTTGGTGAGTCACAGTGGTTCGGTGGGTCAGCGTGGGTCAGAATAAATTGTTGGGTCAAAGTGGGTCACAGTGGGTTGTGTGTCGCAGTGAATCATATTCTGTTGACCCATAACCCACTTAAAAATCTTAATCCAATTGACCCACTGACACACTCCATCATTTCAGTCATTTTTGCCGAAATCCAGAAGATCAACATTTTCGATTACTTTCCAAAATTGGCCCTGTAGTGGCGAAACGGTCAGTGAGTAGTGGTTGTGCCTATTAAATCCTTTTCTCAGAATCACAATATCTACAACATATCACAGTTTCAGTCATTTTTAACGAAATCCGGGACATCAACATTTTCGGTTACTTTCAAGAAAGTGGCTTGTAATGGCCAAACGGAAAGTGATTAGTGTGTGTGCCCATTAAGACCTTTTCTCGGAATCACAAGATCTAGAACATATTACAGTTTCAGTCATTTCTATCGAAATCCAGAACATCACCATGTTACGTTACTTTCAAGAAAGTGGCCCGGTAGTGGCCAAACGGTCAGTAATTATTAGTTGTGCCCATTAGGACATTTTCTCAGAATCACAATATCAACAATATATCACAGTTTCAGTCATTTTTCGCGAAATCCAGAAAATCAACATTTTCCATTACTTTCCAAAAAGTGGCCCTGTAGTGGCCAAACGGTCAGTGATTAGTGGTTGTGCCCTTTTCTCAGAATCACAAGATCTACAACATATCATTTTCATTTTTTTCGAAATCCAGAACATCATCTTCGGTTACTTTCAAGAAAGTGGCCTGGTTGTGGCCAGTGGTTAGTGATTAGTTTGTGTGCCCATGGAGCCCTTACAAGATCTACAACATATCACTTTTCAGTCATTTGTACCTAAATCCAGAATATCATTATGTTCCGTTACTTTATAAAAGTGGCCCTGTAATGGTCAAACGGTCAGTGATTAGTTGGTATGCCCATTCGGACCTTTTCTCGGAATCACAATATTTACAACATATCACAGTTTCAGTCATTTTTAACAAAATCCAGAACATCACCATCTTCGGTTACTTTCAAGAAAGTGGCCTGGTTGTGGCCAAACGGTCAGTGATTAGTGGGTGTGCCCACTGAGACCTTTTCTCGGAATCACAAGATCTACAACATATCACAGTTTCAGTTATTTTTTAAGAAATCCAGAACATCACTATGTTCCGTTACTTTCAAAAAAGTGGCCTGTAGTATCGAAACGATCAGTGATTAGTGGTTGTGCCTATTAAATCCTTTCTCAGAATTACAATATCTACAACATATCAGAGTGTCAGTCATTTTTACCGAAATCCAGAACATCAACATTTTCGATTACTTTCCAAAATTGGCCCTGTAGTGGCAAAACATTCACTGATTAGTGGTTGTGTCTATTAAATCCTTTTCTCAGAATCACAATATCTACAACATATTACAGTTTCACTCATTTTTACCGAAATCTGGAATATCACCAACTTCGGTTACTTTCAAGTGGTCTGGTTGTGGCCAACCGGTCAGTAATTATTTGGTTGTGTCCATTAGGACGTTTTCTCAGAATCACAATATCTACAACATCTCACAGTTTTAGTCATCTTTACCTAAATCCAGAACATCACCATTTTAGCTTACTTTCAAAAAAGTGGTCTCGTAGTGTCCAAACGGCCAGTGATTATTGGCTGTACCCATTAAGACTTTCTCTCAGAATCACAATATCTACAACATATCACAGTTTCAGTCATTTTTACCGAAATCCAGGCCATTATTATTTTCTGTTCTTTCAAGAAAGCGGCCTGGTTCTGCCCAATGTTCAGCGATTAGTGGTTGTACCTATTAAGACCTTCCCTCAGAATCACTAATCTACAACATATCACAGTTTCAGTCATTTTTACCGAAATCCAGGACATCAACATTTTCGATTATTTTCAAGAAAGTGGCCTGGTTGTGGCCAAACGGTCAGTGATTAGTGGGTGTGCCCGTTGAGACCTTTTCTCGGAATCAGGAGATCTACAACATATCACAGTTTTAGTCATTTTTACCTAAATCCAGAACATCGCCTTATTCCGTTACTTTCAAGAAAGTGGCCCTGTAGTGGCCAAACGGTCAGTAATTATTAGTTGTGTCCATTAGGACATTTTCTCAGAACCACAATATCTACAACATATCACTTTTCAGTCATTTGTACCTAAATCCAGAACATCACCATGTTCCGTTACTTTAAAAAAGTGGACCTGTAATGGCCAAACGGTCAGTGATTAGTGGGTGTACCCATTCAGACCTTTTCTCGGAATAACAAGATCTACAACATATCACAGTTTCAGCCATTTCTATCGAAATCCAAAACATCACCATGTTCCGTTACGTTCAAGAAAGTGGCCCGGCAGTGGCCAAACGCTCAGTAATTATTGGTTGTGCCCATTAGAACATTTTCTCAGGATCACAATATCTACATCATATCACAGTTTCAGTCATTTTTACCGAAATCCAGAACAACACCATCTTCGGTTACTTTCAAGAAAGTGGCCTGGTTGTGGCCAAACGGTCAGTGATTTGTGGATGTGCCCATTGAGACCTTTTCTCGGAATCACAAGATCTACAACATATCACAGTTTCAGTTATTTTTTAAGAAATCCAGAACATCACTATATTTCGTTATTCAAAAAAGTGTCCAAACAGTCAGTAATTATTGTACCAATAAGGACATTTTCTCAGAATCACAATATCTACAACATATCACAGTTTCAGTTATTTTTACCGAAATCCAGAACATCAACATTTTCGATTACTTTCCAAAATTGCCCCTGTAGTGGCGGAACATTCAGTGATTAGTGGTTGTGCCTATCAAATCCTTTTCTCAGAATCACAATATCTACAACATATCACAGTTTCAGTCATTTTTACCGAAATCCAGACCATCAATATTTTCTGTTCTTTCAAGAAAGCGGCCTGGTTCTGCCCAATGGTTAGCGATTAGTGGTTGTGCTTATTAAGACCTTCCCTCAGAATCACTAATCTACAACATATCACAGTTTCGGTCATTTTTACCGAAATCCAGGACATCAAAATTTTCGCTTCCTTTCAAGAAAGTGGTCTGGTTGTGGCCAAGCGCTCAGAAATTATTGGTTGTGCCCATTAGGACATTTTCTCAGAATCACAATATCTACAACATATCACAGTTTCAGTAATTTTTTCCGAAATCCAGAACATCAACATTTTCGATAACTTTCCAAAAAGTGGCCCTGTAGTGGCCATATGGTAAGTGATTAGTAGTTGTCCCCTTTTCTCAGAATCACAAGATCTACAACATATCACAGTTTCCGTAATTTTTACCGAAATCCATAACATCACCTTCTTCGGTTACTTTTAAGATAGTGGCCTGGTTATGGCCAAACGGTCAGTGATTAGTGGGTGTGCCCATTGAGACCTTTTCTCAGAATCAGAAGATCTACAACATATCACAGTTTCAGTCATTTTTACCTAAATCCAGAACATCACCATATTCCGTTACTTTCAAGAACGTGGCCCTGTAGTGGCCAAATGGCCAGTAATTATTGGTTGTGCCCATTAGGACATTTTCTCAGAATCACAATGTCTACAACCTATCACAGTTTCAGTCATTTTTACCTAAATCCAGAACATCACCATATTCCGTTACTTTCAAGAAAGTGATCCTGTAGTGGCCAAACGGTCAGTAACTATTGTTTGTGCCCATTAGGACATTTTCTCAGAATCACAATATCTACAACATATCACAGTTTCAGTCATTTTTACCGAAATCCAGGACATCACCATGTTCCGTTACTTTCCAAAAAGTGCCCTCGTAGTGTCCAAACGGCCAGTGATTATTGGCTGTGCCCATTAAGACTTTTTTCTCACAATCACAATGGCTACAACATATCGCAGTTTCAGTCAATTTTACCGAAATTCAGGCCACCAATATCTTCGGTTACTTTCAAGAAAGTGGTCTGGTTGTGGCCAAAGGTCAGTAATTAATGGTTGTGCCTTTTAAGACCTTTTCTTAGAATCGCCATATCTACAACATATCACAGTTTCAGTCATTTTTACCGAAATCCAGAATATCACCATGTTCCGTTACTTTCAAAAAAGTGGCCCTGTAGTGGCCAAAGGTCAATGATTAATGGTTGTGCCTATTAAAACCTTTTCTTAGAATCACCACATCTACAACATATCACAGTTTCAGTCATTTTTACCGAAATCCAGAACATAATGTTCCGTTACTTTCAAAAAAGTGGCCCTGTAGTGTCCAAACGGTCAGTAATTATTGTTGTGCCCATTAGGACATTTTCTCAGAATCATAATATCTACAACATGTCACAGTTTCAGTCATTTTACCTAAATCCAGAATATCACCATTTTCGCTTAGTTTCAAAAAAATGGCCTCGTAGTGTCCTAATGGCCAGTGATTATTGGCTGTGCCCATTAAGACTTTTTGTCCTAATCACAATGTCTACAACATATCGCAGTTTCAGTCATTTTAACCGAAATCCGGGCCATCAATATTTTCGGTTACTTTCAAGAAAGTGGCCTCGTGGTGGCCAAACGGTCATTGATTAGTGGTTGTGCTCATTAAGACCTTTTCTCAGAATTACAATATCTACAAAATATCACAGTTTCAGTCATTTTTACCGAAATCCAGAACATGGCCATCTTCGCTTACTTTCAAGAAAGTGGCCTCGTTGTGGCCAAACGGTCATTGATTAGTGTTTGTGCCCATTAAGACCTTTTCTCAGAATCTCAATATCTACAACATATCACATTTTTAGTCATTTTTACCGAAATCAAGAACATCGCCATCTTCGGTTACTTTCAAAACAGTGGCCTCGTAGTGGCCAAACGATCAGTGATTGGTGGTTGTGCTCATTAAGACCTTTTCCCAGAATCACAATATCTACAACATATCACCGTTTCAAGCAATTGCTATGAAATCCAAAATAACGTTAAGTTGTGCTGTTGGCAAGAACGTGGCTCTGTAGTTACCAAACGGTCAGTGATTGGTGGTTGTGCTTATTGAGACTTTTTCTCAGGATCACATCTACAACATATCACAGTTTTACTGATTTTCATTGAAATCCAGAATATCACTATGTTCGGCTGTTTTAAAAAAAGTGGCCCTGTAGTGGCCAAACATCAGTGATTGGAGGTTATGGCCATTAGGACTTTTTCGGAATCACAATATCTACATCACGGTTTTAGTAATTTTGTCCAAAATCTTGAATGTCGTCTTCTTCGGCTTTTTTTTAAAGAATGTGGCCTCGTGGTGGCCAAACGGCCAACGATTTTTGGTTGTGCCCATTGAGACTTTTCCTCAGGAACATCATGTCTACAACATAACACGGTTCGAAGCAATTCCACCGAAATCCAATTTCCATAAAGATTGTTCGGGGTCCTTTCTCATTTCGTAGGAGCATTGCCTCTGCAAAACTTCTCTGTGAAGAACTTCAAAACCCGTATTTTGTACTTTGAAGTCATCTTTGCATCGGCAGAGTTTCGTTTCTTTAATTTGGTCCTTTTTAAATCAAAGGTATCCTTTTTTAAAAGGGACCCTTTGCCTCCTTTAACCTGTTCTCTGAAAGAAACAAAAAAAACATGTGTGCATTTATTTTGGGTCTAGTATATATGTGCCAACTTTGAAGAAAATCAGATGAAGAGAAATCCTTGTGAAGCTATCTCCTTTATACTTTCACTTTTTGGACTTGACAGGTAGTTTGCCCCGAAGTCTTCAATTTCTTTATTACCTCAAATTGCATTGTAAATAAATGCACTTGCAAATTTGCAATATTATATATTGTTATTTCTTAGCCGATACAATTTTCTGTCCCCGAAAAACAAGAAAGCACCCGTCAAAAGCAATTCCTCGAACTTTCTCCTAGAATTTATCATAAGAATGTTTTGTGTTCCTCTCTCTAAGAGATTTGCATACCTTTTGACCTTTAGGGCCACTCATTGACAAAAGGTACTCACATGACCGCTACATACAGACATGCTCTTAGGTACGGTCAGAGATTGAGAAAGTAGATGATTTTTTAGTAATAATAATAATAATAATAGTAATTATTATTATTATTATTATTATAACAATTAGGTTTACAACTAGGGTCCCATCTCTTTATCTTGTATGAGAAGCCCGCTAGTCAGCTAAGCCATTGGTGTTCCTTATTCTGTTTCTCTCTCTTTCTGTGTCGTGTGGATGTTTGTTTCGGGGTTGTTAGGCTTTTATATTAAACCTTTACATTATATAATCTTTTTCTTTTTTACGAGATTTTCTTTTGGAAAAAGGAAAGAAACTGCTTTCCTCTTATGTGTGTTGCTTACCGTTCACCTTGTTTGAACTGCTTAGGTAAGATGATTTTGTAACTTTTATGTCATCCATTGCCATCACGATAATAAAATGGTAAGTCTTAACAATTTATTTTATTCTCTTATTTGCAGTTTGCCACACTGATATATTTGTAACAAAATTGAGGTTTGGTCCAACGCCTTTCGAATGTGCAACCAACCCAACCGCTGAGCGTTTTGGGTTGCCTGCTATTGCAGGAAAGGGAGAATTGCAGGTGGTAATGCACTTTTGGAGTCGTGTATACATATAAAAACGAAGCTTGTTATGCATTCATACATACTGGGTGAACCTAAAAGATCTGCACATACTTCGGGAGGTGATTCGTGATATCAAAAGAAGACCTGTTGCATGATGCATATCAAAAGAAGGCAGAAAGTCCTGTTGCATGTTGTGGAATTCCGCGTCGTGTACGAGTGACAGGGGTGCCATCTTAAAATTGAAAATCGAATCCTGGCAATTGGAACGAGACATAAAAGTGTGCACAAACTTCGGGAGGTGTTTCCTGACATTCAAGAGGACTTTTTGTCTTCTTTACATGTCACGAATCATCTGTCGAAGTATGTGTACGATTTTCGATGCCAAGTTGGCACCTCTGTCACTCGTATACGACGAGGAATTCGACAACATGCAACAGGACTTTTTGTCTTCTTTTCAGGTCACGAATCACCTCTCAACGTATGTGCACACCTATCTCTTCCGTTCCAATTGTCAAGATTTGATTTTCGATTCCAAGTTGGCACCACTGTCACTCGTGCACGACACAGAATTCGACAAAATACAAGAGGACTTTTTGTCTTCTTTTGGTGTAATTAATCACCTCCCAAAGTATATGCACAACTTTGAAGTTCACCCTGTATGTACATTGTAACGTAGCACGTGTTTGTATTTACACTTATACGTATATATGCGTCTTTATTTATGTTGTATAAATTATATATTTTCCCAATGAAGGCTTATTTTAAAGAAAATGCATAAAATAGGCAACATTAGGCACTAAAGCAATTATTTAGGCAGTAAAGGTCGAAATAGACAAAGTAGGCAAAATAAAATTGACTTAAATCGAAACTATAACCCCCCACATAAACTTTGAAACTTATTTTTGATCATATCTTTAATATTAAAGAATAGGCATTTTGCCTAACATCCGGTCTCTACTCATTACACAACTGTTCCATTCTGGTGTTTAGTTCTTGTGCATTTGAAGCTAACAGGACAGGACTATATGATAAAGGAATCGTAAGTGATGAAGATATTCACCATTGACCATTATTCCAATTTCATTCCAGTTTCAACTTTGGAAAACTGTCTATAAGTCAGCTGTAAATAGTTTTGGAGAAAGTGAATCTCCTTACCTTACTCCTTTCCCAACTTCAAAAATTTCACTTTCTTAGTCTAATGACAAATCTAGCAGTGGAGTAAATGTTTCGCAGTAACTAGATGTATGTTTTATCGATGTCTTGATGTTCAAGAATTTACATACTGCTGCCAAGGAAATCAAAATCTATGAATCCCAGACATAGTAGAAGTTTTATTAGTTCTTTCCATAACTTCATTCAATGTTTGTATGTGATACAATGTGCTACGACGAGGTACAGCTTGTTCATTTCCTTCGTTAAAATCCGTCTCATTGAATACGATTAAAATAAACTTTGGTGAACATTTTGTATAGAACTGACAATAAACTAATTGGTCTGTAGTTTTCGACGCGTTCTTTGTCCCCTTTTTGTACAACAAAATGATAACAGCATTATTCTAACTTGACAGTACATCTCTCTTCCGCAGGTACATTTGGTAAATTTTCGTTCCATTTTTTTACCTCCCATGTCCATGTCCACTTCCTCTGGAAAGGTTTCTTGAAAAAATGTGTTGAAAATGAACAAACTGTTGACTTTTGAGTTAATGAATTATAGCATTGATACAAACTATGTAATAGGCTATGCAGCTTAGAGACCTGCACGGGCCGAATTTTTCGGCCCGAGCCCAAGTCAGCCCGAACGTACCTAGGCCCGGCCCAGCCCGGGCCCGAAAAGTTTTGGAAATTTTCGGCCCGAGCCCGGCCCGGCCCGATAAGTTTTTCAAAATTCTTGGCCCAAGCCCGGCCCGGGCCCGATCAATTTTAAAAGTTTTTGGCCCGATCCCGGCCCGATAATTTTTTTTAAAATTAGCTCGAGCCCGAATCTTTCTCAAAATTTAGTACTAAATTTGACCTAACCCTCAGAAACATTTTCTAAACTTTGGTTCACAACCTGACGCTTGCCTTCCGAATGGTACCATTGCCTCCTAGAACTTTGCCTGTCATCGAGAGAACAAAAACTCCATTCTCTGTAACAAAAATCTAACTTAATTGATTTTTAGCATAAAGTGAAGATGGCAATATTATTTAGCGACAGGCAAAACATTCTCACCCCTTCTTTTTATATTTTGAGTTCAGTGAAGGTCAAGGTCAGAGCTCAATTTACCGCATAATGCCTGCAATCCTCTATAGAGAAAGTGGAGCCTCTAAGCAACACAAACTGTAAATAGCTATTGCATTCTTTGTAACATTTTTCACGGACACACTTCTTCAACGTTTGGCTTTATTCCAATTTTCGTTTAACGAAAGTCAATAATTATTAAAGAATTGCAATTGATCGACTCCAGCCAAGCCCGACCTGAAGAGAAATCAGTGTCTGCCAGCCCAAGCCCAGCCCGGCCCAAAGAATTAACAGTGTCGGCCCGCCAAGCCCGACCCGGCCCAAAGAAATAACAGAGTCGGCCCGCCCAAGCCCGGCCCGTGCAGGTCTCTAATGCAGCTCTTCGCTTGCGGTACCACCGTCAGTAGTTTCGCAACCCAGAACACACCACGAGGAGGTGGCTGCATGACGTGTTCCACCCATGCCCTCCCATCCACCCAACCTTTTGGGCATGCGCATTTGTGACTACATTTTCAAAGAATTACTCAAAGCTCTATTGATTGCTGTTTTACTATACAATACTCAAACTAAAATTGAATGCAGTAATGTATATAGGCCTACAAATTAAAAGAATGAATAGGTGCATAGGTTGGGAGTTTTAAGCTTAACGTAAAGATTGAAGAATTCGCATTGTACACTCCAATGAATTTGGGAGCAGCGGCTGCAGTCAATCTTGTAAAGTGATTGACAGATCTGCAAAATCATTGCACTTGGCTTTTTTTGTTCTTCCTCTGAGATTTCATTTCTATTGCTGCAGTGATGTATGGTGGATCACGGATGGGCATATTTCTTGGTTTCCTTGGATCTACTAACTCGAGGAGGAGACAGTTCATATAAAATTTCTCAAGTTTTGGAAGCATGTTTTGTTCCCAAAACTTGTCATCACGCACAATCTTTTCTGTTCTTGTTCCTCTTGGTGTCCAAATAGCATAGATGCAGTAGTCTCTTCTGGTAATGTGTAACTGGCCTTGCACTTGGAAGAAGTGATCATGGTTTTTGTTTATGCCCAATATATTACCGTTTTTCGCTTTCCATATTGTAGCTTTTCCTTGTTTTATAATTTCATCTGGTGTCATTTCCCTGGCTGATGATGGGCACTTTATTTCTACAAATCCATTGTCTCCTATAAGTCCATCCGGAGTTGCTCCAAGATAAGGGATCTCAGGATCAATGAACAACCCACAATCTTCGATAGCTACTTTGCACACCTGTTCAACCACTACTTTTGCCTTCGCTTCATTATCTCGCCCATATGCCATATGGTCGTTATCGAATTTAGAATATAACATGGCCCTAACAATTTTTCCGCAACTTGTTGTTGGTAGCATCTTACATACTCTTCCAAAATTTGATGCTGTCAGGAGTTTCCTTCGATATTCCATCCATTCGCCACTCTCCCGTTGGGCTATCGTTGATCTTTCAATTAGTCTCCTTTCTGCATCCGATTTTCGGAGTTCCTGCATGAAAGCTTCTTTTTCAGATTCAAATTGATCTGGAGAGAGATCAGGTCTTTGCGCGTTAGGGCCATAGTCTGGATCAGGCTTGTCCTTTCCACGAAATAGTGATTTACAGCATCTTTTCTTTGGAGCACGATGCAGTCGTTGTAACTCCGACTTTCTTTTCCTTCGCATTTCAGTGCTTTTAGCCACATTTCCTGGACTGGATTTGTACATTTGTTTATGTAATTTATAAAAGGCCATACTTGTATTGTGCCTCACAACAGCTCCAACGCATCTCCCTGCATATGAACGACCTGCAGAAAAGTTAATCCTCTTGCCTCCAATAAATTTGGCCACTGCAGCATTGTAGTGTTCCACGCGGTTGCTGTCAACATCATGTATAAAACTTCTACAGTTCAAACTTAGGTGTCGCACAACTTCCCTGATCTTTTCTAGAAGTCCATGGCTTGCCAAATCAGGAATAATATTTCTGTCATCCTTGACGCCGTCTTGTTTGCAGAAATATGTTGCGCAGTTCCTGTGATTACCGAATATATGGTCAGTTGAATTTAAAATGTCTTTTCTTAAATTTTCTGTCTTTTCATGGAACTCAAAGTTTGTACTTTTATGATGTTTGACGGCACTGACTACTGCTTTCCTAAATCGTAAAATCCTGTCTCCTAACATTTTTCTCAGTACAACATTTTCCTTTTTCTTGTCGCTTGTAGTGGCTATGTCTCTAAGTTTGTTGCAAAAATTACGAAGCAAGTGATTGCGGCATTCAATTTTCTCAACTGTCAAATGTTTGTACGGGCGAGCATCTAAAATTTTTTTATATACACTGCTATCACCATCCGCAATAAGTTTATTGTAGCGTACTCCATACATTTCTTCACTTCTGCAAAATCCGTCAACTATTACGGCTGCTTCCATGCCACTTGAACTTTGATTGCTACTCCAGTTCTTGAAACACGTATGTTTCTTCGGTGAAACACCTTGGGCAGCTGCTCGAGTGCAAGTGTAACAATATTTATTTTTTATGCCGATATAGATAACTTTTCCAGTTTCATAACCGACAACAGCTCCCTGAAAAAATAAATAAATAAAGTAATGAATTTATGAATAAACAGTCTTTATGTGCTGCAACAAATATATTTTTGTTTTTTAAAGTTTGAATTCAGAAAGCAAATCTGTTGACCAATATTTTCAAAATACTTAGTTTTTTTTTTTTTTTTTTTTTAAGAAAGAAACTCGCATATCTACTCAACCATTTTTATTGCCTAAAGCACAGGACGTCCATTTTATATCCATATATGCATACTGCACATGAAATGAACGTCTAATAGACGTACAGAAAATGGAAGTTTCGAATCCAGTGGACATCGATAATGTTTATTACTAAAGTACAGTTGACGAGGTCCACTGCAAGTACTAACAATATTAAAACTTGCAGAGCCTAACATGTATAAGGGAAATTAAACTTTAATATATATGCCTTTAATAAACAATACCTCTTCCATTCGTATTTATTGTCGCGAACTACAGAGCACACCACATTTATTGTTCAACTGTACATTCACTAAATAGTTACTTCATAACAACGAACATCCTACCACTATGATTTCGAACGTTTCAAGCATCCCAGACATCACACGGACATCCAGTGGAGTCCACATGTAGACCAGTGGATGTCTGAATTCGTACAATGGGCATCCCTGTACCAGAGATGGCGTGGATCAATGAAAACGTGACCCTTGGTCCACTGACCCACCCCATCGTGATCCACGATCCACCGTAACCCACAACCCACCGTGACCCACTTTGACTCACCACCCACCACGAACCATTCTGAACAACTCCGACCCACCGAAACCCATCGTCATCAACTCTGACCCAAGATCCACGCCCTCCTTTCCATTTACTAAAAAGTTTACATTTGTAATAAAACAAGGCTGTGAAATAATCACTAAACGGAGTTTGCATTTCTACGGTCATTATCTCAAGCACCGCTCTGTTACAATACCGGTGGACAGTGGCGTATTTAAGGGGGGCTTCCAGGCTTAAGTCCCCCCGAAATTGTATTTACTACATTAAAGTAAATGAAATATCTTGCATAATTTTCACATTTCCAGGAACAAAGTTAGAGAAGCCCCCTCCCCTCCGAAACAAAATCGTAAATAGGCCACTGCCGGTGGATCAGATCTTTACAATATACAATGGTAAAGATTTTTTTTTTCACTATGTAGCAAGAGAGGATACTAAGTCTCTTAATTTTATTACAAAGGAAACACTTCCGCGATAGTGATACAAAGAAAGTCACTTGCAAAATGGATATCACTTTTTTGTGAATATAATTCTTGCGTTACTGTTTCCTTTACCCCGAAGGGGTTATTGTACTGATTATGAATTTAGAGAGTTGAATAATAATAAATTGAATTTTGAAACTTACCACTCCAGATAGTGAATTATAATTCTTTCTATACGATCGTTTTCCCCAACTTCCATCGGCAACAACAGTTATAAGAGGTGTGCCATCGGTATCCACATTATTTTTCTCTCGTGCTATTTTTGCTTCCTCTTCTGCAGCAAGTTTCATTTCATTCTCTGCTGTCTGCTCCCAGGCTTCACACACAACATCGTGATACTTTTTAAAAGTTTTTGAAGACATACACGGTACATTCATTGCTGATAGTACTTCTTCCAATTGTGCATGTCCACCACCTGTTGATATAGTTCCCGCAACAGCCGCAGTGTTCACATCCATACTACTTTCATAATTCCTTTCAGTTGAAATTGGAATTTCTAAATTGCACATAGAACACTTGAAAATAAGAGTGCTTTCCAATCCTATTCGCTTCTCTCGTACTAGTTTCATATTTTGGAAAGTGCAACCAATTGGACTGTGACTGTCTAATCTTTTCATAGCTTCTAGGAAATACTCAATGTCTATGATCCTTCGACCGGATAAAATACAGCCAGTTTTACTTTTCACTTCATTGTTGCACGCTTCATTTCCTACTTCTTCCGTTGCAGGCACTGACCTAAAATAAATTATTACTTTATGTTGTGTTCCTAAGGAATTAATTACTTTATACTTAAACGATATTTAAACTTACTTTCAATGTATAATTGAAGTGACTTTTTAATTACCCAAGGAATTATCCGTCTACGGCAAGGGCGCTGATCCTGGGGAGCCGAGGAGGCCCTGGCCCCCCAAAGCTCATGTGGGTCCCCCTATTATATTTGTGAATATACAATATTTGGCGTAATTTTAGTGCGATTTGTCTTAATATCTTCATATATATACCTTCTGCATCTGAATGAGTCCCCACAAATTTACAGAGAAATCGGCGCCCTTGGTCTACGGACAGATCATTCCGGTTTTCTAAACACCATTGATGCAAAAAATGACCAAAAAGCCAAATATGTGCTGTTATGTCCATGAAACTACGAATGGATGTATACATAAGTGAGCCGTACGTAGTATGAACATGTGCTACTGCTAGGCTTCAGTTGCCACCGTCCAATTTGGATGACCTATAACTAACTGCCTAGCTTATGGAACTCACAAGTTTATAAATGTGTAATTGATATGTCTTGCCCCTGATGTATGGCTATGAAATGTGAACGTTGAATGTCAAACAAGTCAGAAATTTAGAGTTAAGCAAAGAGCAGTGGACAGATACATGCTAGGAATAACTAGGAGGAACGGGAAGAAAAGTCAATAAATTTTATCTCAAACAAAGGTAAAAGATATGTTCAGGACTGCGAAGAAAATGAAGTGAAGATGGATCATAGGTAGGCAAACAGATGGAAATTTAATTACGATTGAATTGTTTTACATTGGATACCCAGAGGAAGTAAACGACCTAGAAGATGGCCAAGATGGACAGATGAAATCCGCATAGCTCCTGAAAACACTTGATAAGGGCAGCAGCTGAGTGATCTTGGTAGGAGCAAAATGGGGGAAACCTTCATCCAGTAATGGATTAAAAATCATTTTTAATCTAAACAAATTATTTTTACATTCTTTTCTTTAGTTCACAATGGTCCGTGGTGTTATCAATGGAACGTTAATTGAACTTATTTCCTGACGTTATAGAATTAAGAAATGTTGCAGAGCGAGATAAGTCCGATGAAATACAATATTCCATTATTAGTTTCATATATTGCAATATATTTATTTATTTTAAAAGTAAATTTTAATATTTTTTTCAACTTCTTTATTCTAAAATAAATACTAGCCTGCAATTAGCCCTGGTTTTCCTGGTTACATATCACTTTAGGATTTGGAAAAAGTATCCATCGATAAAATGATACAGCACATTTTAAAGACATTCTTCTTTTAATCAATTCGCACTAAAAAAAAAAAAAAAAGTTTATGCAAAACTAACAAAAAGAATGAGGCGTGTCATTTTAAGAATTTATAAAGTAACATTATATGAGAGCGCGTCCCATTCTTTTCTTTTTAGCCATGCATAAACAAAATTGTTTTTTACTTTTTAGTGCGACTTGATTAAGAAAAGAATGCCTTTAAAAGGTGCATTATTATTATTGTTAATGTTCGCATCCTTGGCATATGGTATGTTTATTTTGATAAGATACCATATGGTGCATTTCTATATTACTACTGTATATTATAAAATTTATTATAATAACTAATAATGTGTCTTACCTTTTCTCTTGCATATATTTTCTCAGACCGGGAGGAAGTTTTCTTTTCTTTCTTGGAATAGATAAACGAAGTTTTTTCTGGTTTGGTTTGTCCTTCGCAAATCTTTGTCGAAAGTTCGGCATTATCGCTTCAAGCACAAATCACTCCTTCTCACAGAAACCATTCAAATACACTGAACTGCTAAAACAGAAACCATCACCTAAAGAGGTCATAAATTTTGCCATTCCTTGTGTTTGAAGTTCCGTTCTTTACAATGATTTCCTTCCTCCCCCCTCCTGTTAAGAAGTTCAAAGTGTGTTTCCAAAAGGACTGGCTCCCGCTGAGAAGGAAGGGGGGATGAGAAATGACTATAGTGCCATCTAGCAGTTAGACGGCCAAGTACGTGAACACAAAAAAATCTGATTTCTGATTTCTGTAGATTCAATGATTAAGGATATAATTTCTCATCGATTGTGGAATGGATGTCTTTGGAAACAGCGAAAAAATAGTACAGTAGCGCACAAATACAAAGATAGTACTCCATTCTCAAAAAAGTTCGAAGTTTTTAGCTCTTTTCCTTACTATAAAAAAAACAGAAGATTTTTCCCTCTAATTTTGATCATTTTCTTATGGGAATTTGGATTATAATTATCCGTATTTATAAGAAGAAAATACAACGTAAAGTGTTCAAATTGTACCTTTAAAATGAGATGCATCATATTTAGTGAGCTATTGAGACACTTTTGCGAAAGAACGAAATGCAACCATGATTTGCCTAAAAAATGTTTGAGATCCCATGTTAAATTGAACGCCAATATTCTGGTCGCTGTGGCTCACTCCTTCTCCCTCTTAAGAACAAGATAGCATACAAGTAAGTTTCTACCGTGTATTAAGCAGATTATATATAAAAAAAATTGATTACGTTTTATTTGATTTCATTATAAAACAGTAGAAACCTGTAAAACTCAGTAATAAGATGTAATGACTAAAATATTAATTATGGGTTGGTAGCTTAGATACTTGCGCAATATCTTGTAACTGTAAGTTTAAATCAAGTTAAGGCTCGCGATGATTGTATTTGGTTTAATGTAGGTCTATCGAATGACAACTAAATTATTTTCTTGAGTTGTAGCCAAGAAAGAATTCCGATACGTTTCCACTCGAGAACTGTGGAAGTTCTCTCCGTTGGTCTATTGGCTAGCGCATGTGTCTTTGTTGTACGTGGTTCTGTGAGAGCCCAACAATTAATTTTACAATGTTTCACTTTCATTAATCATCTGTCTCCTCTAGCATAAAGACCATAATCATGGGACGTTAAACTAAAGAAATTTCATTTCATTGTTTCGATTAATGTGAACCCTTTGGGGGAAAAGGAAGTGAAGAAAAAATTTTCCTTAATTTTTTTAAAGGGCTACGGGATTGGATAGCTTGTCTTTCGGGATTGCCTTGTAAAACCTGATTACAATGTATCTTTCTTTTAGGATTATAATCGTAATCCAGCCTTTTGGTAAATGTGAAATAAAAGTATCGATAAAATATCAGCGTATGGGTAATGTAAGCATAAATATCATTGGTTCAATACACAATAAATTCATAACTTTTATTTATGAGTAGAAATTCCCTTTGAACTCCCTCTGAATTTCTTTCAGACCCTAGGTCTCTTGTGACAATTCTATTATCTGTTTTCATACACAATATAATTTTGAAACTTGGGAGCCTAGTGTTGTCTTTGTGTCTGTAATACGTAATCATTTGTCGATTGACTTCAGAAGACTGAGTTTAGCCCGTGAGCATAAGTTGCATATAGTTCAAACATATCAGATGTACGGTCTTGTTTAACAAATCCTGTGTGCACATATGAAATTCAAAGACAAAGGTAATCAATCGTCTTTAAACAGCTGTATTTTTATTTCAAGTGTAAGTACTAAAATGTGCTACGTAGACTTCCGGCCAATTGTTTCATCGCCGGTATCTTTGAGTAATGAGATAGCAGTGGAAGACAAACTTCGTTCTTCTAACTTGATATTTTGAAAAACTTACGCAAGTGGTTTTGTTACTTAAATACATATCTATTCGCTCTAATCAATTTCAAAAGTACCATTAACTTTATAATAACATAATGAATGTAAGAGTTACCCTGAAAATGTATTTTGTATTTCTTTTTTAATATGAAATTCATTTTTTCTGAATTTCACGAGCTATAAGAAATCAATTGTCAGGCTCCCCACTTTAATCGCTCCCCTACCGCCTCAATGTAACATTGGGTTTATTTCTTTTAAATATTTTTTTTTCAAAATATGGTAGAAATACTGGATTTTTAAATTACCAAACCATGCTAAATAATGACAGATTAGATATCAGAGAAAGTTATATTTATCTACCTTCTTAATTAGGGGCGGATCTAAATCTCCTTCGGAGGCGGTTAGATTATCAGTTTCTCTCTCACCAGTCTTTTGCAGCACATCCGAAAATGATCTCAATGCAAATTTGTTACTGAAGGTACTGTCAATCGATCGATCACATGGTCCAAATTGGTAGCAATTTCGAAGACGCCTTATCTCAAAACTACACAATAGAACTTGCTTTAAACAATGAAAGCGCAGTTGCCAAAGTATAACTTTGATTCACAAGGATGAACTTCGAGGTTTCGTTAACAGATGAATTAGGAATTCCTTACACTCTAATGCTACGAAGTTCTCAGTGTTCCTTTGTACAACACTGAGGTTAGTTTATTCGCAAGTTATTGTCATATTAATATGGAGGGTGTATGTACTTTTTTTTTTCAGTCCTTTAAAATGTTCTGAAAATAACTTCCATAACTTTTGAAATTGTGTTTGTCTTAACTTGAATATATGCGTGAAGTGGTTTATTATGAACAGGGCAAAAACAACTGTGATAGATTAATTACAAGTGATCCGGTTAGAAACACTGTTGTTTGTATTTTAGTTCCAAAATCGGCCGCCCGCACTCGTTCGCTGGTGGACTAATATATGTTTAGAAGTGTAATTGCGCGTTCTTTTTCTGAGGAGTTTTTTAGGAAATCTATGTTGAAATCTCCGCATATTATAATTTTTTTCTTATGTATATTCCGTATGCCCTCTAGAAACATTTTGAGTGAATTAAAGAAGGTGTCAAGAGATCCCCGTTGGCTACGATATACTACAGCAATTATTAAATTTAACTTTTCTATAGTAATGACTGCATTTTCATAAGCGAACTCGGTACTTCGCATGTCTATTTTTTTAACATCTTTTGTCAAGTTTTCTTCGACTAGGATTACTGATCCTGCCCTGCTGTTTATTTCCCTACAGAAGTGACTAACTACTTCATAGTTTTGAATTTTTATTTGTTCAATATTTTCTTTTGTTAACCAAGGTTCGGTCAGGCACACGATTTGCAGTTGTTTGTCTATTGTATGTAAGAATGCTTCAAGGTCAGTTATTTTTGATGTCAACCCTTGGATATTCTGGTGCATTAATGTCACAATGGGTTTCTGTGTGTTTCTCCTTACCTGGATATGTGGGTCGATGTCCTGTCCTCTACTCACTTATCACTGTTGTTCACTAACACTTCACTTCCCCCCTCCGCTCCTCTTCTTTGGTTGTAGGCGGTTTTTCCTCTAGGGTCCCTCACGTTGATGTTTCTTTGATAGTCTCCGTCGCCCGTTGCTTCCTGCAATGACGTGTTCCTGTCCGCAGAGGGTTTTGTTTGGTGGACCTGTTCTCCTGAATACATGCTGTTCTCATAGTCTATACACTGTTGCAAGCTGTATTTTGTACCGTTGATAATTATTTTGTCATATCTGAGATGCGCGTTGTAACCATCGTTTCTGACTTTTATTAGATGAACTTTTAACTGTTCACGAATTTCTTTCACTCCGCGAGAATATTGCTCACTGATACTTATGCCCGCTGTGTGTAGTTTTCGCCCATTTCTAAGAATTTCTTGTTTTTTCTTGAACGAAATTAATTTCACAACAATTGGTCGTTGCCCACGGCTGCTTCCCATCCGATGTGCTCTTTCGATCATGTCACTTGTTATAGTTACGTCCGTGTTTTTCCTGATAAGTTCTATGACCTTTTGTTCTGTTGTATTCCAGTCCTCGTAGTTTTCATCTTCTTTTACACCGTATAGCACAATGTTGTTTCGTTTGGATTGTCCTTCGAGATAGTCAAGTTGGTTTTTGATATCCCGGTTTTCCTTTATGAGTCTTTGTACTGTGTCCTGTTCTTTTTGTAGCTGTTGTTCGAGCAAAGTCACTTTAGTTATCATACTTTTCATTTCTGTTCGCAATGCTTTTGTTTCCGATATAAGGTTATCTTGACCAATTTTTAATTCTTTCAAGAGTTCTTCGATGTTCGCAGTAGTAGGTCCTGGGTTCGGTTCAACTGCTTGGGCTAATAAGAGTATCAATATAAGCGTAGCACTGATAAATGCACACTTCCCATTTTTGTTATCTTTGTTCGCACATGACACAGCACTTCCCTTTCTTACGTAGTTTTTTGATCTTGTTTTCGATATGTTGAAAAGTCCGATGGCCGGGGCCGCTCTATACTGCACAATGTCTTGCCCCATGTTGCAACGTCGCACTGAAGAGTGTACTAGAGCGCGTCCGTCTTCTCTGAAGAACTGAATTGAGATGCGCAAGGAGCCGTTACGGAAGAGAGTGGGCCTTTGCTAAGTACAAAGTTTAACTGGCTCACGGGCCGTACTGATATGAGCAAGGGTGCGGCCCGAGAGGACTTCTTTCGGAAAGACGAACTTCCGTTTCCGCAACGTTTTTGCTAGGAAGACTCAAGGAAGAAAGCATTTGCGATCGAGAAAATTCTACCAAGGCCTGCAGGTCCTGCGCCTCTTGATCTCTTGGGCCTTCTCGGGCGCTTGGCAATCGACAAGTAGCCAACGTAGCCAATCCGGCACTGGTGTTTAATATAAATATATTAAGTATTATGGTATGAGAGAGCAAATTTATATGTTTTGATATATATATATATATATATATATATATATATATATATATATATATATATATATATATATATATATATATATATATATATATATATATATATATATGTTTCCAAGAACTGAACGCCCTTCGAAAATTCAGGACAATTGCCTTCCCCTGGGGACGACTACACTGTAAAATAGGTGTTACTACAACAAAATGTTTTTGAAATAGAATTTTTGCAGTGGGGTAACGGTTAACGCGGGCCTAAATAATTTCATTGACGAAAGTAGAGAAATATGTTGCTTCCTGTGTAGAAATTGTAATTTAATTTCTTTGCAAGTGTATGTATTTTCTGGCAACACTGATTGATGAGAATTTCGGAAAATAAAAGTATGGCGGCAATATTTGACAAGTGAGTTAGGTGATTGGTAAACCATGAATTGCAAGCTAATATTTATGCTAACAGTTGTTTTCAAGAGTGGACAGTAACTTTTTGATACAAACTATATAGGAATATTATTGGTATTCGTTAGAATTAAAATGAAGAAATATCAGGTGTGTATACATATTAATTAAGAATATTCAGATAAATATGAGCATAAGTAATATTTTTACACTATGACATAAGTAATATTGCCTAAATTAAGTGTCTCAGTGGGCTGTGCTTATGAATATCCATGTAATGTAGCAATAATGATCCAAGTAGTATTCCGAATGGTAATGGTTAAGAGTAGTGCCACTATTTACAAAAATTTGCTATCCGAGTTTACGGAAACAAATTGGCATTTATTCCGTTAACCCCCGCCAGTTTTTAATTAACAACATTAAGTGATGATAATTTAAAAATTGCATAGGAAATTACTGTTTACTTGTACTAAATTGCCATACAAGGAGACCCGTGTCTCAACCCACGGGGTAGAGGTCGGGAAAAAGCACTGGGCGAAACCAGATGGTGAAGCGAGCAATGCCAGTTTAGGTTGGGCATTATTGTTGTATCGCCTAACCAATTTGGAAATCGAAAAAAAGTACCGAAGTTTACTCCATTTGGTTATATGATTCGATTAGATTAAGTTAAGTTAGATTACATTAGATTAGTGGCATAAAAACTAGTGCAAAAACAAACCAACCTGTGCTAGGTGCCCATTTAAGAAGCACGAATACTATCTAATCGAGTCAGGCAGGGTGAAGCTGGGTAGCCGCGTTGTGCTGCGTCCGAAGGGAGCAACCACATCAGCGACGGTGGGTATACCGTAAGCGAGGATAGTGAAAACGTGAGGGTTTTGGAAATCATACAAATTTCAATAGCACTTGCAGTAATGCTTCACTTGTAAATATAAAATTCAGCCTCCGTACACTGTGCAGAAATACATTGCCGTTGAGTTGGAAGTCACTTACCTTCAAAACTAAGGCTTGTAAACTTTTGCAATTTCAAGAAGAAAGTCATGTGCAACAGTTTCTTAACTGTCGCTCGTTATTTTTGAATGGTTCCATATAAGTTTCATAGGGAAGGTTCTAGAACGCAGGTGTATCTATATAGATTATTAGCTAGATTGGTTCCTTTGTGTACCAAAAATTTAATATTTAATTTACATAGGGTTATAGTTAAGGAGCCGTACTCCCGTTTAGGGAAGGACGAGGAACGCCATACTTTCAGGAATTATTCGTTGACTATCTAGGATGTTAAAAAGTAGGTAATAGACTGAGTTCTTGCCCTTGTACTTAGGGTGTTTTTCTAGGAATATCTGTTTTTTATATCGTATGGGAATAATAATGTGCCCTTGTACTTAGTGTATGACTATGTGTGTGGGGGTACGCCTATGGGGGGGATTTGAAAACACATATCGCATATTCCGTGTGCGTGGATACTTCTTACTGTTGCACTACGTAGGAAAATGATTCTATTTGGTGTACAAGTGGTAATAGAACACATATGAAACGCAGATCAATCTGTATTCTCACTCCATATTGGAGTGTGAGTGCAACATTATCTGGGTTTGTTGTGTGTTCTATTACCACTTATACATGATATAGAATCATTTCTGTAGGTAGTGCAATAGTAAGATGTATCCTCGTGCACGGGAGATGAGAAGTTGCTGTTCTTAACTATTACCTTACATAGTACTGACGAGCGAGCGTCAGCGAGTGAAGGCGGGTTAGAGCCCCGCAGGGCACGTTATTTTCTGTCTTTATTACAGCTAGATCGGAAGGGGGACCTGTGTTCTAGAATCTTGCCACTTTCACATGATATGTCACACACTCTTGATATACATGCGCCATTTCCACACTGTGTTCACGCCACTGTCATAACAAGTGTACCTCTCCGCGAAATAGTCCATCAGCATCCACATACGGTGCCGCGTACAGCATCAAAAACAACCACTTTCTTAACTTTTACTATTCCCCTTATTTAACTTTCACTCATTCTTTCTCACAAACGTAAATAAATTCTCCAATTGATGCGGTAAATTTCCTAAAATTGGTCCGGCGATACAGCACTTAACTTTTAGACTGCATAAAACGATATGTGCAGTATATTTCCAGAGTATATTTATCGTTGCTTGTGTAGTTATGACGCACCACATTTTGGAAGATTTTCAAGTAAAATTCAATACTTTGCTTGAAAAGACATGTTTAAAAGGAACAAATTGCTGCAGGGGACAAAATTAAATACAAAGTAAGACAGCTGTATTTTAGGTTTATAATTCTATGGTTACTAGTGTAAAATCATTACAAGTGCTTTACGAGCGATAAAATAAGTAATTGTATATGAAAAATAACTGTTAGACGCTATTTTCCACCGGTGGTGTGTTTCTACACAACTTACAGAACCTGCATTTTATGTTTACAAGTGGAGCATTATTAGTATAAAACCATGCCATTTACTATTGAAACTCGTATCATTGCCAAGACCCATATTTTTTTCAATACCCTTACTTACGCGCATGCTTGCCCCGGACGCACCGCCCCGCTGGCTTGCGGGTCTACCAGCTTAAACTGCAATGACTGTCAGATAGGATTCGTGCTTTTTAGTGGCCACCTAGCACAGGTTGACTTGTTTTTGCACAGTTTTTATACCATATATCCGTAAGCTGTAGTTATATGCAAATCCTAGAAGAACAATAAATTTTCAACAATTCTTGAATTTTGTCTATGCCGAGTGAGACATTTTCGGTATTAGACCTTAAATTTGAAGTATTTATTTAATAAAGAAACTTCCCATAGCCCAACGGTACATGTAAATATGATATCCAGGACTAAATTAGGGGAAAAATGTAGTGGAAGTGGGGTAATAGGGGATTAGGTTATAAGAAAAGGGGGTATTTTTCTGCTCTCTCTCTCATAGTTTCGGAGATATGACCCATTTTTGGGTACATCTACTCACCCATAAATTTTATGATTGGAGTCGTCGTAGAATATTGAGAGTTAGCAACTATATGTTTTATGATGTGTTTTTACCCTTGAGGGTCAATTTTGAGCTCATCGCTTCGGAGATATGGGCCATTTGTGTGTCCAGCGTCAAATTTTTGGAGGTACTCTTGAGTGGTGGTATGGAGCTGTTACTTGGTAAATGTACACGTATTTCGTTTTTCTTTTACTGTTTATGATCAGAGGCCATTCTTATTCTATTTTTGGACTGTGTCTGTCATAATTTGGCAGAAATGGGCCACGTTGTTCATAGACATAATTTTGGGGGATAGGGGTCCAAGTTAGCATAGGAATTGAGCTATAGCGTTATGATTTATAAATTATTTTGACAGATTAATAATTGCTTTATTATCTCAAGTGACAATATGAGAGTATATTGAAAATTTTTAAATACGTAACATTTATATCGACAACTGCCACACAAATTTGAGGGATAAATCTTTATAAAATTATTGTAATAGTGTTTGGTATAGTATGCCGATCCATTGGTACCAATAACTAGTATCTTTCCACCGCGATGTCTTGGGTGAGAATACCTGTGAACCATATCGTATGTGTAATACTGAATAAGATAGCAATTACCATTAATATATTCCCACTCTGGAAGTTTTCTTTCAACATTTTTAAATTCATGACCATGAAAAATGTTTCTTCTAATCTGATCATCTGACCATTATGTCAACATAAATCGAATACAAATTTCGAAATGAGCAGTCATATTTACTCATATTTATATTACTGTTCAAACTGTATTATATAATTGTAAATTGAAACAAACTAAGTATTTGCCTTAAATGTGAGTTGCAGCTTTCATTCCCTTTTTTTCTCTCTCTACAACAGTCAAACACCTGCTAAGTCTAAAACCCTATTTCCGCCAACTAATAAGAATAGCAAAGCATATTTATAATAGCGTAAAAGAGAAGAAATTTTGCTAAAAATTATATAGAAAGATAACGTTGTAGACTGTTTGCACGATGGGTCTAAGTATTCTTGGCTTCGTGTTTTATTGCCCATGACAACAAGGACCCCTACCCAAATAGTAGTTTGTACATTAAAACATGACGAGACTCTTATTAAGTTTTTTAATATTCATTATTGAATTGATAAATAAGGAAAATTTTTTTTTCGATTGTTGTTGGGGCCTTTTAATCTATTGTGAAATTAAGAGCCACCTTTTGTTCCACATCGAAAATTTCGGTGTTCCATGTTAAAAGTGGTAGTTGAGACGTGGTTGATATATGTTTCTGTAAACTTTTTTTTTATTTTTCTATTATTTATATAATCACAGTCCTTGAATTAACATTTACAACATATGCCATGTGCCATCTTTTATTAGTTCACTCCAGGGTTGGACCCACCTGAAAAAACCCACTTTAAAACCCACCTGGGTTTTTGACCTATTTGTTAGTATATTATTGACACAACTAAGGTGATCACATTGTAAGTAATTTTTATCAGATTTCAGACTTTCCTTGGGAGAATTAGAGGCTTTCACGTTAAGGTATACAACAACATTCATAAAGTTCTGAATGCACTAAATGAATTTGAAAAAAAAAAAAAATAAATAAATAAATAAAAATAACTTAGCTTGAGATAGTTATAGAACAAATTAATGTGCGGATTATGCTTATAGCCTATTTGAAGTAAAATAAGCAATTCTGTACTTTAGAAAATATTTTCCGTGAATAGTATGCTCGTCGACTTGGCGACACCAAGGGACATTATCACTCATACGTTTAACGGGTTTAAGGTCATAGGTGCCGGTACTAATAGTACATATATAAATACATTAGTATTACTATTAGTAATACTCCTATTAGTAAAACTATTAGTATTATTTCTTACCTTTGATGTAAAACACAAGGTTCTTCAACTAAAATTTGGTTTTCCAACAATAACAGTTTAGTTCAGTCATTTGTTGCTACACTTCAAGTAAGCATTCTGTAGAATCAATACCAGCAATAGCGTAAAAATTCTTGTCAAATTTAAGAAGCTTAATGCTCGGGGTTTCGAAGACTACGTAACGCTTACTATTTCAAGTGCTGAGTTCAAATTTCCGTACTAGTGGAAGTTTTGATGTACACGCTGTGAAAGAAGTGCTCGGGGAATTCCCGAATTAAACGCAGAAGATCGGAAATTAACATTTCAACAACAAAACTATTTATTTAAGCTTAAGCTTGCCATACGTCCCGCAAAAAACGGGAGTGTCCCGCGTCCCCGTAAATTTAGTCGGGACAGGGAAATGTCCCATATTTTAACTCCGTTCCATTTCTGCTATCAATATCAGCTTATTCGAAAAGCGAAAAACAAAAAATTCTGACATTGGCTGGGAATCCTGTAATTAGTGTATGAACAGTACGCTGTTGCATGTAACAGTTTCGAGGAAGTTGTAACACCACCCTGTTCGACTTGATAGCGAGCTAAATTTGCAATGCTACTTTTTCCATTACACTTGATGGAAACTCGTATACTCTCCGGAACATTAAAAAAATGGCTTTGAGTGTTTCTACATTTACAAACATAGGGAAGATGACTAACCTTTTCTTAAGCAACACATTAGATAATTAACAAGAATCATAATCTTTTTCAGAGGCTAGGGGCACAGAATTGTACTTTGGTCCAGGTCTTAGAAAAATGTAAATCTGGTCCTGACAATTACACACGACACAATGAGAAAAATCAGCTTTTCATCAAATTAAACTGACGAACGTAATTTTGGCAGATACAGCCATGTAAATAAATATTGCTAAACGCGCGAAAAATATTGATAGTAGATTGTATTACTGATTTAAATTTGCATATTGTTTTCCTGTAAAGCATTTTTATAGCACATCTTTAGTCTATACAATTAATTGCAGGGTACGAAAAGAGAAAAGCAGCTGCTGCTTAGTAAACTTTCGCCAATTATATTCTTGAAAAAAAAAAAATAATTAAATTAAATAAAATGAAATCTTTTACTTTTAGTCTCACGGTTATACCTGCTATGCTCAAGGTGACGGTGATTATGAGAAATGAGTGAAATGACAGAATGAAGAAAGTGGGAGGAAACGTGAGAATCTCGAGAAAACCCACGCAAAGGTGTTTGTCCACCACAAAGCTCACTTGGCGCGAGCTAGGATCGAACTAGGAACCCCATGCACTAGAGGTGAACGCTCTACCACTGAGCCACCGCGGCCTATTATACTTTTGTTCATAACCAGACAACAGTTCATTGCATTGTGTTGGAAACTTGAGGAAGGGGGGCATCTGAGGTGTCCCGTATTCTCATGGAGAAAATATGGCAGGTTTATTTACGCTGGAAGATGTAAATTTCATATAAGACATTTTAAAACATGTATTTATTTCATACAACATGAATTGTATCTTTGTTTTAAATTAATAGACCCCTTTTGGTATTCATATTTGGCGAACGTCAGTCAGGCTTCTGGATGACTTGATCTACATTTGTTCGTTTGTCTGCCGAGCTCCTTCATGGCTATGCGGTTAGTGTACGCGTCTTCAACGTGGGACCCGGGTTTGCTTCCCGGAGGGAGCTCATATGGTTTGGATTCCACGTTAATCAATAGGTCCCGTCTCATATATACTCCACTGCTGAAAGGGACGTTAAACACAAAATCAAATCAACTCGTTTGTCTGCCTCTACCACACACACTACTGGGTACAACTTTTGGCCTTTTAAGTTAAAATTTTCAGAATACAAGCACGAGACACTCTAAATTTCCTGTATAGATTTTGGTGGCATACCAACGTAAAATTTCAAAATGGCGGAATTTTTTTTTTTCAAAACACCGAGTATCCGCGCTACGAAGCGCAATTTTCAGTCTTTTAACTTGAAGTTTTGACGGTGAAAGCACGAGATCTGCCAAATTTGCTGTATAGATTTTCTCGGCGATCGAGTGTAAAATTTCAAAATGGCGGCCATTTTTTTCAAAACAGCAGTAAGTAGAAAATTGTTGCAAGTTCTGACAATGACAATCTTGAAATATAAATCACATTTTAACATTTTTGCCCCAAAGACATTGAAATATTTCGAAAAAACCCGATTAAACCCGAAAAAACCCAATTAAACCCGAAAATACCCGAAAAAACCCATATGGACCCAGGTGGGTTGGGCTTTTTCAAAAAAGCCCGGGTTTTTTCAAACCCTGGTTCACTCCCATTTTTTTTTTTTTTTTTTTATAATCTTCTTTTTTAATAACTCGGCATGTGCTAAAATTAAACTAGTTTCGCCAATAACTAACTTCTTGCTTCCAACAACTCCTCCCCCCGTCCATTATTGATCACATCCCCATCTGTCAGGAGCTCTTCTAATTCTTTGGGACCTTCTTCTATAATTAGTAGCAATAGGTTCCTTCTGAGACATAACAGAGCTTTTATTATTTCCAGTTTGCTCATAATTCTGTAATCTTCAATCGCTTACAATCTGCCGTGTATGTTCTGCAAATCCTCCATCATTTCTTTGACTCCATTGATTTTCTGTCGTAACTGAATGCTCTTGTATTTGTTTATTTTTCTTACTCAACATCATTCTAGGAATTCTCACTTGGTTTCTTTGATGTCTATGAATATTTCCATTTACTAACACTTCCAAAATGTTACTACATAACAATCGTATAAAATGACCTTTAATAAACTTAGGTAGATCGCCTTTATAATTTCTTACCCATACAGTTTCTCCTTCAGACAAATCTGACTAGATGATTCCAATAATCACGCTTTTTATTTTTACTGTCAAAAATACTCGGTGAAACATTATACCACGTACTAGGTTTAAACGAAAAAATTAAACCAGCTGGTGAAGAGTTGGTTACTTTAGTTGGAGTATGTAACATGGTATAATTAATTTCGTTTAACCAATTAACTACATTTTGTTTAGTAATCCTATATACATTGTGTATATATCTCTTTTTTAGTAGTTTCTTAAAAGTTTGTACAACTCTCTCGGCACTTCCATTATTTGCTGGTGAATATGGTGAAGTTGTTACTAATCTAATGCCTCTGTTCTTGAAATGGTTCTATTGGTTTTCCTTTTAATACAGATGAAGTATGTCCTATTGCAGATACCGCAGCTCCTGTATCTACCAAAAATCCTACCGATTGCGCCAGTTGTAAACCTTTTTTATTTTTCTATGATTTATATAATCACAGTCCTTGAATTAACATTAACAACATATGCCATGTACCATCTTTAAATACATTTGTCTAAACAAACAAAAATATGTTTCATATCCAACCCATCTTCTATTAGTTCACTCCATTTTTTATCTTCTTTTTTAATAACTCAAATGAAGAAGTAGAGGAAAATTATGAGAAAATAGAAGAAATTATAGATAGGGAGAAGAAGGGTGCATGCGTAATTTTAATGGGAGATTTCAATGCAGTTGTGGGAGAAAAACAGGAAGGTAGTATCGCAGGCAAATATGGTTTAGGCGAACGAAATGAAAGGGGAGAGGGACTGGTGAATTTCTGTAGACAGAATTCACTAGTAATTGGGAACACTTGGTTCAATCAGCACAAGAGAAGAAGATATACATAGAAATCACCAATAGACGGCGGAAGATATCAGACAGACTATGTTATGATTCAGGACAGGTATCGGAATAGCTTAAAGAACGCGAAGACCCTTCCCGGGGCTGATATTTTCTCTGATCATAATCTTGTGCTGGCCGAAGTAGATATTCAACTGAAAAATGTAGGCAGAAGAAAAGTAGGTAACAAAGTGTTGAATACTGAAAAGTTGAAAAACGAGGAAATAAGAAATCTTTTCGCTGAAAAATTCGAAGAAAAATGTTCAAACGAGGAAAGGATAGGCGCAGGTAGTAACGCACGGTGGGAACATATTAAACGTTGCTTACGGCAGGCTGCAGAAGAAGCAGTAGGTTACCGCGAACACAAAACTGCTAAGAAACCATGGGTTACAGAGCAGATGTTGCAGAAAATGAGGGAGAGGAAGATGTGGAAACAGGTTGATACAGAAGAGGGCACAAAGATGTACAGAAAGTTAAATAATGAATTACGAAGGGAAACAGACAAAGCGAGGGAAGAGTTTTACAAAAGAAAATGCGAGGACATAGAAGAATTAGAAAGAGTTGGGAAATATGAGGAAATGTACAAGGAGGTGAAATCTATGGAATTTCGGAGGAAACAAGGGAGTATCATGATGGCAGTAGAAATTAAGAATGGGAAGGTAGTCAGCGAGAGAAATGAGGTCATAGGAAGGTGGAAAGAATACGTTGAAGACTTATATGAGAGTAGGGATAGACCGTGTAGCCTAAATGTTGAAGTAGAAAATGAAGTAGGCGAGGATGATAAAGGATTTAGTATTCTTAGGGATGAGTTTGAAAAAGCTATATCCGAGATTAGGAATGGAAAGGCAACAGGAATAGATAACATACCAATTGAATTCATTAAAAATATAGGAGACAAGGGAAAGAAAGAATTGTGGCGACTATGCAATGAATTATATGAAACAGGAGAATGGCCAAGAGACTTTCTGAAAACGATGATGATACCGATGGCTAAGAAATCGAACCCAAAGAGATGTGAGGATTATAGAACTATTAGTCTTATATCTCATGCAGCTAAAATTCTGCTCCGAATACTGAACAGAAGGTTATATGGAAGAACAAATAAAGATGTTGAGGAGGAGCAGTTCGGGTTCAGAAGAGGCAAGGGCACAAGAGATGCTATTGGATTATTAAGGGTGATCGATGAAAGATTTATAGAAAAAGGGAAAGAGGTGTATGTTGTATTTATTGATCTAGAAAAGGCTTTTGACCGCGTGAATTGGGAATTGTTGTTGGGAGTTCTAACAAATATAGGGTTGGAATGGAAAGATAGAAGACTCATAAGAAACTTATACATGAACCAACAAGTAAGTGTTAGGATAGGGGAAGAACTGACGGAAGAGAGTGCAATTGGAAGGGGAGTTCGACAAGGATGCTGCCTCTCGCCAACACTATTTAATGTCTATCTAGAAGAGATAGTGAAAAAGAGCCTACATGATGATGATGGCATTTCGGTAGGAGGTAGAATAATTAGATGCATAAGATTTGCAGACGATATGGCCCTTGTTGCAGAATCTAAAAAGAAAATCAATAAAATGTTAGAAAAAATGAGAAGGGGCTTTGAAGAATATGGGATGAAAATAAATGTTAGAAAGACAAAAACCATGGTGATTGGAACGAAAGGGTCTGTGTCAAATATAAAAGTAGGAGGGGAGAAAATAGAACAAGTGAATAGTTTTCGATACCTGGGTAGTGTTCTTAGTAATGACATGAAGTGCGAACGTGAAATAAAAGCAAGGATAGGAATGGCGAAAGAAGCCTTTAAAAGAAAGAAAAGTCTGTTTTGTGGGACCTTGAACAAAGAGTTGAGAAAAAGACTCATAAAATGCTTCATGTGGAGTGTTGTGCTGTATGGGGCGGAAACGTGGACATTGCGTAAGGGTGACGAAAATCGACTGCAAGCCTTCGAAATGTGGATGTGGAGAAGAATGGAAAGAGTTAGTTGGGTCGAGCGGAAAACGAATGAGAGAGTGTTAGAAATGGTGGGTGAGAAAAGAACACTTTTAGATATTATTAGGAAGAGGAAGAGAAACTGGTTGGGACATTGCCTAAGAAGAGATTGTATCATGAGGGACGTCCTAGAGGGTATGGCGGCGGGAAAGAGAGGGAGGGGGCGAAGGAGACTACAATTAATGGATGATATTAAAAGAGAAAGATCATACGCGAAGACGAAAAGTTTAGCGGAGGACCGTGGAGCATGGAAGCTTCTCAGCTGCGGCAAGTGACCTGCCAATAAAGGCAGAATACCTATGATGATGATGATGATGATTTTTAATAACTCGGCATGTGCTAAAATTAAACTGGTTTCGCCAATAACTAACTGCTTGCTTCCAACAGTTTCGTGGTGTGTTTTGACCCGAAAGTAGTTTCGAGGTTATTGTGCTATATCTTCAACCGTTCCCGAGATATTTGGGAATTTTTTGACTGCCAAAGTTTGATGGTTCAATGTGGTCGTAAAGAGGTAAAATTTGGTATTGTGCTGCCAAAATGTCTTGAGTCGTGGCAAAAATGCAAACACGCTCACACCCACGCGTTGAGCCAATAAGGGTCCAGCTGTTGCTAAGCGAGAGAAAACGAGTGGAATTCCTTCAGCCGATAGCAGCGCTTGTAAGAAGACTAGGGATCAAGTCAATGTAGCATATCTATACATGTAAAGGTGATGTTCAGAATTAATTTGGGAAAGAGGGATAATGGGAGTAGGGGTAAAATATTGTTAGTTTTTTTTTTTGCTTTATTTTGGCTTTATCTTTCATAGTTCGGGGAAATGGCTCATTTTTTGGTGCATCTACTTTCACGTAAATTTTACGACTTGCAGTTGTCGTAGATTATCTGCTAGTCTATTTTATAGCACTCGTGCACTTTTCATGTATGGGCTCTATTTTCTTTGGGAGAACGTTGGTTCGGATTCGAGTTTAAACTTTTAGGCCTATGTCCTATGTAGCCTAAGTGCTTAAAAGAGGCTCTAAACTCCCATCAGCGAACTAACCTTTGAACACTGTATCTTAAACTAGAAATGTCGAAACTCGTGCGAATAGCCTCTCGGTTTCAGTTTGTTCTGGCCCGATAAATGTGTTCCAGCTCATGTGAGCACGAGTCCTATAAGTGGAATGCTAGGTTGATTCCGAGCAAACCCTTGAGAGACTACTGATCGTAACCAGGAGCGAGTAATCTCACTGAGGATTGCGGTCCATATCTCGAGCGAATGAGAGTCTGAGTTGAGATGATTCTCTTTAAGAGTAATGAGTACGAAGTTTATTGATTATAGTGACTGTTTTTTTTTTTTTTTTTTTTTAATTAATTTAATGTTCTGCGATTATGCACGGATGCTAAAAGTGGCGGTGATGATATGGGTAGTCATGATGGAATGGCGAAAGTGAGAGAAAACAGAAGAACCCTGAGAAAACCGTTGTACACAGTATTTGGAATGGTGTCTATCGGCTACGAAATCAGAAAACGGTCATGAAAGTCAAGAAAAGGTCACGAAATTTAGCTTTTGGGTCTTTTTTTTTTTCTGCAAATAAAAGTACAGACTGCAAAATTTTGTTCTATAAAACGTCAAAACTCACCACCAAAAATTTCTATGGTCGGCTTTAGACGCTACCAAATCGCAAACAAAGCATGCTTCTATCACATGCATGAAGATTCGGCCTAATTTGTACCCAAATTCGCTCTTGAGAATGTTACGAAATTTTGTGGTTTGGTAAAGAAAAAGTCACGAAATTTCATATTGGAATTTTAGTAGACACCTTATTTCTCCACCACAAAACCCACGTCGCGGGAGCTGGGATTGAACCAGGGATTCTACGCACCAGATGTGAGCGCTCTACCACTGAGCTCAAGTGAGCCCTTATCGCAAGATGCTCTCAATTGCTGGGGGAAGATCATTTTGTTACAAGAATATATTGCACGTACAGTCACGAGTATAAATAAGTAGAGGTAAGGGTCTTTATTTCTTATGGCTCCAACCTCTACTTATTGATGTTCGTGGTTGTGCAATAGATAATCGACATCAGATTGACACATAATTACATAATTTGATGTGAGGTTTAAAAATACTGTTCTTGGCTTACAAGTTATTTATTACAAATGTATTAGACACTTTCGCTTTCGATTATTTCATTGATTTGTGAATGTTTATTGTTGCAGTTCTAACAATGATCTTACGTGTATTTAATTTTCAGATAAAATTGAGGAGGAAGTTCTTGCATGGTTGCACGTGGCAAAATTAAAGGAACGCTAGGAGAGTCTTGTCATTGAAGTGCAAAACACGACTGAAGGTGATGTAGTTTATTATTATTATTATATTGTAGATACGTATTGAACAATGTTTTCCTTTTGAGTGACTCTCGCGCACTATTGTTGGAATCAAGGGCGCCGATACTGAAGGAACCGAGGAGCCCCCCCCCCCCCCCCCAAAGCTCATGTGGAGCCTCTCGCATTGCATTTATGAGTATACAATATTTTGCACAATTTGAGTTCAATTTGTCGTAAAATCCTCATATATTCCTTCTCCATCTAAATGCTCTCCGCCCCGAAGTTACAGAGAAATCGGTGCCCTTGGTCAGAATGTCTTTTTTTTTTTTTTTTTTTTTTTTTTTCATTTCATTCATTTGTGGATGCATTGTGACCATTTTATTGCAGGCTGTGACACATTATTCCCATGTCCTTCAAATTAAAATATGAGGAATGATCAGAATAAAGGTTACAAAGAGTATTATGGTTTATTGCTCAAGCACTTGTCAAAACGATAAATAAGGATTTACTTACCGGCTACACTAAAATCCGCGTACAGTTCTCATAGCCATCGTGAAACAGCGATTTTGATATCGTTACATATCAGATAATGGTGGCTAGCCGTGCTCTGCTTTAGAGCATGGGAGAGATGAAAGTCATTGGGGGCTAGGTGCGAGCTGTAGCCCGGTGCTCGAGTCGTTCCCAGCGTAAAAGCTGAATACATTCAACAGTGTTTTGTGCTGAATGGGCTTTGTTTTCTTTTATTAAGGAGAATAATGTTAATTGTTTCAAGCTTTGGTACCTCTTTAAATTGACATTTGTCAGAGGTTTATTTGTTGTTAAAGGAGCTTCTTTACAGACACACCGATATAAAATGTATTGATTAGGGTTGAAGTGCATCGAATTTAAAATAAATAAATAAGAAATTGTAGCACGTCCTATGTCGCCACAATCTATTCTTTTAAGTACACAAAAGAAAGCAATACTGTTGCTAATTTGAAGTGTTGTGAACTCTAAAGTAATATTGTTCGTTTCGATGTGTAAAAATATGATGACCATGTAGCTCTAATAAGTTTTACTTCATCCGTAGTAAATATAATGGTAAACCCTGAGAATTTAAATGTTTAGACCTAATGTTATCATACAACATTCTGCTTTTCACATGATAATTATTCCCAATACCCTCGTTCTGTCAGATATAGTTTTCCGGAGATCTGTTGGGTTCGATGTCTAGTGTGTTCTTTCATATGCGAAGATTGTATTCAGTCCCAAGTAAATAGTGCCCTTCTTTTTTTTGTCTGCAATAAATAATAGTTATTTTATTTTCATAGTGATTAATAATATGACTAAATGTCGAAGTCACGTTGAAATGAATTTAAATGAAGGGATGATGAATAGAGAATAATGTAATGTATTAAAGCGTCAAATACATTGTGAGAGACGGAATTAGAATACTTACTTGCCCATTGTATGTTATCGAGAAACTGTCTTCTGAATCGGCTACTTAATCCAACACTACCTGTATTAATAATCTGACGTATTTGTAGATGTTTTTGCGAGCTATTTTCTACAAAGAATGCAATAAATTATAGCTCTGTCTAAACGTAGATGTTTCTGTTATAAACGGTTTTATGGTAATAATCGTTTAAAAAAAAAAAAAAAAAAAAAAAAAAAAAAAAAAAAAAAAAAAAAAAAAAGTACTGCTGCGTTGAAACAAAGCCCTACTTTAAAATTACATTTATCGTCCTGTGACAACAACCTCTACCATGCTTGGAACTGTCTACACTTCATCACAGAATTAAATTTAAACTTGCACTCTCACGTAAGACGAACGTAAAATTCAGCTTACAATATCCATTATGAGTACCAGGGTTGGCTGGTTTAATTCAGAAGAATTGTGGATGTAGGTGATTTCAATAAAAACCTTTACTAAAAAATAAATAAATAAAAAAATAAGTTACTCTAAAAGATATGGCTACACGAATACTATATGACAGATACTTATTATTTTAAGATTAGGACTCTAGTGATAATGAAGGTGCCTGAAAAGAGCAAGGTAAGGAATACTTATTTATCTAAGAAGTTGCAGATATGCTGATGTAAATTTAATGGGAGATGATAGGGGAAGAATAGAAAGAAATGCAGAGGTCTTATTAAATGCTTACAGAGACATGGATTTAGAAGTAAATATGCGGAGAAAACTGAATACATGGAATTTTGTCTGAATCGTTATACGGCAAACTATGGATTCGTTAAAATATCAAACGGGTAATTCCACGTCAACTCAACACAGTCATCCAGACTGACCTGTTTGGATTTCGATGAATTTTGGTACAGTTGTTGACCTCATAAACCTATGAAAAAATACCAAATTTTAGGTCTCTTACTCCATTAGTTCTTAAGTTATTTAATTTTGAAATTTAAAAATTTCGAGAAAATTGGACTCATTTTGAAATCTTTAATGAAGTACTGGGCAGCAACTAATTAAGATACAGACCTGGAAGTGGTATCGTTTAAAAGCTCTTTTAATGGGTTTCCATATGAGATGTTACTTGATAGGGATTATTTTTAAAAAAAATCAAAATTTGTTTTTGAAATTTTCAAAATTATTTTTTTCAAAAAGTGACAATTTTAAAATTTTGAAAAAAATCTCAAAATAAGTTCATAATGTCTCCTTACATCACCCAAAGTTTTGTTCTAGGATCTCCATGGCATCAGGAGTTACAGTGTATAACAATCACACATATTCAGAAAACAATGCACTTATATCACTTATTGTCTCTAGTGACAAACTTTTAACTACTGGAATGTCTCCACATTTTTTTCCCCATTTCCTTTTCTTTTAAAGCGTATGTTCGACCGGTTGCTGTAACTGGATTGACTGTGCATAACACATCTGCAGTGGGAATCCACAGTATATCAGGTGCTGTAGGATGGGAAAATGAAGGTGTTGATTCTGTTGGAAAAAACCACTTTGAGTGTGAACTTTTCTTTGAACATTTTGTAGGCCTCCTGTAAATTGCAATGCATCAGTCTTTGGATACTTTAACTTTAGTACCTCTTTATCCACCGCGGACATGCAGCCCTTAATTCTTGACACTACTCGACTGACTTCGTCTCCTCATAAAAGTCTGATACAGTTAACAGTTTCAGTTTGTGGGTCTTCCCCGGGTTTCATGTCAGGGCTTGACAAGACAACTTTTTGTTTCAAAGGTGCCTTCGCTTGTCTTACAATGTAGTTGGGGCTTGAAATTCGTGCGTTGTTTTTATTATATTCCAATTATCAGGCACAAGAGTTAGCAACATAACCTTCTTTCTTTCTACTAGTGCAGCTTGCATATATCTTTTGACGTGTTTTAGGAAATCACATTCAGTATTACTGTCTTCTTTGATAGAAGGAGCATTCACCAACTTCCTCTTCACTGCAACACTGATCCTTGTTGCTTTCTCCTTCGAGTATGACTTGTAACCAATCTTCCTTTTATTCAGAGATGACTCTCCCATCTCTAAAGGAGAACAGTTTAGAGATTGAAGTGCTTCTGTTGTATTTGAATAAGATAAATCACAAACGTCTGCATCTTCCTGAGTGCTGCCTGGTAGATGAGAAGCGGTATCTTGTTATTTCAGATTGGAAAGTTTCTTCCTGCAACTATCACACACCTTAGAATTGTCACTTGTTTCTGGTATCAAGGCACAATCCAATGGGTCACAGGTGTCAGTCCTTTCCTAACGTGCGAATGGCTAGGCTTATCAAAAGGGTTAAAACAAGTCAAACTCTGTCTCTTGTCTGGGGGGCGCGGTGACTCAGTGGTAGAGCGTTCACCTCCGGTGCTTGGGGTCCCTGGTTCGATTCCAGCTCGCGTCCTGTGGACTTTGTGGTGGACAAACACCGTGCTCGTGGTTTTTCTCGGGGTTCTCCCGTTTTATCCCACTTTCTTCATTCCACCATTTCACTCGTCTCTCATCATCACCGTCTCCTATAGCCTAACCGGCATAATCGTGGGACGTAAAACTTAAAGATTTCATTTTCTGTCTCTTGTCTGAAGGATCCATTCTGCAGATTTGTAGTAAACGACCCACTACGACTAATCGCTGAACACAATGCACTCACATGGATCAACTACCCTCCTTCAGGTCTGGAGCTCCATTGACTGAGTACAGGTAGTATTCCCAACACTCAACTAGAAAAAGTAACTACATTCAATAGTTAAAAATGGCCAGAAACGACTAGGAAAGAAGCAAGCTTTCGCGCTCAGATACGCTAAATAAATTGGGTTTCTAAAACATAAAATTAAAACAAGATATCCCTAACAAAAACACAGTAAATGTCATCAATATCATCATCTTTAGGTTGAGGCGATGCTTCATTTGTCTCGGTTTCTAGTACCCGGTTGCTGTTTAGTTCCAACTAGTTGCAAAGCTATAGCCGAAATTTCGTATAGAAAACAAAATTTTCGAACACGGCGCAACACAAATCTCACTCTTAAAATTGAAGAAAGCGTTTTTGTTTTCAACCTGTTCATGAGAGTTTTTTTTTTTTTTTTTTTTTCTACATTCACCTAGTTAAATACATACTTCACTTACGTGTTTGTATGTGGAAGCTTTAGCATGAAAAAAGCCAACAAAACTAATTCAAAAAATAGACTCTCCCTCAGCATCTGCGCAAAGATTTACCTCTTGCAAACATTCTTCAGTTGAAGATTTATTCACCCATTTCATGAAATTTATGTTCGTTACTGATTATCAATTTTATCGATATTATCTTCAAGTCCCAAAGTGAAGCAAAAACTAAGTCATTAAAACACTGTTTCAGTGGTTTCATATATATATATATATATATATATATATATATATATATATATATATATATATATACTTAAACACACTTCTTCCACGAATATTTTTCTCAGCGTCTGCTGTAACTTACAGGTTTTGAGCTCCTCTACTGTGTAATCAAGATATGGGGCGGGATTAATATCACCATCAATACAATTTTTTTTTTTTTTGGGGGGGGGGTCAATTCTAGCAGTAGATCTGTTAGAGAACAAACGAATCCAACTTCAGAAAATAGAAAATGATACACACAATATATCAAGAAGTAGTTAAAGTCCAAAAATTGCTAGAAATGGCTAAAAGCAAAAAGAATATGGCTAGAAAAGCCACTTGTGGCTTTTTCGAAAATTTGTGGCTAGCAAGTTGCTCAAAATGGCCAGATCTAGCCACAAAGTGACTAAATTGGCAACCCTATTCACAGCTCGTAGTTGGGTGTGGAAGAAGCAATTCATGGTCAGGTGTGGATATTCACAAAATTGTCCAGACTTACAGTGGCAAGACCTGCCATTGGAAATTCTGCAAAAAGGAACTTCTATCAGTTTTAAGAACAGGACAGTGATAAAAGTGAATTTTTTCCTGAATATGTATGAGTATTATGCACTGTAACTCCTGATCCCATGTAGATCTGAGAACAAAACTTTGGGTAATGTAAAGAGACATTATGAACGTATTTTGAGATTTTTTCTAAATTTTAAAATTGTCACTTTTTTTAAAAAATTAATCCCTATCAAGTGGCATCTCATATGTAAGCCCATTAAAAGAGGGTTTAGACGATACCACTCCCAGGTCTGTATCTTAATTAGTTGCTGCTCTGCACTTCATTAAAAATTTCAAAACGCGTCCAATTTTCTCGAAATTTTCAAATTTCAAAATTAAATAATTTAAGAACCAATGAAGTAAGAGACCTTAAATTTAATATTTTGTCATAGGTCTATAGGCCAACAACTGTACCAAATATCGTTAGAATCTGAGATGTCAAGTCAGAATTTCCTCTGAAATTGTGTTGAATTGACGTGGAATGACCCAAATAATACTTTTGATAAAGTAGATACTTTCAAATATTTAGGATCAATATTAACGGTCGTAAACCACATTCACGAAGAAATTAAATGTCGACTAAAAGCAGGGAATTTGTGTTATTATTCAGTTCAAAATCTCCTGTCGTTGCGAATACTGTCGAGAAGTTTGAAGCTTAAAATATATAAAACGATAATCATGTATGGTTGCGAAACATGGTCGCTTACTTTGAGGGAAGAAAGTATTTGAAAGCAAGATCCTGAGAAGACTACTCGAACCCAAAAGGAATGGGAATGGGAAATGGCGGAAACTTAGTAACGAGGAACTAGGTAATTTATACGGTTTACCAAACATTGTTAGGGTCATCAAATCTACGAGACTCAGATGGGCAGCTCATGTAGCCAGGAAGGAAGAAAATAAGAACGCTTTCAAAGTCTTAACTGGAAGTCCAATCGGAAAACGACCATTAGGATGACTTAGGCGCAGATGGGAAGACAATATTAAGATGGATCTCGGAGAAATAGGAATACAAAATAGAAATTGGATCCAGTTGGCTAAGGATAGAAGTCAGTAGAGAGCTTTTATGAACGCGGCATTGAGCCTTCGGGTTCCATAGGCCATAGAGTTAGTTAGTTAAGAAGTTGCCAGATATAGCTTGCGAGGCCAATTTACAAAGAAGCTATTGATAGTGAGAATTGTTGAAGCGAGCGATTCCCTAACTAATATCTACCACAAATTGTCGAAGTCTCTAATCTTCAGCAAAACATGTACCGTTTTTACGGGTAACGCCATTTATAATGTTTTCAGATAAGTCACTTTAAAATTCCCAGAATTTTTCTTTTCTCACTCCCGCTGATGGTACTCTTACTTTCTAATCCGCTGAATCTGTATCAAATTCTCCTCTCTATCCATTACCCAAAATAAAATGAAAATGCTTATAAACAATCAAGAGAAATAAATCACAGAATCAGCTAACAATGCTCTATCTATCTACTTTCCGCTCTTAACGTTTGAACTTATAACAACCACTCCGTTATGAAAGTGAAGATCATCAAAGTGGCGCTACACTGTAGAAAAAATTCGAATTAAGATTGCAAGGAATTAACATTGTATACCATCTTGAAGCTCTAAACGAAACTAATGAACCATACAACAAAATGAGCAATTTTGTGGCTTAAACAAAATTTACAGAATATTTCGAGATGGCCGTATATTTTCGGGATTTTAATTTTCTTTTTTTCTTTTTCTTTTTTCTTTTCTTTTTTTTTTTAAAATTAAAACTCGAAATATTTTGGAAGTTTAAGTTAAGGGATTGTTAAACATCTTATTGAGGATATTTAACATAGGCAGTTTTCTTGATTACTGTTTATTCCACTACCGAATAAATTACACAATTCAATTTCCTGTTTTCTTCTTTGCATTTCATTATTAATATTTCAATAAGCGAGTTTATTATATACGACTTCTATCCAGAAAGTAACCCCCAACTTCCTCGCTATAATGGCACTTGTGGAAATTGTTCAGATTTTGTTCTGTAACCCCTTACCGCATGCCGTACCATATATGGCTCATCCCCTTTTTTTCACTTTAGCTTTTATGTAATTTATCAAAGGCGCCAAATGACTGTTTCGTCTGCTGTGTGAAATATTGACGTTTATGAATAAGAAATTTTGGTATCATCTGCCATGTTCTTTGTGAGTTGTATTAGGCGAGGAAATGTTGACATGTGGTTCTTGTGAAGCAGTGGATTCTTGTCAATGAAAATAATTTTTTGGCGAAACATTGTGCGCAGTTCCCCCCCCCCCCAAAAAAAAAGTATTACATTCAAGATAAATACTTTGAGATGTATTTCCAACAATATGATAGTCACTTTGTATGTTTGTATTGGAGGAATGTCGAAAAAAAGGTATGTGCCAAATATGTCACACCATGCGTTTACAGGTCTTTTATGTCGTTGAAGTGCGGAAGTGACAACTACTATAATCGTTCTGCAATACTGTTACAGCAATGGATCCAGGGGTTTATTTTATGATGGACGTTCATCAGTAGCTGTTAGAGAACTTCCAAATGGTGAAGAAAGTGAATTATCATATTTACCCGAAGATGAATCAGCACTAGATCCAGAAATACCAATATTTTGTTATCGGACTTGGATGGAGATTCTGTTGCTTCTTCGGGGCCGCGGTGGCTCAGTGGTAGAGCGTTCACCTCTGGTGCTTGGGGTCCCGGGTTCAATCCCAGCCCCCGCCAAGTGAACTTTGTGGTGGACAAACACCGTGTGCGTGGGTTTCCTCGGGGTTCTCCCGTTTCTTCCCACTTTCTTCATTCCACCATTTCATTCATTACTCATCATCACCGTCTCCTTTAGCCTAACCGGCATAACCGTGAGACGTAAAGCTCAAAGATTTCATTTCATTTTTTCTGTTGCTCTTTACCCTGAGAGAATCGTCATACCCAATTCTGATAATGGAATGAATTCAGATGCTGATGTCCCTTTCTGTCTCATAAATAATTCTCAGGATAGGAGGTCTACGTCATCGAACGATTTGAAAAACTCAATCGGAGACCTAGAAACATGGAAAAGTCCCAAGAGGATATAAAATTTCAAGGACCTCAGGACTTACCTGAAGAACTAAAACAACTATAAACGCCTATTGAATATTTCAAGTACTTTTTCATTAATGACATTTTTCATTACGCAGTTGAACAGTCAAAACTATATTCAACGCAAGTTCGGCCAACAAATGACTACAAATAAACTTGAACAGCTTATTGTGTGGTTTCTACATGTCAATTATTCAACTCGCAGCTACTAGACATTACTGGAACAGAAGACTTGGTCATGATGCGGTAAATCAGGTGATGAGTTGTGATCGGTTTGAAGAGATCAAATTTATTCACTTCAATGCCAATTCAACTTTTATTCCTGCAGGAGAACTTGCCCATGGCATACTTAATAAAATTAGGCCTTTTCTTGATCAGATACGAGAACGTCTGAGAGAAGTCTCCAAAGTGGATGAGCAAATCACTCCCGTAAAGTGTAGATCATCGATAAAACAATATAACGCAAAGAAACCTCATAAATGGGGTTATAAAGCATTTGTTCTGAGTGGAATTTCAGGTTTCATTTATGCTTTCGAAACATTTACTGGGGCTCAAAGTAATGTTGTTCCTACTGCAGCTCCAGACTTAGGCGATAGTAGTAACGTTAATGTTTGGTTGACTCAGTCTGTACCTCAAAATATAGTCCACAAAATATTCTTCGAAATTGGTTTACAAGTGTACCCTTAGAATTGTATTCCTGCGCACTGCTAGGAAAGTTTACGTTACTCATAGTGTGCCATATATGGCATAATATGGATACTTATTTCTCGTCAGAATCAAATGAAAAATCTAAAATTCAAGTTTTAATTCATTTTTCAAGTTTCCATATGAGGATTTTCAATACTGATTATTTTTTTCGCTAAAAGAAAAAAAAATCATGCGGAAAGGGGTTAAGATATAAAAAGAATGTAAACAATATACCGTTAGCGTATTTTTGTAATTTCCCTGGATGATTATTTCAGTATCTCTTATCAATTTCTACTCTAGGCAAGTACTGAACCTTCTTCCAGTCCTTTTTCCTTGTAGTTCGAGATCCAAGTTTTTACTTACATCATTGGTAGATTACGTATCCTCATAACTTGAAATTTTCCAGTTATTATGTATAAGTTTTGTAGTTATAGTACGGTTGTGTCCGTCCATCCGTGTGTCGACAGGTATCACAGCAAAACCAGTGAGAGAGATCGAAAAACATTTTTTTTTTTAAATCGATTAATCGTCCCAAGAACAGGTTCAATCCCCTCCGCTAACCTACTATTCAGATCGGAAGTGGTAGAAACCAACCATTTCCGGTTTGAACATTCATCGCCATAGAACTAAAACGGAAATAGATAGCAACAAGCTTTTCTTGGAATCGATTCAGCGTCTTACCATAACTACACGTAACATTATACCAAAATTGGAAGTGGTTGCAACTTCATAGCACTTCCGGTTTCAATATTGATTTGTATAGTGGAAAAAGTGAGAAAAGGTTTTATTTATTTATTTATTTTTGAACGATTCAGTGTACCAAGAATAGTTTCCATTTCCTCCGTTAACTTTCTATTCATACCGAAAGTGTAGTGGGAAGGGGCACGGTGTCTCCGTGGTAGAGCGTTACCTTTGATGCGTGGGGTCTCTGATTCTGTTTCCGGCCAAGTTAATTTGTGGTGCACAACATTGTCTGTGGATTTTGGCGGGATACACCCGTTTCCTTCCACATTGTGATTCTACCAATTCTTCCATTATCATTCACTTTCCGTAATCATCCGTCTCCTTAGTCTAAAAGTCATAATCGTGGGGCGTTAAACTGAAATATTTCATTTACACCGAAAGTGGTTGAAATTAACCATTCCTGGTTTTAGCCTTGCTTGCCAAACAACAGCAAGCGTTCTCTGAATTTGAATCACCGATACCACCTCCACTCGTATCATTCTACCAAAACCAAAACTGGTTAAAATTTCCTAGTACTTGCGGTTCGGTTTTGAGACTGATTTATGTAGATCGAAATTGGTAAAAGGTATTGACGACCGTTTTTAAATCAGTTTAGCGTCTCAAAAATAGGCCCCATTTTCTTCATTGTCTATTCAAACCGGAAATGTTAGAAATAATCGATTTCCGGTTTTAATCTTTATCCTTATACAACAGAAACGGCAAGAGATAGCGACGAACCATTTTTTTTTCAGTCGATTCGGCGTCGACTCCACCTTCTTATCTCTTTACTAGTACCGGTAGTAATGGAAATTTACTACTTAAAATATTTCATCTCATTTTTGCCAGAAGTTATAGATATGTGTAAATAATAATGGTTTGGAATACACCCTTGCAGTTTTCACGCATTAACTTGTTAATGGCTGTATACATTTACTAATTTCAATCAAAATCTTAAAATAGAATGGAATTGACCTAATATATGACCAAACCGTGTTTAATCCAATTTCATAATTCCCTTCACTATTAATACATCTTTACCAGCGCGTCATCCACTGCTTTAACTCATCCTGGAACACACTTTTTGTTATAGCTTGGAAGTCTTGTAGCATATTGTTGGTTCTCTTTTATGGATTTAAACGGTGACCTTTCAGGGTAAATTTCAACTTGGGGGAAAGAAGGAAATCTGCAGATGCCAAATTAAGTGTGCAGGATGTCGAGGTTACAACAATCGTATTGTTCTTCGCCGAAAGCTTTCTAATGGAGGAGCACCGAATGGTTAGGAGCGTTGTCAGAGTGCAGCGTCCATGTTCCAAGCTTCCTGTCTCTTCCTTCTTATAGCTTCGTCACTTCTGAATAATACTCTTTGTTGTTGGTTTGACCACGTGGGACGTACTCATAATGAACAACAACACTAAAATCAAAGAAAACTATAGGCTCACTTTAATGTTTGAGCGACTTTGACGTGCTTTTTGTGGTCTCTTCGAAAATTTTCCTACCCATTGGGATGAGTATGCCTTTCGTTCAGCGTCATAGCCATAGAGCTAAGTCTCATCGCTTGTTATAATGCTTTTCGAGAAGGTATAGTCTTTGCTCACTTCAAAAGATCTTCACAGATTTTCACACTTGTTTCTTTTTGTTCATTTGTTAGCAACCGTGGAACGAATTTCGCAGCAAGACTATGCATGTTCAGTTTCTCAACTAAGATCACATAATAAGACGATTTATTGACTTCCGCTTCTTATGCTATTTTTCGGACTAACAAGTTTTCTGTACATCGTACAGTTTTTGAACGTGAACGCATCACATGATGCTAATAGGTTTCGCTGCACCTTTGATGGATGTTCTTTAAGTTTTGAAGCGCTAAAACAGCGCTCGTAACAGTGAATTTTGCTCATACATTCTTTCTGTACACTTTCTGTAACATTTTCGAAGTTTCTGTAACGTTTTGCGCAATATAAAACAATTTGATGCCACATACACTGCTCTTCCAAAATCTTCATGTTCGTAGTACCACAAAATCATCACAAGTACAGAACACAGCTTCACTCCAGCTCTTGCAGTCTCACAATGATATTAGGCAGGATGATGCAATTACCGTTAAAATGCTTGGGAAGAATCTCACTATACGGGACTGGCAAACAGAAAGTCAGGGACAGTTTTTTTTTATTCTGTTTTTCAAAGTTGAGTTTCTTATTAGATCTCTTGCTACTTATTATTAAATTTATATCTGTGGTTTTTGGAAGGAGGAAAACAAGTACAAATTGCCACTTTTCAATCACCCACAATTTAACAGTATCCACAGTGTGCAACTGCACTTGTAACATTTTGAGCAATACTAGTAGCAGTCGAAATATTCATGATGGACGTATCTCTGTTCACCCGAAAGAGGAGTCAAGGAGACCCAACATTATATAGGAAACTGTAGATAACTTAAAATTGGCAATTTGGGATTTGTTCTTCTTTTTCGATAAATCACAGTAAACTATATAAACATTGGAAGCTTCAGAACTGATATATTATAATGCAATTTATTGCTCTGTTTGTTTCAGATTTCAGCATGCCTTCAACAAGGTCTCAAGTTAAAACTAATCAACAGTCGATGCAAAGGCCCAACCAACCTCCCCGTGAAGAACATAGTATTGCTGCACTAACTAGAACTCAAAATGACCGTCGTGTACAGAAAAATGTGAAGATGTCGAGTAACTTATCCGAGGGTATTTTCAAAGTGCCCAACAAGCGGCCAGCTCGATCCAGAAAGACTAATGTTCTCATAGAAGAAGTATCGAATGTTAATTCAAATTTTGAAGTAAAAAGTTCAGTATCAAGCGATTTGGAAAATGATACGCATAATTCAAAGGAGAATAGCTTTACAGATAGCGACTCTAGTATGATTGATTATAGGGGATTGACTGCAGAATGGTGGAGATTACTTGGTGACAGTACATACCAATCCCCTTTTACTAGTGCTGTTCGGAGTGAACATACGAGCGAAAACGTTGAATCATCAGAAGAAACTTTGCCCAGAGATTTTGATGAACCAAGTACTTTAAACAAAGAATCGGATATTTCAAGCAATTCAGTATCTGATAGTGACAGCTTGCAGCCAATCCCTAAACTTCGTCTTAGGAAAAGTAAAGTAGATCCAAACTTATTTGATCGTGCTCTTGAAGAGGATGTAAAATTACAAGGAAAAAGAACCACAAGCTCCGAAGTCACCAGAAGAGGTATTAAAGTTGGAAGTAATGACAACCGTAACTTTAGTGCGGCGAGCAGTTCAGTATCCGATTTATCTTCTCACTCCCATAGCAGTTTGAATAAGTTGCCATTGAGAGTTAACAAACTGAATCGAAACAAGAAGATTGAAGCAAATATGTTTGATTCTGCCCTAACAAATGATATACTAGAAGGTCCAGATGTAGAAACCGAGAATCTTCCCAGAAACTTCAAACGAACATCCTTGGACGGTACTTCAAAAGGAGCTTCTTGGCTTCACTCTTCTTCGGATTCAAATATTACAAACAAAATAGATTTAACAGATGATTCTGAAGATACTTCTAAGAGGGCACGAGCTTTAAAAAAGAAAAGGAAGGAAACAAAAATTGACCCGCAAATATTTCAAGGTGCTCTTGTAAACGAAACATTAGATCATTTGTCACCGTCTGGATCTAACGGAAGCATGCAGATTTCGAGCGATACATTAGAAGATGCTTTCCCAGATGAAGAAGAGAAAACGTTAGCATTGAAAAGAACTAAAAAGCCTTGTGTTGATCCTTATATGTTTGAAAATGCGCTAGATATTTCCACCAAATCACACGAGTCTACTAAAATTGTTGGTCAAATAGGTAACTCGTCGAATAAAACTGGAAGACTTGAAGATCTGTCGAATGAAGGCAAAAACATCAATTTAGAAACCACAAACCATAATCTTGAGAATGATGAGGTTGAAACTAATCGTTTATCAGAAAGTTCTTTGTCATCTTCTGGAGTATCATCAGCATCGCATAAACCGTCGAAAGTTAGAATTTCGTCATTACCACTCAACATTCGTAGTCAAAGGAGAGAAAGAAATGTAGATCCGGATGTATTTGAGGGTGCTGTAGAAACGGAGGATCTTCCCAGAAACTTCGAACAAACGTCCTTAGACGGTACTTCAAAAGGAGCTTCTTGGCTTCACTCTTCTTCAAATTCAAATATTACAAACAAAGTAGATTTAACAGATGATTCTGAAGGTACTTCTAAGAAGACACGAGCTCTAAAAAGGAAAAGGAAGGAAACAAAAATTGACCCACAAATATTTCAAGGTGCTCTTGTAAATGAAACGACATCAGATCATTTGCTACCGTCTGGATCTAACGGAAGCATGCAGATTTCGAGCGATACATTAGGATATGCTTTACCAGATGATGATGAGAAAACGTTAGCATTGAAAAGAACTAAAAAGCCTTGTGTTGATCCTTATATGTTTGAAAATGCGCTAGATATTTCCTCCAAATCACACGAGTCTACTAAAATTGTTGGTCAAATAGGTAACTCGTCGAATAAAACTGGAAGACTTGAAGATCTGTCGAATGAAGGCAAAAACGTCAATTTAGAAACCATAAATCATAATCTTGAGAGTGATGAGGTTGAAACTAATCGTTTATCAGAAAGTTCTTTGTCATCTTCTGGAGTATCATCATCACATAAACCGTCGAAAGGTAGAACTTCGTCATTACCACTGAACATTCGTAGTCAAAGAAGAGAAAAAGGTGTTGATCCGGATGTATTTGAGGGTGTTCTTCATGATATGTCCAAAAATTCATTGTCATTAAGTTCTAGATCGGATTCTTCTATAAATCTTTCTTCAAAAAACTTATTACAAAATAGAAATGAGGCTTTCCCAAGCAATCAACCTACAAATAATTCTTTGCCTGAGGGAAAAATGGTTACAGTTCCCACGGAAAACAACGAGCAAGAAACTAATAACTTTTTGTATGAAGGTGGTAACCTGAATATGGATTCTCAAGATTCTGTTGTAAATTTGTGTCAGAATATTGTTGTTAATGATGAGTCGCAATGTAAAACAATACCTGATAATAATGATCTTTCTTATGGTGAAGCTGTAGATAAATCGTTATCTGAACAGACAACATTAAAAGCTGGTAATGTGAAGATACCTCCAGTGTCAGTAATTTCATACGATGAACATGAAAAAGAAATTTCAGGAAAGGATCTAGACAACATTAAACAATCTCTTGTGGAAGATATGCAACATGTTTCCAAGAGCGATATGTCTGACAATATGTCAGTAGCTTCGTCTATAAGCAAAAATTCTTATGTTGAACATAACAGGAAACTACCGTTGAAAAAAAGAGTGGTTGATCCGGTAATGTTCGAAGGAGCCTTGGGAAGCGACTCAACCGAATTAGAACGAACAAGTTCCCCTGATGAACCATTAGAGTTAAATATGGACACAAAACACGCCAGGGCAATTTCAATAGCTGCTGATGCTAAAATAAGTGAGTTGAGCGAATCAACAAGAAACGAGGCAGTAGATGGTCCATTTAATGGCCAAAACAAAGATGATCCGTTAAGAGAATTATTGGAAAAAGAAAATACACCAATAGTTAACAATAACAACGAAATTCTAAATTCTCGTTGTGATGTATCTTCTGGGGATTCAGCTATTGAAAATTCATCTGTTCGTCAAAATAATCATAGAACTTTGAGCGCAAGCATCAACGCATCTCTTCAATATGTTGAAACTGAGAATAATATGCTTGAAAGTTATATTTCCGAACACGGGAGTGGTATGGATACAAGAGCAGATATATTATTGGGTCATGAGAAAGGATCGTTACTACATGCCAATGGTTCTAATCCAATCCAAACCATTAACTCATCGAAAAGAACACCTTTAAATGTAGCAGTGGAAAATGTAGAAGTAACTTCATGCTTTGAAAACGAAAATCAGCACTCAAATGAAATGAAGTCTGAACATGACGCATGGAGTGTGTTTGAAGCTTCAGTTAATTCATCGAAATTACTGTCGTCACAAGGACTTAAGCCAAGAAAAGTGAAACACGTTGATCCTAAACTTTTCGATGTTGTTTTTGATAATGATTTATTCTTAGATCATTCTAAATCTGATTCGTTGCCATCACCAAGTAATAGTGTGAAAACTGGAAATAATTCACGCGTTGAAGGTAGCAGACGAAACGCAAAATCTAGTCAAAATAGCTTTCAACTCATAACTAATGGTAGTTATAATCCTATAGTCATGGAAGACTGTCCTAGAAACTCGCAGCAAAAACAAGATCTTGCAAATAGGTTGTCCCAAGATGACTGTAACCAAAGAATGAGACTAAATCAATCGCAACAAGATGTTCAGTGTGGTGCTATGACAGTGTCATCTATCAGAGAGCAGGAAATTAAAATAGAGGAAGATATCGAGGCAGCGCAAACTATATTAGTTCCAAGATTATTCAACTCTAGTAATGTTGAGCATGTTCCAAGAGTTCTGAATTCCACGTCTGCAACGGAGCAAAAATTAAAAGGCAATTTGAGCGCAAATGTGATAAACAACTATCGTAAATCATTGCCAGCTAATATTAAATTTCAACGTAAAGTTAATAATGATTATGTTTATAATGTACGAGATACTTCTCAAGAACTCTATTCAGATTTCTTTCTTAATTCGGAAGATACACAGAAGAAGAAAGTGGTGCGAAAGAAACAAGTAAATCCGAAAATTCAATTATTTGAAGGTGGTAAAGTTTATCGACCTCCGAGATACAGGAAGCTAAAATCCTGGACAACTAAAGCATTATATAAGGCAATATTTTCTGCGTGTGAGAAAAAGGACAAGAACATGGCGGGTTACTTATCAGAAAAGTATTTCCACAGTATAGTTGATGGTGTGGATGAAGTTATAAAAAAGAAAAAACACTTCGTATCTTTAGTGAAGCTTGTCAGAAGAGATTTACTTGAACTCGGGCTAATTGAAACTCAGTTTGACTTCTATGATTTTACTAGAAAGAATTTTCCGTATGAGTTCAACGTAAAAGTTGTTCCAGCTTTGCGAGCTTTCGGTGAGGTATATCCGCCTGTGGATAAAAGCGTTAAATTGTTTGAAAAGTTAAGATTAAAAACAGAAAAATACTAAGCATCAGATGAGACTTGAAAGTAGACCAAGCAATGAAAATGTTTAACATTGATATATATATCCATTGTAAAATAGTAGAATATGATAGAAGCTGTATATTTTTTAAATATTTCTTACTGTACTGTAATTAGTGTTTATACAATTGAACTTTTTGATTTAGAATTTCGCCAAACTTGAATTAATACTATATCATTTGTAATATTTCTTACTTTACTGTAGTTAGTGTGTATAAGATTGTGCGAAATGTTTCGGTTAATACTGTATTTGTCATATTTTCGTAATAAGTAAAAGTATTTTAATATACGATGGAAATTATATCTCCCTTATTCATTTCGGTGAGGTAACTACATTAAAATGTGGGGTACTGAGCAGTTAACTTTGTGTATCATCCACGTAAAAAGCTTTAAAAATCAGTTGATTTTCGCTCATTAATAAAAGGTCATCAAAGCTTAGATGAGAAAGAAAATGAATGCCAGTTTTGTCGATTTCGCCATCATGAATGATGGAACAAAAGGGGGAAGAAAACACTAGAGGTATACAACTCAAAAGATGCGGAATAGGTTAATACATTGTAGGTATACAAAAGCTGACGAACCTTCATTTCTGAAATGCTGTGTAGTTATATCTTCATAGTGTTTTCTCTTTTGAAAATTTTTCCCGAAACTGATCGAACTATTCGTGTGTCCTGTTATCCATTATGTATAGAAATATACTAACAGGTTGTTTATTTTCTCCAGTTCTCGCATTTCTTAACTTTTTTCTGGGTTTTTGATGACAATTTATTAATGAAAACTTGTAAACTGGACTTTTCTTCATTCGAATCATCCCTTTTTAGACAAAATTGTTTATATTATACATATAAAGGGAGTCAGCAACTGATTTCTGTATTATTATTATTTCATTTGCAAAATGACACTTGACAGTGTTATTTTTAAAATAATTTCTTCTTAAAAATAATATAACAGTAGTACATATTGGTAGGATGTCCTAATATTCGAATATACCGGATCTCAATAACTGTTGTTTTTGAAGAATTACAGATTTAGATTTAACATGCAATAATACACATTACAACCTAACTCAGATACATAAATCAGTGGTGGTTGGTAATAGTGCTATTAGTGTAAGCCGCTTATTGAACTGTAAGGTACCGTGTTATTATTATTATTTTATTACATATTCCTTCAAAAGACCATTTAAAATTCGAATATTTGCTTATTAATTCTTCCTGCCTACTATATTTTCACTAAACTTTTTTTTTTTTTTTTTTTAATCGGACTTGACTATGCTCAGAGCAGTTAGCGAAAATGGGCGATTTTTTTGAGGAATATGTAACAAGACACAGACCAAGGTAAGGACCTTTTGTGTGTATTGCTAATGATTTTTTGAGAGAGTAGTGGGTGTTGTAAGGTTGCACGTCACTAAATACAGAAACTATACTAAATTCAGAAACTATTGGTGCAGAAGTTGTTCCGATTGGGATTCAGAGTGCCAAAATATGTCTCAGAAAGCTATTTTATTCGCATAACAAAAGATTTACTTAAAGTTTAAAGCCCCTTTTCAGTAATCTTTGGTACATGGATCTACAACACTATATGCACTCGCACTGCGAATGCAAACTCAACGGCCTTATGCGCAAAAGAGAGAGCTCATGTTCGTTTTGACTTAACACACTGTTGTCAGTTTTGCTTGATGTAATTGTGTAGAGTGAAGTGGCAAGTACTTCCAACCGCTTTTGTATTACATTTCTGTACATCAGTCTGCTAGGAAATACTGTTGCAAGTGTTGGTATGTTACTTTGACTAATTCTTAATGATTCTGATACTTATTTTGTTCTACTTTGTATATGTTAGACATATTGTAGTTCATAGTCATTTTTAACGAAATGAATAAAGTTGGAAAACCAGTAATACCTATTAACAAGAAAGTTAAACTTTCAAAAGAATCATGAATTATGTGCTATAAAACTGTATATTGTCTATACAATGTTTATCAAAATATTCATGTATTGACTTAAATCGCTACTGTATTGTAATAAAAAAAAAAAAAAAAAAAAAACCCGAGAAAGAGATAAAATTAATAGTTTTGTTTCATGTATAAAAAAGAACATTTATTTTACCTTGAAATGGTGGATTGTATTTTGTTTTGAATGTCTGTGAAGTGTAAAAATAACATTACTTGTATATTTATTGAAGATTGTTTCTAAGTTCCAAAATAAAATTCAGTTATGAAACTATATAAACTACTGAAGTATTTAAATTTTATTTCTTCATTTATTTTTTAAACTTACACTGTGACGTTTATTACAATTCAAAATTATTCGACATTCAAATAAAATGACAACAGGCATAAATGAGGAATGGAACAGTAATTGCTAACAGAAAAATATAATAATTTGAATAAAATTGTAACAATTGCATTAAATAAATTTATGAAACAATTGCGAAAAAATAATTAAGTCAGCAGGAAATATATTTCGATAGTCGAACCAAAGGAAGGGGTAGAAAACCACCTATCAACGGCATCATATCTAGTGTTACTGTCTGCTTTACTACGCCATCCAATGACATTACACCTTATTTGTATTGTATGTCGTCTAGTTGTATAAATGTTCAGTGTTGTCCTTTGTGTTAGAGAAGAAATACCTCATCTGGTTCTTTTCCATGTGGTAAGAACCATGCAAATAAGCAACAAAATTTTACTAGCCCAAGAAAAAAGCTACTAGCTTACATCCCACAATAGAAATTATTTACTTACCTTCGGTATAATATTAAATACTCGCCCGCACCGATGAATCACTCGCTCCGGGCGAGTGGTTATTTGCATCCCTGATATATATATATATATATATATATATATATATATATATATATACCATTTCTTGTGAAACATCGATATTAAAATAGTAAAACAATGCGGACACCAAACGTATTAGAAATTATACACAAATTGCTGAACTGTAATGAAAACAGCTTGTTAATATTTTACATCTTGATTGTTGGTGAAGAACAGTACATGACCTTGTGAGTGAACATGCACATACCACATTGAAAGTTCTAAGGCAGTATGTATCTAGCAGCTATAACTCCTTCAATGCACGGTACTTTACTGAAGCAGGTCATAACTCTTGAATCACCGACAGTCGAAGGACGAAGATCAATGCTTGTTTTCTTTCTGTTCCCAATTGCATTTCCTGAACGTATTATTAGTGGTGACTGTTCACTTGGCAGTTGGTCTACAGAAGGAGCCATGTGTGATAAGTAAAGACGAAGTGCCATGCAAAGTTGTTTATTTTCCAGTGAGAGAGATTCAAATTGAAACTGCAGCATCAAACGATCCAGAAATACTTTATTGTAACGCTTCCAGAAATTCTCCAGATCACCAATAGTTCCGTATTCCTGTAAAAGAAAATAGAATAATAAAATCAAAATAAGATATTCTATCTGTCACTGTGATTTGAGGCAGACTTTGTATGAATTAAATCGTATATGAGGAAAGTTCATTCGAAGTAGGGTGTGTTATAGCTTATCTTAAACTACTGAACTAATATATATATATATATATATATATATATAGATAGATAGATAGATAGATAGATAGATAGATATAGATATAAAGGAAGAAAAAACTACAAAGTTGTATTTGATACTTTCCAAGTGATTTAAAACGTAGCAATGGATACGAAACTATTGGAGCTTAGGTTCGAATTTTACGAACTGTGCCAAGTTGCTTCGAATTTACTATGACAGAATTACTCTCAAATTGAACCTTAACAGATTTTTATTTAACAATTCCATACATAAACATTCTCAGATAAGCCTCTTCACAAAACATTAATTGTTTAAATTACAAAATGGTTAACCAGTATTTTATCTGTGAATACCAAGTTCTAAATGATATTTCAACATTTAATATCATTTACAACTCATTTAATATCAACTCGTCAGTGCATACTCATGAAACTAATTTACTCAGGCTCAGCGATCTTGAAGTACCAACACATATCGCTAATACGGTCTTTTATATCCAGCACTGTGTCTACGTTGCGGATTCCTTCTTTAAGAGCTCTCCTGAACATTTCAGTTACTTATTCTGAGACCGGTCTCAACAGTTGAAGTCACAAGTTCAATATTTTCTGCACGATGGTCACCGCAGAAAGAAAATAGGCATAAGTTTTTAATGTATAAAGTTTGTAAGAATATCAATTGCGCGAAATCACTTTTTTTTTTTTTTTTTTTTTTTTTTACCTTTAATTTTGTATAGATGTTCTATGTTATTTGTGAAATTATCTTCAATGAATGAAGTGGTGCCCATGTGAACTTTTATTAAGAAATCTCAAGATTTTTTCTTTCTGCAAAAGCAAGGCCATCAAAAGGTGCACCTAAAGTGGAAAATGTTTTCATAAAGTGATTTATTTTTCATGTGAATGACTTCACAAATGACTGAAACGTTAAAATAAACAAGACACAATTTTTCAAATAGTATTGAACATGCGACATATACTTTCTTTAAATAAATTGGGCAGAGTTTATTCTATGGCTATTTTTTATAGGTAAAGTATCCTACTTAGCAAAGTAGTGGTAGAAATTTAACTATACTGAAATCGCCGGTTGAAGACACTTCCTAGAATTTCAAAACACCAAGATTGTTTTTTTTTATTATGCGCCACATAAATTTGTACTTCGATTTCTGTATGCCGGCAGCCTTCAAACATACACATTAGATCGGACATAAACGAATTTAGGTTGCATGTACACTCATGTCCAAAATTATTGTCGCATGTCTATAAATATGTTGTAGGAATATAATTTGATTACGAATTCGCCCGGTATTTCTTATAATGTTAGTATGTGTATAATCGGAAAAGACATGTATGTCGCAAATTTCCTGTCAAAAGAGCAGTAAATAAGAACAATAAAACGGAAACAAAACTTTGTCCATTTAGCAACATTTTGTTTTACTTTTTCTAATTTTCGTGTTTATAATTGTATTCCTATGATATTTACCACAAATATACATCTCCCGATTATACACATAGTATCAGTATTAAAAGTACCTGCAAAATCATTATCAAATTATATTCTTACAAGACAGTTATAGATATGCGACAATTATTTTGGACATGAGTGTACCTCTAAAGGCAACGTCGAAAGAAAAAAAAATGTTCCAAAATATTTATGAATTACTTTGCAAAGAAACGAAAATTGAACTTAGTACACTTTAATGAAACATCGTAACTGCCAATAACAACACAATGGTATTCATAAACAAACAAACAAAAATCTTACATCAGAATAAAATATACTACAATTTTGACAGCTTTATATATAAAAAAAAAATATTAGAAACAACTTTTATGTTTATTTCTGGGCGCTCAGTTACTTACAGTGGCCTATTAATGTTTGTATCAATATTTTATTTCAAAGATGCTATGCTGTGTTGTAAAGTGACTGTCTAATTTCCGTTTTTTTTTTTTTTTTTTTTTTCGTATCTTCTGTCATAATGTGATTTAACCGCTTCAATAATATAAACAATTACTTCCTGATAATACCATTATTCTCTCTGAAAGATCAGTTATGCAATACTCACAGTTTTGTACTGATTATTAATCGTAATATACCACCATTAAAAATGAAACTACACCCAGTTATTTAGAAGTAACAAATAGCTGACGTACAAGCGCACTTTTACAAACTGAATAAAGCAAAGGAGGAGAACGCCCAAAACATGGTAACAACGCCCACAAAAACGATCAGAACACCCAAAAGCAGGAACAAAGAGCCACAAGAATAATTCTACATATAGGCGAACTTAACTGAGTGTGACATCATCCAGTGAGCACAGCCATACACAACGAAGCGGACTCAAACATTCCCTTGAGTCTACGTTTACTGCACATATTTTTCATATTTACGTGTTGCTTATAAACTAAATTTATGAACTGATACAAAGGGCTTCAGTTGTCCAGCTTGTATGGAGAAAATTTAAGTAAGAACTAACATGCAAGTGGTGCATATGCTTAAAAACATATATATTTAAAAATCATGCTTTCTTTAATTTACCAAAGAGAGAAAACTGGTCGTACTAAAAAGTGAAAAATAATTCTGCTTTGAAAAAAATATTTTTAAGACAGTTCTATTTATGCATGTTATGTCTAAAAAGTATCGGAAGCGCTCTCATATACAATCACTTGATAAATTCTTGAAATCTAACTGTAATATTATTATATACGTATTCTATTTATTATTTGTAAATACGTATATATTTGTACAATATTGTAACTTTATATAATACTATAAGTATTCATGTTCTGCACAATGTTATATTTTTTTTTATTTGTATATGTTTCATAACATATGAAATATTACGTTTTAGGTTAGAATTCTAGTATCCTAACTATAGTATACACAGGGGTGCCCACAAGGGGGGGCTACGACGCAAACTGCGTCATTGAAATATTTGGGGGGGTTAAAAATCTATATAAATATGCTTGAGGGTGTGTAAAAATTAATCGAAAAGATTTTTTTTTCATGGAAGAACATCTACGGATAGACAATTGAAGGGGGGTGCGTCATGGACATGAGGGGGGTGGGCACCACTGGTATACAGTGTGTTTCAAAGCAACACCGACAACGTTTGGGAGGTGATTCCTGACACCAAGATAAAACGAAAAGTATAGACCAACCTGGGTGCACAAATGCTTCCTTTCGGAGTTATAGGCTGCCGAAAACACGAATAAATGAACTTTAAAGGTCCATAGCTCCAAAACTATGGGACGTACCGTTGTCGGGTGAATTCCTCGCTTAGGAACTAATATGTGCCTTATGCAAATATGCATGTTTCAGAATCCTAAGGTACTCACGCAACAATTTTTATAGAGGGAGTTTGGCTACTGGCACATAATTTGAAGTACTGAAAAAATACCTCCACAAAAATTGATGCATGAGTGCCGCAGGATTCTGAAACGTAGATTTTTGGATAGAGCTCATACTGGTTCCTAAGTGAAGTCTTAATTCGACTACGATACGTCCCATTGGTTTGGAGCTATGGACCTTTAAAATTCATTTTTTCATGTTTTCGGCAGCTTGTAACTCCGAAAGGAAGCATTTGTGCACCCAGGTTGGTCTATACTTTTGTTTTATCTTGATGTCAGGAATCACTTCCCAAACGTTGTCAGTGTTGTTTTGAAACACCCTTATAAAACTACATGAACTGACTGACAGAAAGGGGTCGGTTGACGTGAAAAGTTGAAATTTGACATGATTGTAGCTTTTGGGACTAACCAACAGAAAAATTGCCGAAAGTGAACATTTTTCAGTTTTTAATGGATCTAAAGGGAGGAGAAAAAAAATCCCATTTTATTTAAATGAGCGTTTTCTTGGGATACAAAATCTTCTCTTTCTGATAGTTAAAATAGGAAAAGAAACTAGAAATTCCGTAGAATTGTAGGTTTAAGAGGTGCGAGACCGTAGGCCGAGCAAGCACGGTGATCTGGGGAGCGAAGCCCCAACTAGTTTTATTATATAACGCAATATCATATTGAGCTTATTTTATTTTTGGTATATAAAATAGTTTATAAACACACATAAAACGTTCTGTTTTATATATCAATCTTATTAAAATGCTACATTACCAATTAAAAGCGCCCGAGCTCCAACGTATAACTGTGGCTTTCAAATCTTTCATTTACGGTTATGTGTGATTTCACGTTTAACAGAGACAAACATTTTAAGTACGAGTATTTTAAATAAATCAGTTAACTAGATCTTTTTTCATAAAGTTTATGATATAAAATTGTTGTTCAAAGCCTTTGTATTTTAATAAGCCTTCTCCAAAAGAAATGCACATGAATTGTGCTTCCATCTTCCGAGTTCTTTTAAACTATATGTTGTGGAAATTTATGTTTGTGGCCAATCCTTTCGACAATGAGAGCTCGAAAACTACAGGCTCTAGAAAGATGACGTTTTCACTGATCGATTGGAAATTTTGCGTAGATTGTCCAGTTCTAATTGAATAGTTTTAAAATATGGCCGTTATTTCTTTATTACATTTTTTTAGGATACGCATGGAAGCGTTGAAATTAAAAAAAAAAAAAACTAAAGCACCATATCCTACGTGTTATGCATTCCAACACAACGCTGTTGTATATAGGGGTTTCATATGTATCAGGCGTTTATTTCATGGCCAAATAATAATGAAAAAGGAACGATAACCATTTCTCCAGTTTAACCAGTAAGATTAATATTTTTGGAGTGATTTATCCAATGAACACCATATATATATGCGATTATAATTAATTGCGTATGTAATGTATTTGCTAATTACATACTGCGAGCAAGTAGAAAGAAAACACTGGTCATGCATGAATTAGTAACTTCAACCGGAAGTAGGCTCAAATCTTGCAAACGGTGCGAAATATTGAGGTCCCCTTTATGATACGCTTTGCCGATTTTTTTTAAAATCAAGACTTTTTTCACTTGTGTCTGTGAAGGGACATGTATAGATGTGAGGAATGAGAAGGATATTTATGCTCATATGCGAATGATGCGCTGTGTAGAGAGCGCAGGTTCAGCTAGTATATATATAAAATATTACATGAAAAGTGAAGAAATTATCAAGTAACTGTAATAGTTTCAAACTTCCATTTTGAGCATTATTTACAGTTCAAACAGAATTGCAACTTAGTGATACCAGTACATACAAATTAAAGTATTATTTAGTGCAACTTACCATTTGGTTTTCAGATAAATGTTGCATCTTGGTTTCGCTTAAATCAGTCAAAATCTGTTTCTGTTCAGGAGGAAGGTCTTGTAGTTCCTCTGGACTAACCGAGTCAGTATAAAAAGGAACAACCTTTTCTTCTTCTGTTTCATACTTATAACACATATCTGCTTTGCGTAGAATTTGACAGCCTTTGCTCTGCAAACGTTCTAACTCCTGAAACAAGTAACATATTGAATTTTTCATATGGTTTTGTTAAACAAAAACCAGGGTAACTACTTATCTTTTAAAAGGCTATATTCTCATAACCGTAAGAGGAATACGGTAATTCATTATTTGGCTTAAAACAAAGGTCTCAGATTGTTAAAGAAAATCTATTATAAATAAAATATATATGCAAGGTGCATATATATACATATAGTTCATTAACACTGTGTGTGTATATATACTCGTACACATAAAGGTAACAAGAAAGTTCTGTCGCTTTTTGTGGAAGTCTGTGTTCAATTGGCCCTCACACCGTGAGTTGAATGCGAATGGAGAAAAGTCGAAGGTCAGTTGTTGGTGTGGGTATATCCACCATACTACCTGGTTGTGGCAGTTCAGTTACACCGTAAACTTGGCGTAAGGACAGAGTGAACATGGAACCTCCACAGAGTGTCATAGAGGAGTGTATGCTGTACGAGTTCAAACTGGGGTCAAACGCCCTTGCAGCGGGGCGGAAGATATACCAGGCCTTTGGTGAGGGTGCCGTGACTATGCGGACAGTGCAGCGGTGGTTTAACAATTTTAAGGACGATGACGAAACACTCCAAGACGCACCATGTAGAGAATACCAACACATGTACAAAATGAAGATCTTCAGGCAACAATTGAGGCGAACAGTAGCCAGACATGTGAGGAACTGGGAGTACAATTCAGTGTGAGTCGAGAAACCATTCGGCAGAACCTCCATCAATTTGGTAATCACTACAACTTGGGTCGATGGGGCCCCACATGATTTAACTCTGGGCCAGAAGGCAACGCGAGCAGACACCTGTTTTTGTTTGCTGTCTCGTCTGAGGAAGGAGTCATTTCTGGACAGCGCATTGACATGCGATGAGAAGTGGGTCCCGTACGAAGCTCCATGGCGCCATCATCATTGGTGAGCATCCCACGAACCGGTTCTAAAACAGCAACAACCAGCACTGCACCAGAAGGTCCTCCTGTGTGTTTGGTGGACTGCTCGCGGCATCGTGCATCGGGAACTGCTACCAGCTGGTTAGATCATCAATGCAACTGTGTACTGTCAGCAGTTGAGCCGTGTTCAAGGAAAACAAAACTCTGGAGCCGCACTCCTGAATCACAAACATATCCTGTTACAGGACAACGCTAAGTTCCACATGGCTAGGATGACCCGGGACATCATTCTACGCCTTGGATGGGAAACTATTGCATTCGCCATGCTCCCTGAACATTGCACCGTCCGCTTATCACCTATTCCATTCCTTGGACAATCACCTTACAGGACGCCAGTTCAAATCCCTAGTACAAATGCAAAATGCACTTGATACCTTCTTCGCTTCTCGGCCTACCAAGTTCTACCGCGATGGAATCCACGGCCTTCCAAACCGTTGGCAGAAGGTTGTCGATGCTGATGGGGACTATTTTTGATCTTTCAGGTACGTCTTAGGTGACATATCGATGTTGGAAGGTGGTGGGTGAAAACGCGACAGAACTATTTTGGTTACCCTTATACATATAGTTCATTATATATATATATATTAGGGGAAATCAAAGTAAGAGAAATTTATTCTCTCTTACCATAATTTCTCGTAATGTGTTTGGACAACTTTGCGGAGAAGTTGTGGCTGTTCTCTTTCGATATAAGTTGTAGACAACATAAACAATGTGTTTGTAAATTCGGAAATTAGCAACACGTGTTAGTTAAAGTCTTAGTACGACGCTAATTGCATGTGAAAACGTGTCTGAATACAGCCGATTGTTTTATTTTTTCAGTACGGAATGAATTAACCCCTTTGTCCTATATTAATTTTATACCCAAGCTATAGGCCCGATTTGGAAGCCGGAAAGGAACACATGGCGTGTATCAGGTAATTTTCAGGGTGTTATCATTAAATATAATTTTTTTTAATGGGGTAACCACATCAACAATAGAATTCTATCTCATGCAAAACAATTGCTATTTTTCTTAAATCGTGGAATATTGTGATATCCTGATCTTGTGTTCGCTATAGCAGAAGACACTTCAATCATCAACAAGCCATCACATGACCCCGAAGTATGAATTCGACAACGACTGCAGCGCCAGCAACAAGAATGGACGAAGAACCCCATAAATCGAGTGTAAAAACAGGTGCACAAAAGTCCATGAGATTAGTCTGCCTGGGATTGGCCATTCCTCTCTTAGTTGATTGGACTTTGAAAAGCTCTCTCATCTCTCCAACTACTTGAGCCTGGAGACTCTTTCCTTTCTTACAAGCTGCGTGGGTCTGGAGTCCTCCTATACAAAACATTCACCACTAACCTGTCTTGCTTTTCAAATGAGGAGAAAGATTTACAGGAAGGTACATAAATACTTCATTGGACTATTTTGTAAAAGAAAATTCTGTATCACAGTGGGGTGTAGGGACTAAAACGCTAACCCCGTGTCCATTTCCCCTTACTACTTAAGTCAGAAAACTGCGAAGATGGCGTTATATCATTTACACTTGAAAGATTTCCACTTGAAGCAATTTGGGTGATTGGGGAGCCCTAAAGAAAATGTACATCACATTGCGTGAAAACTGAATAATTTTTACGGAAGTTATTGTGATTTTTTCCCCCTGTAAGATTAAGAATATGTGCAAGTTTCTAACATATAATTGATTTTACCCATTGTGCTTGACAGAAATCAATTCCACATAACAAACTTATTTTCAAAGCCTGAAGGAGCATGAATCATTGAAGTTACATAAATTTTACAAACAAAGAAGATAAATTTTACAAACATTTTTTTGTGAGACAGGCAGACTAACATTCAAAACCAGGTTAAGTGTAATACTAGAACTTCACAAATAGAAATCATTTCAATTATTAAAAAAATACCTGTATAACTGTATTACTTTGAACCGTAAGATCAGTAATGGTCTTCTCAGAACTCTTTTTCATTTTCTTTATCCTTTCTCGTACATTTTCGAACTTCTTTGACAATTCTTCCTTTTCCTTTTTCAGATTAGAAAGTTCCAAATTTTCTTCTATTGATGCCAATTTCGCCCTCGCTTCTTGTATATTTTCCTAGAATACATTTACACAATAATACAATATAATAGCGCCTCGCAAGTACCAAGAAATCAAATAGTACTTTTGATTTGCTACTTTTTTAGTTTATAATTAATTTTATCTTCAAAAAAATTTTCCACACAAGATAAAACCATTTTGCGGGCTATGCAAGGTGTATGGCTTACACTCTGCCTACTGCAACAAACAAATTCTGAATTTTTCACTAATCTAATTTACAGCATCAACAAAAAAATAAAATAAATAAATGCTACTACACTATTCTTACCGAAATAATACGTTTAAATAACAAATAGGAGTATTACTTACCTTAAACTAGTAAAAGTATTTCATGCATGACCAAATGAACCAATAAAGAAATAACCACCTCACATTTTAAATTAATTTAGTGTTCCTCATTTTCTGATAAAAGTAGTTTTTACATTTTGATTTAATAATCACTGAATATCTATGGCTGTGTTGCCAAACTGATGTAGTCATTACTATACGAAACTGTTTCACCAGCTGCAAACTAAATCCAAAGACATAAAATAATAAAAATGAAAGTAAAAAGCAACGGAAATTAATAAACAAACTTGTGTTAAAATACTGAAACAGACTGACAAGTAAATTTTCTTTTATATAGTGTGTCGGTGTATTTGAGTCCTATCTTTCGATATTCTCCTGCTAGGAAATACCTTCAAGTATGTGTACTATATATTGAATTCTTCAAGAGCAAAAATATTAAACTAAATGAATAAGTTGAATAGAGTAATCTTATTAGCCTGAATAATTTGTTCAGCACAAAGATAATACGTGTTTATGACGATTATAAACGAAATATTGTAACGTTATATTTACATTACATTCCAGTCCACAGTTCGCGTAATTTTTAGCTATATCAACATCATCAAATTGCATTAAATAAGACGCACCACATAGAATCACTATTACCTTTTATTATCCTCAAAACTCCATTAATAATATTTTCCCTTTTTGGTGGTTGTTATAGCAACATTTAAATAAACAATTTTCTGCTGTTATGGTAACGAAGAGTACCTATTATACACATCAAATCAACATATATCTTCAGCTACTAAGATTAAATCTTATTTTTTCACTTTATAATCAACAACATATAAATTCTTCTTTCTTCTTCTACACGACAGATTGTGTACTTTTATGCACCCTTGCCCAAAACCAAGATATAAAAATAGAAGAAATTCACAAAATAGAAAAATGAAATGAAATTTTTGAGTTTGTGATTATGAGAAATGAATGAAATGGTGGAATGAAGAAAGTGGGAGGAAACGGGAGAACCCCGAGGAAACCCACGCACACGGTGTTTGTCAACCACAAAGTTCACTTCGCGGGAGCAGGATTTGATACCGCGACCTCATGCAGCAGAGATGAACGCTCTATTACTGAGCCACCGCGGCCCCTTCACAAAATAGATATACAATATCGTTGTATATATGGCTCTCGGACGATGACTTCTTGAATTGGTTACAATTTAAGAAAGAATCCTGGACCGTTACTTATTTTTACGTATACTGTTACATTACTTTCTGAATAGCCCTCATATATATATATATATATATATATATATATATATATTAATTTCATTTTATCTCATTCTTATATTCACTTAACAATTGATTCCATTTTATTTTTATAAACTTATCAACAAAGAGGACTTATTCGAAACGCGATTAATTTAATTATTCAGTTCCTAAGGTATATTCTTTAGTTAAATATTATGGGAGCTCATTGACGAATCAACTCTGTATATGCTGACATACTATATAACTTATTTCTTCCATTTGAGCAAAAGTACAATACTGATAAACAATATTTGTATTGATGCATAAATGTAAATTACATAGAATTCAGAAGTATGAATTACAAAGAAATTATAACAATACATTAAATGAAACAAAATAAGAATTGATTAACATAACGGAACAATACAAATAGAGAAATTATTATATTAAGAATCAATCCGATAACTCAATGTTATCTATGTTAATCTTAGATAAAACTTCTGAAGGAACTAATGTCTTAACTAACTGTATCCATTTACTTTTAGTATGTTTTGACGGACGCCACAACATTAGCTTAAGTTACATTGCCAAAGGGTTCGGATAAGTTGCATTGTACACTACAATCTTGTGTACCGTCCCGCCTATTATGTACTTCAACGGTATTCCGATTTCTATTTTGATAACTTCTGTCACCTATGAATCTATTATGAAATCCATTTCGTGAAAAGTTAAACTTATTGTTCGTTTGATTCCTAAATGTATTACGATTATTGTTCCTGTTCCTCCTAAAATTAGATTCAGTTCTATTACCGGTAAAGAGGTTCAGTTCTATTCTCGTTACAATGGAATCTATTATTTCTAGCATTAACATCACCTTCTTCCCTAACATTAATGTTGCGAACAGGTACATAACTAACTTGATTACGATTAGTATTGGCTTGATTACGATTACTATTCGCTTGCAACATAGATTGACTTTCAAAATTTTGCACTATCATAATAAGGTGATTGAAATTAACGCATTGTGCAGAAATCAACATTTGTTGCAACTTAAAAGGTAACAAGATTCGTATTGATGCTGTTACTCTTGATTCCTGTTGATATGGATTAACTCCAATTGATTATATACAAATATTGCAAGATCAGTATGACTTATCCAATTTTGGGTTATAATGTCTATTTCGAACTAAGGCGTCTCTATTGGCCAACATGAAATCGTTTTCACAATTAGAAAGTAAAGCATTTTTAAAATTTAGATAATTATGTAAATTACTTCGGATTGCTTTGAACCATACGGAACACGGTGGTAATAAAATATGCGGCAAAATTTTCAACAATTTGGATTTATCTATTCCCATTAAATCACTCTTCCTCGAACTTTTCTAGGAATGTGCTAGCGGGATGTCATCTGATCTTCCACTAAATTTTGTTGGGGATCTAATTTCGCTGAACCGAAAATGATTATTTTTACTATTATGCTTACAAGATTTGGAATTTACGGGAATATTTTTCCGGCAGTAAGATTGATGATTTCTTCTATCTCTCTCCATACTAGCTTCACTACCGTCTCTGTCTGAATATCCTTCAGATGAATTGTTATCTTCTACTGCTACTTAGGATTCATAGGGTATAGGTTCAATGTTGATAGTGGGAACTTGATCACCATTTGTAGTACTAAATTTCTCTTTAATTGCATTCACTTCTTCCTGCAATTCCCGGATCTGACTAGTATGCTCATTAACTAAAATTTCTACCACTTCTACCGAATTTTGTATGTCATTACATCGATGTAAAATCTGTTCCATCTTATAATCGGTTTGTTCTAATTTTGAATGTATTTGTTGGTTTATTTGTTCAAACTTATCATCCATCTGTTGTGCTAATCGCTGTGACATTTGCTCCAGCTTGGTATCCTTTTTAATGTCCAGTTGATTAGTTATTTGCTCTAACTTAGCATCCATCTGTTGTGCTAGTTTTTGAGTTTGATGTGACATTTGCTCTAACTTGGTATCCATTTTAGGTCCATTTGATTAGTCATATGCTCAAACTTAGCATTCATCTGTTGGGTTAATTGTTCCAACTTGGTATTCATTTTTTGCTGTTGCTGCGACATTTGCTGACCAAGCTGTCTTATAAGATCAGCCACGTTCGTTGATGAGTTCATACCAGATAGCTCTATATCACCACCTTCTTCATTTATATTTTCACTTCCAGAAACATTCATTTTGATGTTTCTGTAAATTCTTTTCTTACTTCTAAGTAAAGTATACTCCGTGTTGAAAGCTATGATGAGACTGCTTTACGGAACTTCCTGGGCGGAACCATAATCTAAAATGTAACGTTATATTTATGTTACATTCTAGTCCACAGTTCGCGTAGTTTTTAGCTATATCAACACGATCAAACTGCATTAAATAAGACGCACCACATAGAATCACTATTACCTTTTATTATCCTCAAGACTCCATTAATAATACTTTTTCCTTTTTGGTGGTTGTTATAGCAACATTTAAATAAAGAATTATCTGCTGTTGTGGTAACGAAGAGTACCTATTATACACATCAAATCAACATATATCTTCAGCTACTAAGATTAAATCTTTTTTTTTCTCTTTAGAATCAACAACATATAAATTCTTCTTTCTTCTTCTTCTACACGACAGATTGTGTACTTTTATGCACCGTTGCCCAAATCAAGATATAAAAATAGAAGAAATTCACAAAATAGATATACAATATCGTTGTAAAATGATAAAAAAATAATTCTTATTCACATTGAGAATGTAAATACATGTACATACGGTAGCTATTAAATGAAACAAATCCACATTCTTATCTTAATTTCGCAACTATCGGAATGAAAATAGAGGAATTTCATCTTGTTTTTATGAGAATTGAGAAATATTTGAATTTTGATAAATGTTTATTTCCTCAACGGACAACTAAGAAAATGACAAAGCATATTGTGAAAACATTGCTGAAATACGCGTAGAATACAAAATAAAAAGGAATAGGAAGAAATTATGTCGCTTTTGGAATCTAGTTTCTAAGGAAAAGGGTAAACAGAAATATGATAACTGTAATTTAAAAAATGAAATCTTTAAAATTAACGTCCCACGGTTATGATAGTAATATGAGACTTGGAAATGATATTTTAATAAGTAGCACTGATATTGCAAACGGATTTGCTAAATATTTTGGACCTTATGTAGAGTCGTTTTGACGTATGATTAGCGTGATACTAAAGGCCTGACTGCTGCAGGAAACATGTTAGTCGAACTCGTTAGTATGCCACTAATCACGCGTCAGAAAGACTCTGCATAAGGCTGTTTAAGTCTATCTATGGTGACAATGTTCAAGCAGATGTGTATTTAATGATTATAACTGGCATTATCCAAATATCCTACCCCTTGAAGAAATTAGCTATACAACGTATAAAAATGCTATATATGAAAATAAAACCCAAGTGAGCAAGTGGTTCTGATGGGGTACCTTCATATACTTAAAGGATGTTTGGAACCACTTGTGAAACTTCTGTGCTCAATATTTAATTTAATAATCAGACAGAAATCATCCCCAACATTATGGAAATTTACACAGATTTGTCCCGTTTCAAAAAACTGGTGATTCAAAATTACAGACCAATAGCAATCCTTTGTGTACCTGCAAGAGTGTTTAAACAAATAATATATAATAGTATTTTCAATCATGTTAAATGTTATGAAATTAAAAATTAGCATGGATTTTTTTCTCGTAGGTCTGCAATGACTAATCTTGTGAACTATATACAAAGTGTATATTCTGCATTACATGCTTCTTCACGTGTTCATTCTATCTACCTTGACTTTTGTAAAGTTTTTGATACTATCAACCAAAATATTTTGTTTTCTAAGCTAGGTAATTTGGATTTTCTACTCAATTCTGAGAGCTTATTGTTTCATACTTAAGAAACCGAAAACACTATGTTAACATATAAACAATTTAAATCAACCGAGTACGTTGCTAAATCAGGTGTACCCCAAGGATCAAATTTGGGTCCTTACTATATGTTAACGACTTGCTTTCAAATTTAAAATATGCTCATTGTCTATTGTATGTTGAAGACATAAAGCTTTATAAAGATATTTGGAGTGTAGAGGACAGCCATCAATTTCATAAAGATAACAATGCGCTGTTTGAGAGGAACTTAGGAAATTTACTCCAATTTAATATATAGAAGTGTTGCTATATGGTTCTAACTAAAAGTAAAAACTATTCTAACATACTCTGTAAATGGACAAGTAATGGATGGCATGCAAAGATCTAGGAATAACTATAGACAGAAAAATTAACATTCAACGGACATGTGCATTATGCTATTAGTAATTCTTATAAGCAATTGGGATTTATCATAAGGAATGCATTGTATCTTAACATGGATATGTCCTGAAATTACAATTTAATAACATTATCAGATCAAGATTGGAATATGAGACGATTGTATGGCCGTCTGCCAACAAATCGCGTACTGAGAGAATAGAACACGTTCAAAAAAGGTTTCTTGTACTTTATACTTTAAAAAATATCATGAATCTGGACTTCTAGACAGAATATCTTAAGAAAGGTTACCAGATGAGTTCGAACATAAAACTTAATTTGAGAGGCGAGTTTTGGCTGATCAAATATTTTTGTACAAATTGATTGTTAATGATATTGATAATAGTGACCTACTTAAGCAAGTTGGGTATACTACCAAAAAGGTTAATTTAAGATCAAGATCACTTTTGGTTTATCCAAAATATAAAAATGAACATTTTAAGAATTCGTCTGTAACAAGAATGTGTTCAAGAAACAACAATCTTACATGTCAAAACAAATATTTAGATTTCAGTCTTCTGTTCCACAAATATTTTATAAACTGTTTTTAAGCAATATTATACTTACGAGTAACTTATCTCTTTTATTTAACAGCTCCCGTATTTCTTTGCTTGATTCAATATCTCGTTCCCGTAGAGTGGCATAAACTTTTCTTTTATACTCGGTGCTCTCGTGATAATCCCTCAGAACATCTTTCATATTTTTCAGAAGAACAAGAATACGATTTTGGTTTAGGTAAATAAGATCCTCTTGTTCGTAGGAGAACTGAAAAATAAAAATGTTTACTAGTGATCTTATACCGTATATTTTTAAAAGATATAAGCATTCATACAAGTCTATTTCTTTAGAAGAGCTTTAAATTGATAAAAGATTTATGAATATTAAACCTGAAAATGCAGAATGTTTATTTCCATGTAATCGAGATATATCAGTTCAATTCTATTGTTTGGCAATTGATTACCTGCCATTCTTGATTTGTATTTTTTTTTTCTAAAACAGTGGTTCCCAATCTTATTTAGCTGGTGCTCTCCTTTGTAAACCCTGCATACCTCACGCCTCTTCCTTTCTGCTTGTTGGTCATACGTGCTTTTTCTTTGACCCTTTCTGACATTTCAGATGCATCATTGAATCTTTAATAATAATAATAATAATAATAATAATAATAGTAATAATAATAATAATAATGAAGGATTTATTACGGCCATCCAGGACCGAGTGATACCAACCCGAAACTACTGTAAATACATACTGAAGCAAGAAATACCGGTTGAAAAATGCGGAGGCACATCAGAAACGATTCAACACATCATAAGTTCATGCCATATAATGTCTCCCACAGACTGTCTAAAAAGACACAACAATGTTGCAACAAGCATTCACCAGTTTTTGGCACATAACTTGGAATTAATTGCCGATACCAAGGCATACTACAAATACCAGCCAAGTCCAGTACTTGAAAAAGACAAATACAAATTCTACTGGGATCGAGAAATAATAATTTGTCACGGTACCTACAAACAGACCCGGCATCACTGTTATCAATAAAATTGACGACGAAGTAACCCTCATAGATGAAGCAGTACTATTAACTCATAATATAAGTACAACATTCAGTACAAAAAAAAAAAAAAAAAAAAAAAATCGAAATATAATGACCTGGGAGACGAAATCAAGTAGCTATGGAAATTGCAGAAAATTACAGTAAGACCAATCATTATCTCAGCTACTGCAATTGTTCCGAAAAGAACGGTGACGCAACTTGAGCAGATAAAAGCAAAACATCTAACAAACCTACAAAAATCACCTAATTCTAGACACTTGTCATATATTTAGGAAGTTCTTTGGAGAAGAAGAATTCTTCAAATAATCTGCATTTGCCAGAGATGACGGTCAGATTACTAAGCTGAAACCGGTTTAAAGCGAGATACAGCAATAATAATAATAATAATAATAATAATAATAATAATAATAATAATAATAATCCTATTCTCATCAACTTATATACCAGTTTTGTCCTTGATGAAATTGAAGTTCTCAATTAATAGTTATTTTGTGTTTTTATGGGATTTATTTTAACGCCCTTTTGCCATAGCATTCGTAATATTTATAATTAAAAATGTAGTTTATTTGCGTCAGTAGCTCACGCCACACTGCTGTGTCTTCACGTCTCCAGGTTGAAAAGCACTGCTCTAGAATAACAGACAGAACCAACATGATAAATACATTTTTATTCAAAATTCAATTTTAAGAAAATTCTTTTATAGATTTTATTATTTTCATATCTCTTTGGTATTAATACACATAAATACTCTAATTGGAGAACAATTAAAAGTATAGTTTCATCTTATACTAAAATAACTATAAAAATCAATAAATCCTCCCTGTCAAAGATTCATATATATATATATATATATATATATATATATATATATATATATATATATATATATGTGGTATACTCATTTTTTGGAGTAACTTACTGTTTCTAGTATATCTGTTTCTACGAGTAATATGATAAATGTTGTCATTAATAGTTTCTGGAATAAATAAAACAACATTAACAATCTGTAGAAAAATGCATTAACCACTGTTAAAATTTATTCTCAACTGTAGATTGTGATATAATACCTCTGAAAGACCTGCAGTCACCTTTTCTAATTAATATTAAAATAGATTCAGCGAGTTATTAAAGTTGACCAAAAAATTAGTATTCTACGTAAGCTGCTATCAAGATACCATCAAATTAAATAGCAAACTTAAAACGAAGAAATACTTCATTCTGAATCTCTTTTCTGTTACTATTAAAATATATATCAGAAAGTTAGATGCAAAACTGGAGAGAGACTGTTTATAGCTGATTTCCTCCGCACTTCCTGACGGACAAAGTAAGCAATGTTGCCAACAACCTCTGAAGAAAATTGGCTAGATGGTCTTCAGAAATAAGGTTTTTTAAGCAAAAAAATGGCTAGATGGTCTTCAGAAATAAGGTTTTTTAAGCAAAAAATGGCTAGATTTTGAACTGTTAACCTATAATTCACATTGCAGATTTTAAACCCCTTTTCTGCGTATAGGATTATAAGTGAGTGTATAGTAAAATTTGAAATATTGAATTTTATCTGCTGAAGACTAACAAGCAACACATATGAGTTTAAATTGCAATAAAATCCAACAACAACTTATCTTATTTGTGAAAGTCAACAGCCATGTTATCTGTTGAATTGAAATAAGTCATCATCGATGACGTCGCAACTAACCGAGGCCCTGGTCCTGGATACACCATCATTGGATTGTGGATTGGTTGTGTTTGTGTACACTGCCATTATTCCAATTTTCAGTAGTATTTCTTTCGGCAGGTCATAGTCCTTACAAACACTTCTTATTTCTGACATGAATCATCATGATGGCATTGAGAGTTTTAAAGCTAATTAGATATCCTGTTTGTTTCCCTTAATAAACAAAAACAATCTCTATGACTTGAAGAACCGGTGGCTTAGTGGTAGAGCGTTTACCTCTGGTGCATGAGGTCCTGGGTTCAAAACCTGCTTTTGCCAAGTGAACTTTGTGGTGGACAAACACAGTGTGCGTGGGTTTTCTCGGGGTTCTCCCGTTTCCCCCACTTTCTTCATTCCACCATTTCATTCATTATTCATCATCACCGTCTCCTTTAGCCTAGCCGGCATAATCGTGGGACGTAAAACTTAATAATTTCATTTTATTTCATTTTGACTTAAAGAACCGAACACTTTACTAAATTTGTATCAGAAGACTTTCATTCTTGCAATGAAATGCAAAAATCAAAATAATTAAAAGTAGCAAATAACGAGACCGTTACGGGAGCGACATTAAAATTCTTTCTGAGTTGTTAAGTAGACCCATACCTGTAAATCTGTGGTTGGGGGAGAGAAGAATGAAAAACAAGTGTTTGTTGCGTAATAAAACACCCTCTGTCTAGAAAAATCAATTAATAAGATAATATATAATGACAAATAGGCTAATGTTTAAACATTACTCTTTGTTTTCAAAGAAAAAGTATTTTTAGAATTAATTTAACGGTTAATAAAAAGGCTAAAAATGGCAAAAGAGTTTCATGAAATACGCTATATTTAAGGCTATAAGCATTGCGCAGATTTGTACGGCTAAATGCCTCTCCCAATAGCCTAGATTTAGCCAAAAATAGGCTAAATTGGCATCACTGAAAGTAAGTGTTTCCAATATAACAATTCTCACAATAAACCCAACTGGTTGTGGTGTATCACGTCATATATTTATTTAACGAAAGCTACATTGACAATCTAAAACAGTTTGAGTATTTACGTTAGAAAATGGTCTTAGAAATATTAAGTATAGTAATGGAAATCTAATATCAATTCTTACTGAATAATCGTTAGAACTCTTTCACGGTCTGAAATATCATATTACTTCGTTAGATTTTAGGCTTTGATCTGTCTATACATGGCTAATTATTTATTGTATACAACTTAAACAAACATTTTTGATTATAAATTAAAATCTGAAGATGTTTTTTTAAAGGTGTAAGTGTTTTAAAATATAAATAAGCAGAGGATTATTAGAAGAAATAAATACAGGGTGTTTGAAAAAGAACTCCCTAGTTTTATGTATAAATTTAATTGGGAAATGAATGAAAACTTGCATCAATGAGTACATATCATGAAAGAGAATTCCGTCAAGTTTTGTTTAATGTTGGTAGACTTCAACGTGGGATCCATTTGTGGTCCTGCACACATCGAGATGATATTCCACTTCTCGCCACGTAATCACCAACATTTCATGTAACAGTTGCAATTTGTAGGCGCGCAACTTAAGTGTTTTACGCACAGCATCATACACAGTACCTTTAGGCACTCCTAATTGTAGACTACGTCTGGCCAATGACTTCTTCGGGCTCCGAACACAAGTAACACGGATCTGTTCAACAACATCTTCAGAAGTTCTCCGTTTACCTCGTGATTTTGCTTTTAAAACCGGTTTCCTTGAAAGACTTTAGCCAATGACGGATAGTTTTTGCTATACTGACGCCTAAAATTACGTTCACCACAATACTGACGTCTAAAATTACGTTGCACTGTTATAACTGACTCAGTTTTCTCAAGCCAAATAACACATTGCGCTTTCTGTTGAGGAGTACACATTGTTGCTGAGTTGCTCTGCACTCCACGCCTGCCTGGACTGAACTCAGTAAACTGAGGAAACAGAGGGGAAAAAACAGCACTGGTACCATCTCAAGGTCAAGCAGACCTGACAACTGCAGGGGAGTCAAACTTAGAGAGTTGATGAATCAAACACACAAACTAGAATAATGTATGTTACTTTGTACAGATTCTAGGACACATTAAAACTAGGGAGTTATTTTTCAAACACACTGTACTTAATATGTAGGTAAAACAGTTCAATACAACGCTAATAAACAACAATATTTGATAAGTAGAGGTGGTTTAGTGGAAACTGATAAATATAGAACTGACAAACATAATATTTTTTTAAATTTATGTAAATAGAGTATATTCAGATGATAGAAAAAATATAAATTTTTAAAAACTACTGTATTAACTTATATATTGGTATACTAAATTGGCCTAATGTCTTACGAAACTTTATTTTCGTAAACAAGAAAATGTATTAAAGGAAATAAATGATTCACAGTGCCACCAAGTAAATCTACATTTTTAAAGTGTTATTGAAATATATCTATTGGCAGTGGCATATTTAGGATTTGGTTTCGGAAGGTGGGAGCTATGCACAACACATGAATAAGCACGTTTTTCCTTTGGAGTGTCGACAAATTTTAATTAAGTTTTGCATATAACAAATTTATTTCGGAGGTGGCTCGAGCCCGATAACCCCCTAAATACGCCACTGCCTGTTGGTAAAAATTTCAAAACTTAAAGAAAAGAAAATAGATAATCTTATTCCGCCTTATGCAGAGTCGTTTTGACGTATGATTAGCGTCATACTAAAGGCCTGACTACTGCAGGAAACATATCTTAGTCGAACACTTTAGTATGACACTAATCACTCGTCAGAACGACTCTGCATAAGGTCCATTGTCTTTACATTCACTAATATAACATACCTTTGCCATTGCTTGCCCAATGGCTTCTTTATACTGGTTATTAATATCGTCCATTAACAACTCAAATTGTTTTGCTTTCGCAAATAAAGCAACTGCTAACTGGTCCTCGTCGCTTTCTTGTTTCTCCGTAATAACATGTAGCTCAAATGCATCATCTTCCTTCAGGGCTTTCAAATCGCTCAGATAATTCTCCCGGAGATCAACTAAATGCTCATTTCCGAAACCTTAAATGTAATATTAATAATGTTTTGTTTAATATATTTAATATTATTTCATGTAGATTAGAATTCACAGCTAATGGAAAAAAAAATTTGCACATGAACTCTTGATTTTGCACATTTTTTAAATGTTTAGGATGATTATTAGAAAACCACTGTTATTATCCTAGTTAAGTTATTATCTTTGTATAATGAAATAAAACAATTTGCATATTAAATATTAGCAAAACTGAACATGTTTTACTAAAATAATTACTACGTATTGTCCCATTAACATTGTTCAACCAACAGCCATTACTCTTTACATGGAGTTTCACATTAAGATACATAAATGAAAGTTCTAATCTGTCTGAAACAATTATTTTGTGCAATTCAACAATTAGCAAAATATAACAAATATAACTATTTTAAAATTATATGATTTAAATAGAATAAACAAAATGTATAACTTAAAAGAAAACGTAAAAAATATATATTTAAAAATACACGGTAAGTACATTTTAACATATAACGATGAAAGTTAATACAATTTTAGATTTTGTCGAAATTGAACAAATTTCTTCATCACATAAAAACAATCATACTCGTTTTATATTATATAAGAATTTAATAATAACATATATTATCATTGAAATACACTTAACTTTGAAGCCAAATTAAGTTGCTTTTTATGATGGAAAAGTTAACTACTTATGAAAATACCTCTACAATCTATCCAGTGTATACGAGTCATTTAAGCTTTTTTGAATTTATTTATTTCTAAAAGAAATATATCTTACTAATAAGTTGATCAAGAGCTTCTATATGAGACTGCAACACTCGCATATATTGCTGTTCGGCTTCATCAAGATTCACTTGAAGTCTTTCTATCAACGTGTCCTTGATATTCAGAGTTCTTTCAAAGGAAATTCTCATGGCCTGTGAAAATTAAATATTTAGAAAACAAATAGGTTACGATTTAGAATGTTTAATCAAATTATAATCAAATTAAATTATAAATTACCAGCAACTGCATAAAGGTTAAAAGTCTTATATATATAATTTTCCTACCAATAAACCAAAAATGTTAAGTAACGGATATATAATTTATTTATTAAGAATAAACTAGCTTAAATTCCTGGTGTTGGCTGGAAATAAAGAAATGACGCGGAAATTCTAAATAGGCTATTCTTACTAATAAGCCAACGATGTGCATTTGTAATAAAGAACAAACAAACATTGTGACATATGATTAAATACAATGTCGCATACACGGCTCATTTTAAGTTCTTTGAGTCGATAGATAAATTACTACAATTTAGATACATTTCACTAATTTTACCGTTACTTTCTGGATATACATTGCACATAGAAATTCAATGTATAGTGTGATTCAAACATTCTCGATCTTTGAATTGAATTTATTAACATTTATTTAGAGAATGTGTAATACACAAGATATATTACATTCAGTACTGTAAATATCTACATTTCACGAAGACAATACATTTTAACTACCTACATTTTTACTACAAAAACCTTACGTTACTTTTATCCTGTATCTGAGAATTTGTTCAATAAATAAATAAAATGTTTACAATTACCTCCATTAGCTTGAAGTCACAAATTGACCTGGCGACACATGTTGGTTAACAGTTTTTTCAATGTGTTAGCTATGATGTATCATAATTATGACTTCGACTGTACTATACTGTAGTTCTTGGAGCGTTTTTTCAGATAGTTTCATAAATAAAAACAGGTGGACTCAATTCATGTGAGCAAAGGAGGCCAGAAATATTTGGATACCATTTGATCTAGGAAGAATTTGTGGAAAATCTGCATCGTTTGATGTATGCCTCCCCATGTCAACAGAAACATCCCCAAACATACAGCTACCTCCACCTACCTGTACAATATGCACCATTCACGAGGGGTTCATAGTTTCGTGCAGTTCGCGCCACACACGGTGGTCATGTTATCAGCTCGGCTGCCGGCCACGTCTTGTGTCGAAAGGTGGACACTCAGTAAATACTTCGTGTATAAATGACCCACATAATATGCTATAAAATGTTATTTTTTTCTTTTAGCCCAAAGGCTCTTTTCACAATTTCTATCCCTGGTTCTGTTTCCTATTTATATCTAGATTTTCACTAATAGCCCTAATATTGTTCAAACACTGGAAATTACTCACCTGCATTCGGTACTTACAAACATTAATTTAAATATATTTATAATATTGAAAAATGGTACTTACTTCCGTGTCTTGTTTTAGCTCTTTGCATTTCAATTGGCGAAGTGTTTTTCTCCATTGTTGATTGATTTTAGCCAGATTCAAACGAGCAAATGCTTCCTCTCTCTTCAATTTTATCTGAAATTAAGATAAAGAAGTTTAATATATATATATATATATATATATATATATATATATATATATATATATATATATATATATATATATATATATATATATATATATATATATATATAACACAAGCAACAATAAACATTTTAATCTGTCCTTAAGCTTTCTTATATCTAATATTTAATCTTTCTTGTAAATTCCCTCAAGCTACAGTATTTCTTATTTCAGTTTTAGTTTTTTTTAATGAAACGAAATATTTATAGGCATTTTCTATTTAGGAAATTTTGCACTTTTTCTATTTAGCAATAGAAATATTCATTTTCGTAATATAATTCAGGATTTCCCAAACTATGTGGAACGACGTCCTGATATTCCTTGGTTGGTTAAGAGGGGTGCCGAGAAATATTTGGAATACCGAAAGCACATTCACTATTAATAATGTCGTAAATATGGTCACTGCATAAATCACGTCCATACTACAATGCATTTTACAGTATTAAAATTTGACAATTAGTCCTGATTTCACATTCATTAAAGTCTCATTAGTCCACTTCCTGCCAATAAAGAACTCTGTTGAGTCGATGAACTTAACACATGAAAAATCACATATATAGCTACTCCCAATTTCTACGAAAATTCCCTTCATTACTTTTCAAGAAAATAACGTCAAAAATCCAATGAAATTGGATTTTTCCCACGGGTTGGCTCCACTGATACCCGTATGTGTGAAAAGGTTATCACAACACACGATTACTTACAGCAGTTGAATGATTCGAGATGAAAGGAATGTTTTAAATTATCTCCTAGTTCAAGATATTTCTTTCAATAGGAAAGCCAGACACAAAGGTACACAGAAATTTGCATATATTCTATCAGTGTTTCAATAGGAAACCGAAAGACTTCTTATACAGAGGTACACAGAAATTTGCATATATTCTATCAGTGTTTCAATAGGAAACCGAAAGACTTCTTATACAGAGGGACACAGAAATTTGCATATATTCTATCAGACAACACTGATGTAATTATTTCTTATCTATTCTTGACAAAGTTTGTCGTAAATGGTTTAATAAAAGTAAATTTTGTCTAGTAGACTAAATACTTATTATATTTTTATTCAGTGTTCCAAGTCGAATCAACAGTTCTTTGTGGGGGGGGGGGAGTGGGGTTAAATGACTTAATTATGAATTATGATATAGTAAATGCAAAAAAATATGACTTTCGTATTGCAGGTGATAGAAGGAAAGAGATACAACTGACAATTTGATTTAAATTGAAATATGATAATAATTAAAACCTCATTTAGGGGACATTATCATGAATTTAGTTTATAATTCCAGATGTTTTTTAAACCTGAACTTTCAGCTTTTGACCTTGACCAATATGAACCGAATTTGTTACATCTTGTAATTACACCATTAATTACCTTTGTTCCAATTTTTGATTCAAATCGATAAAGCCATTCCTTAATGAAATATTAAAAAAAAAATATAAACGTTTATCCTCTGGTGATAACTATGGTGACTCATTGTAAATTACAATGATAAAATAACTTTAAAGCCGTTCGTTACAATGAAATAAAAAATTTAGTTTAACATAAATACTTATGCCGTGTAGAGTAAAGGAAGCGAATAATTGAAGAAAATACATGATTTTGGAATAATTGGTGGATTAAAAATAGTGTACGAAAACGAGAGAACAACGGAAAAAGTCTCAAATACAAGTTCTGTATCAGAAACTTACATTGTTTGCAATTGAAGGAGGGACCCCTGCATCAAGGATAAAGGCTTCATCACCCAGTCACCATGCTCAATTAAAGACATTACTCTCATAGGAGGAAAATTTCATTTAAAACATTTTGTTTTTCATTCTCTCTTATTATTCGTTATTCTTTTGTCTACATTTGTACACAGCCATTTGCTATAAAGAACTTTCGAAAATAGTAGTCTGCATAATGTTGTATTGTTTAAATATTATTTTCTTTTAACAATGGCTTTGTAGAAGATAATATGTAAGCAGCGTATCGGAATATAAAATAGTCCCATTATGGGCAATAACGTTTAAAAAATTATATACACTTCGTCTCATTCTTCAAAAAGTGGAACTAGAACTCTATTAATATGAAAATAATATTATTTAAAAGGAGGTAAATTGACAATTTCCTAGAATAATGAGTTATAAATCTTTTGTACTTACTTTCATGAATGTTTCAATCAATTGATACTTCCTTTGTCGCGCTTCTTCTTCAGCTGCCAATTTCTTTTGTAAATACAACATTTTCTCTTCCTCTGTCATACGGGCTAGTTTACTCTGCTTCCTCTTCTTTTTTGGCGCCATGTTCAAACTTTTTTTTTGTAAAAGTACAAGAGTACTTTTTTGAATCTAAAAAAAAAAAAAAAAAAAAAAACTAAGAAAGAATTATGATTTTCAGCTGTATACCATTATTTCTTTAGTATGCAATTAATTTAACCCATAACTTCCTAGCTTGTCCATATGGATACGCAAATAGGGATATTTTTTTTTATGCCTGGGAGATTTTATGTGTGGAATTTTGTGTGAAATTTTGTGACACGGCTCACAGTGAACACATTACAACAATAACAACAAAAATTTCGTTATTTTCACATTAACTACGATCATATGGAACAAACATAACTGAAAATATTATAAAATCAGGGGGAAAAATAATTCGGGCAGTTATGGGTTAAAATACTGTGAAAGTAGGTATTATTTAATCTTTCACATTTATCAATAATAACAACAACAACAACAATTTACTTCCAACAAGATAGTGACACCTTAATTATTTATTTTCTTTATATCTTTAAAAATTAAAAAAAAAAAACTCAAAAATAAAATTACGAGGTGTATTCAAAAAGTATTGAACCTTATTTTTTCCCGCGTAAACCAATGAAGCAGATATAGAAGGGACACTCATGAGTAGTTGTGAATTTTTTCCCACCCGCAGAAACCATCATTCGCTGGCAGTCGGCCAACGAGTAAAGACGTGTAGTGAACGGTCGTCGGATTTCTTTCTTTCTTTCTTTCTTTCTTTCTTTCTTTCTTTCTTTCTTTCTTTTTTTTTTTCTAAAATGACAGGAAAACTTAACCAGCGATATTACATTATATTTTGCCAAAAGCTTGGCGATATCCAAGCGGAAACCATTCAATGGGGTCAGTGCATTCAACTTTGAACGATAATTTTGGGCATGAGAAGAGTGTCTGCCGAAATTTGATTCAGGTTTTTATTGCTAAACACAACATTCCTGTGTGTCGTCACGCTCTCTACTCACCCATGGCTCTGTGTGACTTTCAGCTATTTCTCAAGTTGAAACTGCCTCTAAGAGAAACTCGATTTGAATTAAGAGAAAATATCTCAGCGGAACGCAACGGCACGGTTGCTCACCATTTCCAAATCTGCGTTCTAGAAGTGTTTCCAATAATGGCGAGAGCGCTGAGAGAAGTGTGCGCATCACCAAAGAGACTACTTTGAAGGGAATTAGTGTTTCGGATTTCCAAATCAATAAATATATCTTTGCCAACGAGAGAACGGAAAAGATTCGATACTTTTTGAACATATCTCGCATATTATCAAAATATTTTGGCTTAGCATAGACAAGAGGTTAACAGAACCTTATTGGGTTGTTGGCCAAACTGCAGCTTAAGATATAGGTGTTAACTTTTAATTTCCTCAGTGCGTGTTCACGTTTCGGTGCTTCCATACTAATACTTAAAATAAAGTGTGTGTGTGTGTGTGTTTGTGTGAGATCAGATTTTTGTATACAAAGGAATCACTTAAACCCACAAAATTTTATATACAGATCTTCACCAGATAAAATCGCGTATATGACCTTTTTTTTCAATTGGGGGTTAGGGTCAAAATTTATACAAACGTTGTACATGAAGTTGTCCATGAATTAGTCAATCCAACCATTTTTCCTGTGGTCCAGGTTGCATACCTTTCACATCTTTGAATTGTTTTGTATTAACCTTCCTCTTCCCCCTGAAAAAAAGTCATCGACTCGAAAATCGATAGGGCCAATGCCAAAAGCATTACTGTGCATTATATACAACGTTTGCGCAGAGAGTATTAAGACTGGCCACCGCGCGTCGCCGCAGTCGCCAGTAGGGATGCGCACGAGACAAGATTTGAGGCTGTCTCGTCTCGAAAATGTGCTGTAAAAGTGATGACTCGAAAAATGTATTCTTCTCTATTGGAAGAGCTGTGTCTCGACTCGAATTTTGTCAGGGAAATTCTGTCTCGACTCGTCTCGTGCGCATTCCTAGTCGCCAGTCGGATCTTCCCTTAATTCTCTTACTCTTTTCTCTTTCTTTGTTTTTGTTCTTTGGAGAGTATTTCCATTATCCACCAATGGACCCGCCGTGTCTTGGACATTTTCTGCATCAGCGTATTTTATTTCTTTCTCTTTTTTCGCTCTCCAATTTTTTGCGCCTTAAATCTTTTTTGCCCTAAGCACGTGCCTAGCGTACCTAAGCGGAAAAGCGGCCCTGTCTCTGGGGGGGATTGTGGTGGGGGTCAAAGCTAAGCAACGCACTGGGTGGCAGTCGCGTCAGAGCTCTGACGCAGTGAGGAAGACACGTTGCGAAAAAGCTGTTTTTGAGTTTTTGTAACGGCAGAGAACATGCGAAATGGGGCGCATTCGTTGAAGCAGCGCTACGCGATGAAATTTTGCTCTGGACACCCTTCAATTAGTGGGTTGAATAAAAACGTGTCAAAGTGACAAATCTCCTGGACTCCGACCATCGTTCGCTCCATGTCTTCAACGGTCTCTCGTCCATTCTTGAATTCATTCAATCACCGGAAAACTTGGGCCCTTGACAAGGCGTCGTCTTTGTAAGCCTTCTTGACAAAGGCAAGCGTCTCGGAAGCGGTTTTGCCTAGGTGAAAGCAATATTTAATCGCATAGCACTGCTTTAGCGAACACTTCTTTTCTTACATTCTCTGCCGTGACAAAAACCCAAAAATACCTTTTGCGCCAATCGTGACCCTCACTGCGTCAGAGCTCGGACGCATCTGCCACCCACTGCGTGGGTTAGCCTGGACCCAACACCACAATCCGCCCGGGGAGCGTGCTACTAGCGACTGAAGCGCCGCACGGCGGCCAGTCTCATTACTTTCTGGATAAACCCTGTATTTCTCGCATTTCTTTAGTTTCAAAGATTTTGGAAAAACACAATATTCTTTCCGTGCCAAGAACGGTCACTTCTGCCAGTACAGTGAAACTTCTCCTAACGGACATCTCTAAAATACGGGCACCTCTAAATAATGGCCACTTCAACTCCTCTGCAAAATATCATTCGGTACAATAAAAAGTTACTTCTGAATTCTTAATTACGGACATTCTTAATAACGTACGCGGACACTGAAAATTATTCCCCAGCGCATATGTAGAACTTCCAAATAACGGATAGCCAAGAATAAAACTTCTATTTTCTGTAATTTCAAACAATATTGTTGCATCTTTTTATCTTCATCCGTTTGAGATTTATAGGCACTGGACTTTTGAAAAGACTCCGCACGAACTCACAGTTAAATGGTGTAATCATTTCGTTAACGATAACCACACGACAGTTTTTTTTTTTTTTTTGAAAAGTTGTTTGTTTATCCATGATCTTTTCAAAGATATATCACATGTTATATTTTTCCATTTAAAATTTTCGAGTGGTCTCCCAGTGGACCATGATAAGAGGCACTGTCGGAAAAAACAGCACGGTCCATTCAATGCACCCTATAACATATTCCTAACTGATTTTCTGTTTCATCTCTTTATCTTCAGCCGTTTGTGATTTATAAGAACTGGATACTTTTTTTTTGTCAGACTGTGCAAGAATTCTGATTTAAATTATGTCCATTTCGTAAACAGTGCGCCACGGCAAAAAAGTGTATTTTCATGATCTTTTCAATGATATACGCCTATCAAATGATATATCTTTCTATTTAAAAATTCTCGAGTGACCTCAATACTCTATTATTGGGGGGCCCTGTGGGAGAAACAATATAATCCATTCAATACGCCCTATATAATTTCCTTATAGCAATTTTTGTTTAATCTCTTTATCTTCAGCCGTTTATGCTTCATAAATACTGGACCAGTGGCGGATCTAGCACGTGGCCAGGGGCCAGGTTCCCCAACTTTTGAGTGACAAAAATAATTGAAGCTATTATTTATAGTTTTTGAAAGTTTATAGTAAACTCATGATATATCTATGATATTCTGATTAGCCAGTCCTTCACGGGCTTGAAAGATCATAGATGGTTTATGTTATCAGTGATGATTTCAGGGCTTTTCCGAGTGGTAAATCTCTCCCTGGAGTGACGAAGTCCCCGCCCCAGCCCTTATCTTAGGTCATTCTCGATGTTTTCAATATATTAAAAGTTTCCCAGGAGAAAAACTCTGACACCACCACTTATTATTATTATTATTATTATTATTATTATTATTATTATTATTATTATTATTATTATTATTATTATTATTATTATTATTCCACGAGATATTATGATCTCCGATCAAATATATATAGCGTAAAACTCTTTATTTATTTATTACTTCACCATTTGTGTACGGAATTAAACGTGTCGATGATTTTGAAAATGTGATAATTCTCCGAAATTAATGTATATTATATAAAACTAAATGTTTCAATAAACTGCAAATGTGACGATTTGAAAACAATCTCGAAATTTTAAATAGATATTTGCAATTATGTTTTAAAATAACTAATTAAAATACTCAAATATATAAGAAAGTTCACTTACTATGTGTGAGAGAGAGCAGAAACAGATTACGAACAAGTCCCTGTTCTATTTATTTACTTATCTCGTTGTCGTGACAACCGCCGGGCTGCGAGTTTGTAAACTACAATCGAATACATTCAATTTCGATTCGATTTGTAGTTCGATAATGGCTGTGTTGCTGAAAAATGTTGAGAATAGCATCTGGCATGCATTTAACTCTTTAGCAATAGATAAAAATGGAACAGTGCAAAAATCAAAGCTAAAGGTGAAGATTTGTTATTTCTCTAGTGCATTGAATATGTTTTACTTGTAATCAAAGCATAATTTCAGTTAATTTTAAGTAAATTACATTGGGGTGTTACCAATACCATTCATGAGTCATAGAAGGACTGTCAGTAGGTCATAAGATGCATGTGAAGGAGAAAGTGAAATTAAGACAACAAAGAGTTTATGTTTAAAATATTAAGTACGTTAATTATTTAAGTGGTCAGTTCTTTCGTACTATGTCTGTGAAAATAACTGGTGGTAGTGATATTTATTTTATTTTGTCAAGTTCGGCTGTTGACATTGAGGAGTCAATTCGAGCCTATTCCCGTAATAGTGGCTCTGTTGATGTCCTAGGATACATTTCGAACATTTATAAAAGTATATGAGCACTAAATTATTATTCGTGACAAGACAAATAAAGGGAAAATAGTTGGAGTATTCAATTAACATATTTTCCACTCGCATTTGTTACATCATATCGTTGAGATTATGTAAGGTCATCAAAACGCGTTACCTTAATCTATCCTTACAGTTTATACTGTCGACAACTTCTGGATAATAGCAAAGACATCACGGCTTTCGGTAACTTACAAAGGGTTCTCAGTGTATACTAATAATACTTTTTTTTTTTTTTTTTTTTTGATATAGTATACATGAAGCTGCATGAGTTCCCGAAGGAGCAGGACGCTCATACTTTTAGGGATTATTCATTAAGTATGTACGAACTTACAAAGGGGGTAACAAAGCGACTTTTATTTACTTATTGACTGATACGAAAATAAAAAAGAACGTACCTGTACTTTTAATCTGCATGTGTAGTGCTCTTGTACTTTATCTAAGACTATGTGTGTGTGGGGGGGGGGCGGGGGAATTTAACGCATATTGCATGTCTTGTGCACTGGGTACTTCTTACTATTGCACTACGTAGAAAAAAATTATGGTATTTCATGTAGAAGTGGTAATAGAACACAGAACAAACGCAGATCAGGGGGTTCTCATGTATACTATTACCTTTTTTTTTTTTTTTTTTTTAACGTTCCATGGTTATGCCATGTTGGTTGAAGGAGACGGATGCTTGTGAAAATGAATTTAAATTGATGTGAAATTAGTTTTGGATGGCTTAGTTTGGGTGTCTTTTAGTTTCTCCCCAATTTTGCACATGTAAGATCTCCAGTGTTACTTACTTCGCAAAATATAGCTGAGCAAGCGAAGGGGGTTAGACGCAGGTCTCGTTTTTTTTTTTTTTCTTTCTAACTTTTATCACAATTTAAACAAAAAGAGGGTACTTATTTATGCATGTACTCGCCGTCGCTGACGCGTTTGCTCCCTGCGACGCACATCTTTGCTTCCGCTCGGTTCATCTGCTACGCTCCTGCGTTAACTGTTATGTAGCATTTGTTCTCATAGTTGCCACCTAGCACATGTTGGCTAGTGTTTTTTGCACATTAGTTCGTATTGCCGAGAACACTGAAGTCCTCCTAAAGTGAATCTGCACAGAGAAATGCAAGTCCACATCCCCATCGACAGCTACGGGGCCGATACTTGAACCAGAGTCACTACCAAGTGATTTAGGTAGGAGACTAAATACGTAATATCCTTAATTTTTTGTGCCCTCTCACTGCAAGTCGAACCCGGGGTCATGTGCACTAAAGATGCACGCACTGTCTATAGACCAATGGGGAGGACTGGAGTCAGCTGAAAAGAGCTAGAGTCGGTCAATTCACAAGAGTAATGTTTCAGGAACTTATGTAGTCGGAAGGCCGTGGTGGCTCAGTGATAGAACGTTCACCTCTGGTGCTTGGGGTCCCTGGTTCGATACCAGCTCGCGCCAAGTGAACTTTTTGGTGGACAAACACCTTGTGCGTGGGTTTTCTTGGGGTTCTCCCGTTCCTTCCAGTCTTCATTCCACCTTTTCATTATTTCATCCACCGTCTTTTTTAACCTAGCAGGCATATGAGTGGGAGAAAACTCAAAGATTTCATTAGAGCTTCTCTATGGCTAAGCGGTTAGTGTACGCGCCTTTGGCGTGGGAGACCCGGGTTCAATTCCCGGAGGGAGCTCATGTTCGGATTGCACGTTAATCAGTAGGTCCACATCTCATATAGCCTCGCTGCTGAAACGGACGTTAAACTCGAAATCAACTCAACTCAAAGATTTCATTTCATTCATGTAGTCGGAGAACATGTTAGCCATAGAAACAATATTGAAAGTGTGATTTCTTACTGTACAGTCTAATGGAAAGTAGCCTAATTTGTAGTGACCACGTAGCACAGGTCGGTACTTACTTTTCTATACACATATATGTATTGTCGCTAACTTGCCTGTTTCTATGATCCCATGTCTTCCAGCTTCATATTGTCCTGAACAAGAAGAAGTGCAAAACTAGCTAGTAGTGATCACATAGTAGAGGTAGATGCTTGGTTTTCCCATTTGAAGTTTGGATGCTTATTATAAATCGGATGGCATTTAATATCTCCTCCAAATCCATCGACGGCTCCAGAGGTGGTACTGTGACTTATAGTGAGCCGTTGTAAACGACCTCGTTGATGTGTATACCCACCATTAATGACGCGTCTGCTTCCTATGGACGCACCCGCTCCTGTCCTGATTTGGTTAGATAGCATTCGTGCTTTTTGCCACTGAGCACAAATTGGTTCGTGTTTTATGCACTGTAGTTTTTATGATATATGTCCACACTATTTCTATACTCATCACAGTTAAAAGTAATGAACTGTAATCACTGGTAAGTGCGCCAGAGTCACTATCAAATGATTTGGGCCAGAAAATAAACAATACCCTATAAATCTATACACAGTTGGTGGATAGAGCAATGACATCTAAGAGTAAAATGAATTAGGAGACAATTAGAGGAATAACTTTAATTTTTTAACAATTATGTCTGCTGGCGCCCCTTAACTTTACTTATGTCATGTGGGGATGTGGAGATGATCCAACAAAAGGAGAATGTCGTAGGCATTATGATATTATTTCCACGAAGAAATATAAATATAAAAGTTGCATTAATTTTACCTCTTATTATACGGTCCTGTTTACGTCGAATAAAGGAATCGAATCAGTCCGCTCTCTCCGAAATTAACAAAATCTGTATGTGTGTTGAATATGCATTTTTATGCTTATTATGCGATATAGCTATATATTATTCATCCTAATCCTAACAAAATTTAAGTTGGTGATTTTTTTCAAATAGTGGCTCCTATATTCGTGGTATGTACCAATCTTCGTGTTGAAAAATTAAATGAAAAGATAGAAAAGAACTGTAACTACGACTAAATTTCTGCAGCACATGAGCACTCTTATTGTATTTCCTTAAAATTTGAAGAGTTAATACATGAATTTCGCACTACTAATGCTTATTGCTGAAATGAGTCTCCCTCAACACATGTAGTCTATGCAAACTCAAGAATTAAAAGCTGAGAGTTGGAAAATGTTACCCTGCTTGAGAGCTACCAAATGATTATGTCTCAGTTAGAACTTTTTTCTTCTCAAATCAGCAATGTTTCTAGCAGTCGTTCGTTCAGAAAAAATATTCCGGGGGGCACTGCTGGTACTATTCTATTTATTATTATATCATAGATGTATTATTCTGGTCCGATCCGGGGGGGGGGGGGCACTCTCAGAACTCCGGGAGGCAGTGTCCCCCAAAAAATATGTCTGGAAGGAACATTAACTGGTTTCGAGTGGTTTGATGCGGCTTTTCACACTCTTGAGCCAGACTTTTCAGTCGCTGCCTTCTAGGTACTCTTCCTTCTTTCATTTCCTCCATAGCTAATATTGTAGTTCCTCCGTGTCGTATAATGTGCCCAATCGTCCTATCGCTTTTTTGTTTCGTTCGTCGGATTATTCACTGTGCCCCTCTTTTCTCCTACCATTTCCAATACTCTTCCATTTATATAATTTAGGCACCCATCTACTTTTGAACATCCTTCTATAGCATCACATTTCGGACGCTTCTACTCTCCCTTTTTCCTCTTTTTCTAGTCCATGCCTTACACCCATACAATACATCTAGGTTACTACGTATAGTATATGCTTTCATTTGTCTTTTCTTGCGTTCTTTGTTGATATTTTGGTTAGAAGCTTTTATTTTGCTTCTAATGCTTTCTTCACTTGAGCTATTCTGGATTTTACATCTTGTTTGCGCCTACTATCGCTTGTTATTTTACTCCCATAGTATCAGAATTCCTGCACACGTCCACTTCTTCCTTATGGTGGTCTATTTTGATCATCATTTTTCTCGTTTCTTGCACATCTCGATAACGTTTGCTTTTGTTGATCTTTATGTTGAATTTCTGCTAAGTTTAGACCAATTTCTTAATTTTTTCTCACTGCCAACAGCGCGATATCATCCACTTACCAAAGTGTATTTTCTGTTCATGAATAGTTATTTCTGGGTTGTGGCCACTATATCACATGAATAACTATATGATATAAAGATAATTTAACATTGATTTACATGTCGTGAGGTAGGTTTCAAAGTTTCAAAACTGGCTGTTAACCTTATTGATTTACCTTAAACATGGTATTTTTCTGGCAGAGCTCTCATCTCTGATTGAGGCCATGTGAACTTCTGGATGGACAACATTGTCTGTGGGATTCCTGGGAAATCTTCCTTTCCTCCCAGCTTCTCATTCCACCAGTTCTTCAGTTATCATATCCACTTGCATTTATTCCTTTAACATATAGGATATAACGGTAGGACTAAAGTAATCATTTTCAGCTGTATTCAAAGATGTTTTTACGTGTGATTAGCGTCGTACTAGGAGTTTGTTTGAGGCGTGATGTAACTTTCCATATTTAGTTACCTACAATTTATATCGAAAAAGACCAGCCACGATTTTTCCACAATGTTGTTCAAACACATTAATAATAATCGAGATAAGGCAGAATTATTCTCTCTTACCTTTATTTCTGCAAATGTGTTTGATTCTCTCTACCTTTATTTCTACGAATATGTTTGATTCTCTCTAGATTCATTAACATGTGACGTCAAGGATATACGGTAGTGTGCGTACACGCGCGCGCAATACGTTTTCTGTTGACTCCTTTGTTTTGTCAGAAGATCTCAGAGCTGAAATTTCTCCTCTATTTGGTAGAGTTAATACAAATATTCCTGCAAAAGCTTTTATACGGTCATTTGGCGGACAAGATTAGACGAAATCTTGTGTCTGTTATGTCACGGACAGCGTTATTTTATTTCCTTCGAAACTTTCTCTTTGGCTATCTACTTCGTCTTCTGTAACCAGTTTACATTAAATATACAATGGATATCAAAATCCAATGTTATTTAAAAATACTTGACGAGTAAAAAGAAGAAAAAAAAAAGTATATTAAGGGCAGAAGAACCACATTGAACAGCTAACCAGCGCTCTGAATACGAAACGTATAAATGACTTCTTTTCTTATAATGGTATTATGTTGGTGACATTTCATAGGTATTTAAGACGCTATACTGCTAATTGTTTATAATTATAAAGACATTACTCCAAGGGAGAGATGCATTTTGATGTACCGGTATATGGTAAGCACGCATCCACTGTTATCTTGATACCCTGTTAATCCTCGTTACATTAGACTCGTTGTTTGATCTTCCAAAATGGAGTTAAGTTTGCAATGTAAAGAATTTTAGCAAGGTTGCCTTGGGGTGCAACTATCACAGTATTACAGATGCTGTAGGATACATTTTGAATATACTTTTTTAAAAAAATCCTCTTACCGTATGTATCCAATATGGCGAACTATATAAATATAATTTCAGTGTGCTCTGTCGTCATCACTCGCACTTATGAATGTGAGCATATAATCTTGATATCCTCTATCCCTACCAAAATACTCCGTGCCTAAGTCCTCTATCCATATCAAAATGCTGACGTTTGTCACCGAAAATTCGGTGTTTAATATATAAACTATCGATAATAATTTGGAGAAGCAAAAGTGAATACCTTGTGTTTTTTGATAAGCTTGCTGTGCATATATATTTAATTGAATATCAGAGTATAGTACTCACCTTACTGTTATATTATTCAATACAGGAGAGAGGAGAAACTATAAAAACTTTACATCTTGAACATGTTCCCTCCATGTATTGTTAAGTTCACATAATTAACTTTTCTCTTCCTTTCTTTTTAAGGTGTTGACTGCTAATATTGGCACACTACTAGATCTTAATGGCGTGGAAAAAGGACTGGAACATTATCGAAGTACCACATACCTCAACTTTGAACACTATGTCTACTACATTCAAAAAGAGGTAAATGTGATTATTTAAATGTAGTGTAATTATCTTTTTCTTCCTCTATGTATTTATTTATGTAGTAATAGTTAGTTAACTTATTTATTTACTTCATGCAGGGCTGAATGGATTTTACTTATGCATACATATTTTTCATGTTTCACTCATATAAAAATATGCTTGATCTTGTGTATTTCTGTATTCTGCAGGTGTTCTCTTCCTTGCCTGACACATTGCCTCTGACAACAATTAGAGATCTCGAAGAAAAGATAAATGAAGTTTGTTGGTTGGTGTGTAAGAAGGGGTTTCTGAATCGAGATCATCCTATCTTTCCGGACAAGTGTGTGTATCAGCTATTCAGAATATTTTGTTTACTTGCTGAACAAGTTTCTGAAACGGAGGATGTGATACAGGTAACATAACTTTTTTTTTTTCTTTTTAAGAAACTTATACTTCAGTGTGATTTCTAGGGAGTGGTATTGAAAGTGTGAGCGTGAGTCTTGCAAGCAGCTATGTTCTACCCATTCGTGGAAGTAATTTTAACAACAGTTGACGAGGACATTTTCGTTCAATCAAGGGGGTTAGTTATTTTCACTTCCATAAATGTTGCCCCTAAGTGTGTTTTTTTTCTAAGATAATATTGACTAAATTACTTTCTTGCACCCGAAAACGGAAAAATATAAACACAATGCAACATGATAAGAATGATACTCCCTCGTGGATCGAGTCCCACGTTAAGCTGTAGATCCACTTTTATATGGTCTTAACGTTGAACGGAATGCTAAACACCAAATCAAGCAGTTAACGAATGATCAGAACGTGCGTAAGAAAAGTGCATAATTTTATGATAAAAATTATATACCAGGTGAATTGGAGAAGAGCCGTATTTTCTTTCGGGTGTGTCTAAAGGTTTTAAGTTTCTAAATAATGAAATAAACGTATTTATAAAATACGTTTAAGTCTGTGGAAAAGTTTGAACTTTTCATGTTATTATGTAACCCAATAGTACTTCTGTTGCGTGCTTGGCAGTAAGTTTCAGTATTATACTAGCAGACACAGTTAAAGGTACTTTTTTCCCGGAATCTGGAAAGTCATCGAAACTCTCCCTCCTGTTCTTGGAGACATTTGTTAGAGATTTATGACCCCCGTTACCTGAAAATCAACTTTGTCACATCCCTCTGTTGTCCCTTTCTTTTATCTTCCATTCATTGCTTTTTTAATGATGAATTTTGTTCAGTTTATGAAAGGTTACGGAAGTACGGCAACATTGAAGAGAATGATAGTGCTCGTGCTGCCTAAGATCAGCCCTGGGTAGTGGTTGGGGCAAGAGATCTCTAAGTTTGTCTCCAACAGTAATGCAATTTTCATCATTAAGTAAATGAAGTTTTTCGGCGCCTATTCCAAAGAAATGAAATGAATGTTTATGAAATTATTGGCGCATTTAGAAAATGGGGGGAAATGAAAGAACTCGAGAAAACCCACGTACACGATGCTGTCTACCACAAACTCATATGGCCTGGGATTAAGCTAGAAACTCCTTGGTCAGAGATTAGCACTTTACCACTGAGTCACCGTGCCTCCGATATTCCTAGGGAGTGCACTTAATTAGTTAGTGTTGTACTGAACCCATGCATATAGACCTTAATAAACATAAAACAAGATTTAAAATGTAATTGAGTCAATGATTTGCAGAAAGGACCTGAATCTATTTTCTGTGCAGTTGATTTATGGATACTTTCCGATTCTCTAGGGGCATACACATCTTCCTATGTAGAAAGCACCGGAGTAGAAGGTTTTACAACATTGTAAACCAATCGTTGAGTTATGTGTTAAGTGGAGAAAGGTGACCGTTGGAGAAATTTATATAGTTTTTATTTAATGTCTCAAAACTATATAAATTCGACTTCCGCCGTTTCTACAATCATCGATTCAAATATACAATGTGGAAATTGCATGTAACAATAAACAAAACAGTACAGCATTGTTTTGATGTGGAAGCCAAAATGTTTGCGAAGAGGTAAAACTTCATAGTGTAGAACGAAATTTTTAAACCTAAAGTTTCGATATGGCTCTGGCGTAGTAATTGGAATGTTTCCACGGTGAGGACACGGAATTTTAGGCGTTGAATTCGGTAAGGCAAAAATTCGTGTGCTGAACGTTTAAGTAAAAATTTGTCTGGCCGGCTTCAGGTTTTTGTGAACAGTATTGGAGTTTTTGTGAAGCTTAATAAATTTCTTTCAGTATAAGGTTACATTATATATAACAGTTACAATATGATTTCTCTTTGTCAACTTAGTATTTAAATCATTGTATTTGGTCTAGGAATTAATTCGTGCGGTTGGTACGCAAACATTGAAGCTGTAGCACAAACACAAAATACATAAATACCTTAAGAAAAATATTGTCCATCGCTAGCCACCACTTTCGCCCATCTGCCAGGCAATGTACGGATTCCGTGACGAAAGAAGTCCTCATCCTTGGAAGCGATCCAGTCAGAGACCCATGTTTCGATATCTTCTGAAGAAGTAAACCGCTGTCCAATCAAATCGTTGTTCATGCAATCGAACAAGTAGTAGTCCGAAGGAGCAACGTCTGGTGAATACGGCGGGTGGGGTAAAACTTCCCATCCGACATTTTCTAAATAGGTTTTGACCGGTTTTGCGACATGTGGGCGAGCGTTATCATGTTGAACAATAAGTTTATCATGTCTGTTCTTCCATTCTGGTCGTGTTCTGGCCAGAGCTTGCTTCAAACGCATTAATTGTCGTCGATAACGTTCTCCATTCATAGTTTCACCCGGTTGCAGCAGCTCATAGTACACCACACCTTTCATATCCCACCATATGCACAGCATAACCTTTGCACAGTGAATATCTCGTTTTGGTTGTGATGGACCTGGTTCACCTGGTTTCACCCAGGCCTTTTTTCGTTTAGGGTTCTCGTAATGGATCCACTTCTCATCACCCGTAATAATTCGATGCAGAAACCCCTTTCTGCTCTGTCGTTGAAGCAGCAATTCGCAAATGGTTTTTCGTCTTTCAACGTCTCTGTCTTTCAATTCATGTGGAACCCAATGTGACATCTTTTGAATCATTCCCATGGCTTTCAAGCGTTTGGAGACTGTTGTTTGATCAACGCCTAATGCTGCTGCAAGTTGTTCCTGCGTTTGACACGAATCCTGCTCGAGCAATGCTGTCAATTCTTCGTCTTGAAATTTTTTTGGCTGTCCAGCTCGCTCTTGGTCTGCCAAGCCGAAATCACCACTTCTAAACCGTGCAAACCACTTCTGACACGTTCGCTCAGCTAGAGCATGGTCACCATACACTTCCACCAAAATACGATGACTTTCAGTCGCACTTTTCTGCATGTTAAAGTAATGCAGCAGGACACCCCGCAAAAACACTTTATCAGGCACAAATTGCGCCATGTTCACTTAACTACAAACTGGTGTTGTTGACGCTTTAATCCACTGCCCTATACTACGAACGATACGCGATGACAGGGGTTTGCAACACATGTGTGGATACACGGAACTGTGGGACGCTCCGTTCGTTGCGCCATCTCTTGTCCACCCGCACGAATTAATTCCTAGACCAAATATTTAAATAACGTTTATCCTTCAGTGAGCCACTCTGCTAAACTTGCTTCTACTTTCTGACCTTACGCTGCTTTGGATCGTTCAGTAGTTCGTAATTTTCTAGTGGGCTTTTTGCGAGCGTGTAGGCCTATGCAGTCGTGTTTCAGTAACGTTTTAAAATACATATCACTGCATTTTATGTTCATACTAGTAGAATACTCGTTCTTCGCACGGAGAAAATAAGTTTCATTGTGGACATAAAGTGCTGAATTTGGGTTTAAACGGCATTGGAAGTGTCACTGTTCATTTCAGCAACCCTGAAAACTATGGATTGGACACTAATATCGTTCATTTTCGATTATTGTTAAATATCTTCTCCCTCCCCTTCCCTTAAGTTGTACTGTCAAACTGAAATGATAGAAACCATCCCTGGTCCGAACCTCATATATATGTTGAAAATTTGATCGAGATCGGTCGAGTGGTTCAAGAAGTATGAAGACACAAACAAACATAGTCACTTTCATTTATATATATATAGTTTTAAGTTCAGTTTATTTTGTTGTCGTATAATAATAAGACTATATACTATACCAGCGTTGCTCAGATTGTGAACCTCGAGGCATGTTGTAGTTTTATGAAATTGAACGGTAAATTAATAAATGAACAGAAGTCCAGTGAATGCATTTCACACACTACAGCTGAGAACCTCCAACAGGTATGGAGGATCCAATTTAATAAGGTACATGTCATACAAATTCTAATAACTTATTATATTCTTGCTAATCTTCAATTATTTTATTAAAAAGACTAATAGGTCTTTTATTCTATTAATACTAATATTAAATTAAGGGAATTTTCAGTTTATACTATTTTTAAAATATAACTGTACTGGTGCATGCTCAAAACATATAAAGATAATAAATTTGTTTTCGAAGGGAGACAGGAGTAGTGTAGTCTGTCGAATATAAAGAATCTCTTACCTTTATATTCACTGAACACTTATTATCCATCACCCTTATCCTCGAGTGGCCCCACATAACGTAATCGCTAACGCTGTGAGCTTTGATGCGAGCAATCTTGGGTTCGATTGCCGGTGGGGACACTCCGTCGAAGAGATGTAAAAGCTTTTTCAGACCAGTCATCCTGAGAGGTTTTCCAGGGTTTTTCTCATTCACACCAGGAAAATGCCGAGATGGTACCTCAGGTCCCATCCTTCCCCAATCCTTTCTTCCTTCTCGTTCTTTGGATAGTGTGCTCGCCGTGGGGCGTCATCCTCATACGTGACGGGCCATCGATACCGAAAACCCAGAAATCCAATTCCTAATCCTAATCCCCTAGCCTCGGAGCATAACTGGGACGTTAAAAAAAGACTTACTACTACTATTACTAGGTATATCATTTCAAACACTCGATGGTGTCTTCTTCAGTAATCCTTACCTCGTTGCATACTAGACTCGTAAAAAGATTCTGTGTCCTGAAGGAGTGAAAGAGACGTGAATCATTGGAATAACGAAAGTACAAAGCACAGTATATTGACATATTTGTATTTTGAATTTTTCCGACATTGTGTTAGATAAAAATATCAATTTGAAGTGTTGAATAATACGAATCGAAGTTGATGGCCCTGCTTGAATTTTGCATGACATAAATTTCGAAAATATCCGATATCTCTTGTATATTTTCAGAATTCTATATCCGGCAAAACGGAGTTCAGTTTTCACCTTAAGACTTCGAATTTTTAGCAAACAACCAAATAAACGTTAAGAGACTTTTCCATTACACACACGGTAGTTTGTTCTCTAAATGCATTTCTTTTAGACAACCTTCTTGTAATTCAACACAGTCTGGTTTCATATTTGCCGGGTTAGTGAAAACATGAACTTGCTGATGAGAAGTAAAAAGTGTGTTTCAAAATATAACGAATGCTTATGAAATGTCTCTTTACCAGGTTGTGATGCATTCGTCGGAGGTTGGCAATGTAGCTTCCCAATTTGTGACATCTCTTGGTCTTGAGTGGGATAAGGAGGATTTTAACGGATTATCTAGTGTAATTGGTTCGTTCAAATTTCCCATCTTCTTGGCTGTTCTTGAAAGCAAATATGCCCTGAATGTTGATGAAGGAGGACTTATAGAAGCTATACAGGAAATTTATGACATCTTCATAAAAGATGTATTGAAGAAGGTAACGTCTTTTTTAAATACCAGTATTATGTGAGTAATAATATTTTGGTAGACTCTTAATCTTAATAGTTTTTTTGTTATCGATCTCCACGAAACTTAAAGAGCCGAAAGATGTTTTTTTTTACATCGCTAAATTTATAATTCTAGATAAAATTTTTATATGCTAGTATTATTGTTTTATGACGTAGGCACGTGTTCTCAACCTGTCTCTGCCTTTTAAATAAAACACTTTTCAAATACACAAAGGATGTTTAAATCAAATTGTTTTCTGAATTCTGTATGAGTATACATCGCGTCCGATTTCGTCTTTTTTTTTTTCTTTCTTTCTTTCGTTTGGAATTTTGTTCCATCTGTTCAATAGACACTTATGATTGAAATTAAAATTACTCGTTATTTCATGTATCTTATAATAATGTAAATGAATATTTATGCCTTCTATTGTTATTACCTCAGTATTATTATTATTATTATTATTATTATTATTATTATTATTATTATTATTATTATTATTATTATTATTATTATTATTATTGTTATTACTGTACTTTGACTGGGAAATAAATCAAAAAATGTATGAATAAGAAATGAGAAAGCTTTTTGACGTGGCAACATTAACATCAGCGAAATTCATGGTAGTGGCAAACACACAGATTTAACATTAGTGACAAAAGACTAAAGAATTACGAAGATATGATTTAAGAAAGAAGAAAGTACAATACTACCATCTTACGTAATTTAGGACCAATGTACTACTTCAACCTACCTGTAAAATCAAACATGTAGGAAATCTCAGGTAATGATCAAAATTAGGGTACAGGGTCTGCAGAAGAAGCTCTTAAGTGAATATTGTCTTCATATCTCATCGTTTATTTATGTCCTACGCAGGGTGGATTGATTTAAATCAGTCTGATTTAAATCACGATTTTAATCAAGATTTAAATCACTTGATTTTTTTAATAAAAATCGTTGATTTAAATCAAATTCTGAAATAAATTAATTTAAAGTGAAAATAAGTAAAATCCCGTTTCTGTTCTGTTATTTCTATTATGGAAGATAATAATCATAATACAATAAGACTCAAATGTATGTACAGCACAGTATGAAAACGAGTATCATGCAGAGGATGATTAGGGAAAATCCCGTTTTGAACGGGTAACGGGAAAATCCTGCTTTCTTCTCTTCGTAACATAGGGTTTTTAAATCGTTAATTATTCCAACGGAGAAATCACCATCGACATTTAAGACAAAAAAATTTTTATGTCCACGTCTGTTTGTTTGTTTCCAGATAATAGGGGCGTATTTAGAGGGGCCCGATCCCCTTTCCAAAACAAAAAATAAATAAATAAATAAAATAAAATAAAATAAAATAAAACTTTAGGCGAAATTTATGTACTAAATACCTAGCATAGAAGTTCCTCGGGATCGTAATAGGGCAAATTTTGGATGCGTTAAAATATCCAATAATACTTTTGATAAAGTGGATTCTTTCAAATATCTAGGATCAATATTAACAGACGAAAACGATATTTACGAAGAAATTAAATGTCGACTAAAAGCAGGGAATCCATGTTGCTATTCAGTTCAAAATCTCTTGTCACGAATTCTGTCCAGGAATTTGAAGATTAAAATATATATGCCTGTTGTTCTCAGGGTGTCTAGCAAGCAAGCATAATCAAATTCCCTGACTTTCCCTGACAAAATTATAATTTTCCCTGACTCTGTCATTCTTTTTTCTTAGTAACTCATGAAAAGTAACTTATATTTAAATCATGAAAATGAAATCTTTCAGTTTTACGTCCCACGGTTATGCCGGTTAGGCTAAAGGAGACGGTGATGGGTGAGTGATGAATGAAATGAAGAAAGTGGGAGGAAATGGGAGAACCCCGAGAAAACCCACGACCACGGTGTTTGTACACCACAAAGTCACACGGCGCGAGCTGGAATCGAACCAGGGAACCCAAGCACCAGAAGTGAACGCTCTACCAGTGAGCCACCGCGCCTCCAACGTATATTTAAAGTGAACTGTAAGTTTTCACCATTGTTTATGTGCTTATACAATATGCTACGAACGTACAAACGAACCCATTCATTTACCTATAATTTATGACTATTTTAGTGGCATCCCTTCCCCCGTCACAGCCTGGAAAAGATTTTTCCCTGACACACAATGAAATTCCCTGACCCTGCAAATTCCCTGACTTTCCCTGATTGGTAGACACCCTGCTTCTATATGGTTGCGAAACATGGTCGCTTACTATGAGGGAAGAACGTAGACTGATAGTATTTGAGAACAAGATCCTGAGACGAATATTCAGACCCAAGAGGAGCGGGAATGGGGGAAACTTCATAACGAGGAACTACATAATTTATACGGTTTACCAAACATTGCTAGGGTCATCAAGTCTAGGAGAATCAGGCGGGCAGGTCATGTAGCCAGGATGGAAGAAAATAGGAACACTTTCACATTCTTAACTGGAAGACCAATCGGAAAACGACCATTAGGAAGATCTAGGCGCAGATGGGATGACAATATTAAGATGAATCTCGCAGAAATAGGAATACAAAATAGAAACTGGATCCAGTTGGCTAAGGATAGAAGTCAGTGGAGAGTTTCTGTGAACGCGGCATTGAACCTCCGGGTTCCATAGGCCATAGAGTTAATTAGTTAATTTTGGGCGAAATTTATGTACTTTACATGTACTTCGTGGCGCTGGCTAGTTTCGATTTTTTTAAAATATACTCCTGCCAAATATCAGGAACTTTCGTGAAAAGAAAAGTGTCATGTTGATAAACGTTGCTGTACGTTTTTTCCTTAATGCTTAAGAAATATTGTTTCGGATTGAAATAGCTTAACGATTGAGGATTAATTCGAAATTAAACCAAAATACTTTCACTTAAGTGGCATAATTGTCATTTAATATTAATTCCTAATGTTTTTTCTCCAGTTCGCGACTTGTATTATACGAGGAGAAAGATTTGATTTAAATCAAAAAAATCGATTTAAATCAAAAAAATCAACAAAAATGATTTTTATTAAAAAAATCATGATTTTTTTCCACCCTGGTCCTACGAGAAGCACCAAAACGTGTAAATAATTCCAAAGTTGAACTAGCACCTATTTTTGTTTTCCCTTGTTTTGCGTTTTGATTCTTACTTCGGATTGCTGTCTTTCGTTTGAGAGAGGGCCACGTTTTGGCCTAAACATAAGGTGAAGATGGGAATAAGCTTTTGGAGTAATGAGTACGTTCCATGTAAAAAGCTCGAGCGCAAGTGTAATATGATGGTTATTTTATTTTAACCTTTCTAAAATATTTAAATCTTAGTACATAATTTGATATTTATATGCGCAATCGCGCCTGACTATTTGCGCATATTTACAGTATTCTAATGCTTTGCAGTAATTTGAAATAAATTTTCATGGAGTTTTCAATATTTTTGTAGTTTTTATGTATTTATTTACTTATTTATTTATTTATTTTTAAATCTTCAAGATCTTTGATTGCAGTGAACAAATCGTAGACCCTTTTCACTTTATAGTTAGAAGTATTGTATGAATTCCATCATATTTTCTGCTCCCAAAAGTCATATCCTAAAATATGAACATTTGCCTTCTTTGGAAAGGGGTCTACTTGTATTTGCGGGTGGAGTATCTAAATAAATAAGGGTATTTCTGAATTGTTTTAAAGAGATAAATATTATACTTGCAATATTTTCTTTAATTTTATGTAGAAATAAAGGTGTAGGGTTCCTGGAAGAGTAGTAGTCATGTACATTTTTTAACATGATAATAGAAGTTTTTTAAAATATATTTTTTACTTAGATATAAAACTATGAGTGTGTTCATGTATATACGTAGAAGTTAATGGGGTTATTTTATTAATCTTATGTACACCAAAGACTTATTTAAAAATTGTCCACACTTTTATTAGGATAAGAATTTTTATGGATGTTTCTGTAGTATCATGTCATAACTCAGGTTTTGCGTCAAAAATAATATAAATTTTATTTTCTGTCATGATTCAATACTTTTAATTTCTAGAAAATAACCCAAAATTTAAAATTAAAAAAAAAAAAAAAGTTTTCGTGATGGACACAAACTATCATTCCGTGGTGTAACTACAACGATATAACTTCTTCGAAACATGATCTTATTTAGGCATACTCATTTTTTTAGTACTTACTTCAGGCAAATTCCATTAAGTTACCATTTTTCTTCTCTACACATTGATACTTTTGTAAACAAATATTAGCTATCTATTGGTTCCTGAATTCAAACTTTTAACCCGTCGCTCATTGTTGTTTTTTCTATTCGTCTTTCTGTTATAATATGTAGGTTTCTTTATGGTTCTTTCCTGCGGGGTACATGTATTTTTGTAGTATTTTCTTTACCCTTGTAAAGTCCTATTTTGAATCGGCCAGGCTACAGTGTTGCATCAAAATGTTAAATGATTGCTAGTAATATACCATCTTATTTTCTCTGTACTATTCTTTTTCCTTCTTGTGTTCTGTCTTTGAACCCATAGTTTTTCGAAACTTAAAACATTTCTGTTCATTTCTATTGTCTTTTGGTACAAGTATATATGTTCAGTATAATCATGTAAATATACCTATTATTTTGATTTTCATATATCTGTCGTAGGATTCCTTTGTTATAAGTGTGTATTATTTTTTAGGGCTACTTGTTGAAGAAAGGGGATTTAATTCCTACTTTCCGTGAGCATTGGTTTGTTCTGCAGCCTACAGAATTGACGTACTACAAAAATCAAGATGAGAAGGATCAGAAGGGTTGCATTGCTCTTAATCCCAACTGTTGGGTTGAAAGTACACCAAGTAATGCAGGAGATAAGATACAACGTCTTATTTTATCAACAACAGAGAGAAATTATGAATTGGGAACGTATGATCACAGGTAACTGAAGTGTTGTTGTTTTCATTTGTGTGTAACTTCTTGTAAGATTAGAGCCATGGCGGCATAGTCAATAAGGCGTCTATTTACCAACCGGACAATTCGAGTTTGATCAATGGTAGGAGCAGGATTCTTTTTCTCTCATTTTATCCTGATTCAAATGCGACTTAGGGATTCACCCATCATCTGTCTCATGCATACGTGGTATAAAGGCGATCGAAGCATGGTGCTTAGTACACCACCTCATGCACATGTCGAAGTCGAGTGTGGAGTCGTATCCACACGTCTTATCAGCCTCATTGGCTATCTCAAGTGTGGGGTGTACCTTATAGTTTTACTAGTATGATTATTAATCCCTTCACGTTGAAGGGATATATTTGTCCTATTTCTATATAAACTATCCTAAATTTGTACTGGGTCATGTAAAATGCTTCAATTTTCGTGTGCTGGATGTTAAAGCTTCAATAATTACCTAAATGAGTTTGAATATGAATACAATTTGCTCTATAAGAGCTTGAAAATCAGCTTTGGTTTTGTACAATTTTTATCATGAATTTATTAAGCATATAGCATATAGCATTTAGCATTAACTCTACTATTAGCACATACAGACCTTATACTTGCTAACACTATTTAGAAGAAGAAAAAGGTAGGAAAAATATCATAGATATAATTGCTTAAGCTTATTTGTTTGAAAAAGAATGTCTTTTATTAACCATAGCGACAGTATTGTCCCAAGTCATAACTGTAAAGCCGTTGAAGTAATAAACTTCCAATGACGATTTTCAGAATCTTCCTGTCATATTTAACCTAATCAGCTCGAAAAATATGTTCTACTTGCCTCAAAATTCTTATAGACCTGAAAGCGTTAAAATCGTTATCATAGGTGATAGTTGGGGTTGTGAACGGTTGTGATTACAGTCGCAATTTTTTCGTTCTTTAGTAATACCACAAAATTTTCTTCTCTCTTTTGCAGAACTACGAACCATATTTTTTCTTTCGTATTATCAAATAATATGTGCAGATCTTAGCTTTCACTCACTGCAGATATTCGTGTACTTTTTCCTTAACCATTTCACGTGTGTTAAGTCCATGTGTGTGCAATATGATTCTTAGATGTTTGAAATAGGGACAGTGGCATGTAGTACAATATTATGGTTCAGGTTAGAAAATAGGATCAGACATAATGTGTTTGCAGATTCTTATTAGTTTGAATTGAAATAGATTTATCTCAGCACTGAAAGGGAGTTGAGTTCAGACTTACGAGAAATGGAGTCAAGGGACATTTTTCCATATGAAAATTTATTCTTGACTCTTATAATCGAAGCAACTTTTAGGGAAAGTTATTTTCACATTTCATACAGAGAATTGTAGGGAAATTTTGGATATTGATCTACACAGGATGCGTTCACATAGTTTCAAGACTGGTCTCAGAATAACAAATGTATTACACATTTTTGTATAGGGAACTAAAAGTCTTCGAAATATGACCCTTGGGCATCAACACACCGCTGCCAGCGTGTTTTCCATTGTTCATAGGCTCCCTGAAAGTCATCGCGCGCAAGGCTGTGAAGAGACCTCGTCGAAGCCGCGTGGACCGCTGGAATCGTGTGGAATCGCTTCCTTTCATGTCTTGACAATACTCACATCCACCCTACAGCCCTGACCTCGCTCCCAGTGATTTTTGTCTCCCTGAATTAAGAAAGACCTGAAAGGGAAGCGATTTCACACAAATCCAGCTGTCCAGAGCTCCGACGAGGTCTCTTCACAGCCTTGCACGCGAAGACTTTCAGGGAGTCTGTGAACAAGGGAAAACACGCTGGTAGCGGTGTGTTGATGCCCAAGGGTCATATTTCGAAGACTTTTAGTTCCCTACACAAAAATGTCTATTACATTTGTTATTCTGAGACCAGTCTTGAAACTTTGTGAACGCACCCTGTATCTCTCTTCCTTAACAATGGGGCACGGTAGAGCGCTTACCTTTGATGTGTGGGGTTGTGGTTCGAACCTTGGCCAAATAAGTTTGTGGTGGACAAATTGTGTCTGTGGGTTTTCTTGGGATGTTCCCGTTTCCTTCCACTTTTTCTTTGCACCAATTCTTCCAACATCATTCACTTACCTTAATCATCGTCTTACTTAACCTAAAGGGCATAATCGTGGGACGCTAAACTGAAAGATTTCATTAAACCTTAACAATAATAAGTTCTGGTACAGACAGTAAAGACTATCATGGCAAACTAAAGACCAATGGAATTTTTGCAGTCCTAAAAGCTACGTATCCTTTTATCATAGGCAATCAGCAATGCTTTACTGGTTTCCAAATAGTGTAACTAAGCGTTCATTATATATTCGCAACAATGTTGAATATCTTATTACTTTCATTTTGAAAAATAGAAAAGAAAAAAAGATATCAGCGTGTAAGGTGTCCAGTAGAGGAATGTATTATTTATTGCTCGCAGTTTGTCGATGAATTGTTTGACGTTCTTTGTTTTGACATTAACCGAATTTTTGTATAGAATCGGTGTATGTAGAAGACTTCTCCATTCCTGTCCTTAAAAACGAACTGATGAAAACTCCGGAGAGATAGGAATCAAAGTATTGTATTAGTTTCGAATATATTTTCTGGGACATAATAAGTAAATTTCACAGTTTTTGTACATTTACCTCTTTTTCCTTCTTGATTTTTAGTACTACTGAGAAAATAATAGAACTATATCTATGTTATAGGATGTGTAAATTCATTTATATTTGTATATTGTATGAGAACAGATACGGTTTCGTATGTAATTAATGGGAATATATCTGTGTTGATACTTAAAATGAAACAATTTTATTGCAGCTGTTACGAAAACCCAAATGTAAATAGGAATATTGGTAAAGTCCTGCGATAATAACAGGTAAAAGAGTGGCACGGTCGTGGTGTGAATTTGCATGATTTGATGTGATGCATTTATGCATGCACTTTCCGTCTCAATATTTGTTTTACGACTGATTTTGTAATTGCAAATTAAAGCATATTGATTGATTTTCATTTTGTTTCGTACGCATAAAATAATAAGCATATTATTTCTAAACGTAATTAAGTCAAAATTTTCAGGTAACATCGCAAGTAATGCTTGTTTGTATTCTTACAAAAATTATTTATTTCGTGGGTAGTCCCAAAAGTATCCGACCTGACGTATAGATGGTGGTTGTTGTTTGAAAACCATTATTGTGGTCGAAAGTACCAACATTATAAAGTTTAAGTTGAAGTTCGAATACACTACGTTGTTTATTATTTGTTTGCCAGCCATCAATAGTGAAAACTCTCAGTGAATTTGTAACCATGGAAAAAATGGGTCATCGTTACGTGTTACAATACTTACATTTGAAAGATATCAGTCCAACCGGTATCAAAGCCGAGCTAGATACTACTCTCGGGGAGTCTTCCCCTTCGTTTACAACAGTAATATGTTGGGTGGCAGAATTTAAACGAGGCCACACAAGCTGTAAAGACGAACATCGCAGTGGTCGATCAAATGAGGCGACCACGCCAAATATGGTGAAGAAAATTTACAAAATGGTATTGAATAACCGTCAACCGAAAGTGCGAGAGCTAGCAGATATGGTAGCATATTGACTAAAAATTTGGACATGAGAAAGCTATGTGCGAGATAGGTGCCGGGTTTACTTACAATAGAATAAAAACAACGTCGTGAGAATGTTTCACTCGAGTGTTTGGAGATGTTTTACTGCAGTAAAGCCGAGTTTTTGCGTCGATTCATAACCATCGATGAAACATAGGTTCATCACTTAACGCCTGAGACGAAGAAACGGTCAAAACAATGGACTGAAAGGGAAGAATCAGCTCCAAAGAAGACAAAAACAGTTTCATCTGCTGGTAAGATCGTGGCGTCAGTTTTTTGAGGTGCTCGTGGGATAATTTTCATTGATTAACTTCAAAAAGGAAAAATAATCAACGGCGAGTATTATGCAAACTTATTGCAGCGTTTGAGTGATGAAATCAGGAAAAAACCGGCCGATTTGACGAAAAAAGAAAGTGTTCACACATCCGTTATCGCGATGACCAAAATTAATGAGCTAAAGTTCGAATTGCTTCCTTACCAACTCTGTTCGCCAGATATAGCCCTTTCAGATTATTTTCTCTTTCCAAACTTAAAAAGAAAAAATGCTCGGTGATAAAAGATTTGCCAACAAGGAAGAGGTGGAGAGTCTGCGGTTAATGGCTGTTGTGAAAATCTCGACGGTTCACACTATAAATAGGGTATCGAAGCTATCGAACATCGCTGGGAAAAGTGTATCGAGCTGAAAGACTATGTTGACAAATAAAAATAGTTCTCAAAAAAAAAAAAAAAAAAAAAAAAAAAAAAAAAAATTGTTAGGTTGGATCCTTTTGGGACTATCCTCGCACTTTTTTCTTTTTAATTAATACACTGCTGAATTTTCAGTGGTGCGGCTACCATAAATCTTCCGAACCTTTTAGTTAGAGATGGATTAAGCTTATGTTAAGCTTTAGATGAATAATGTGATCTCTGTGGTTACTAAGGGACGAAAAGATACCTTGTATCCAGGGAGAAGAAATTTTCAATCATTCTTAAGTCGAATCTCTAAGTTTGAAATATGTGGCACCATTTTTTATTGGAAGTCATTCTTTACATAAATGCAAGATTCCCCCCCCCCCTCGGCTGTCGTCAAAAATAAGCCGTAATGGGTGTATACATACACTTAAATAAATAATACCCGTGTTTTCGTATATTAAGAGTGTTTCATAATCGTTTTTGTCGAAAATAAACGAGATTCTATGTTGGATATAGAACCAAATACATTAAAACCACGATGTAGGATCACAAGACCATGCTGGGCAGTCAAAAATGTTTCCTCTTTCAATCCTTCTGGGGATATATTGCACCGTCTTGTTGCCAAATGATATTGTAGTTTTTGCTCAAATGGTTATTATCGAGGATGGAAGAACAGCTTTACATAATATAACAAGAGATGCTTGTTTCCTATAAGTAAATAACGACGTATGATTTCTGTAACATTTCCACACAATTCCTACTTATATTTAATCAGATATATTCATTAAAAATAAATAAATATTAAATGCGTTCTAAGATCGTTCCTACACTGTTGTGCGTATAGACTTAACCATTTAGTTCAAAGGTACCTTCCGTGTGTTCACGTAATAAAATGTGCGAGTTTTTATTCTTTCCCGTATCAATTCAAATATTTCAGTGAGTTCAGCCTTACAAAATAACGATTGTATTCATTAAAACGTTATGTAGTTTTTTTTCCTTCTTGTTTCAGTGGTTCAGCTGACTTATTGAATATGCTTTTACATTGTATGCTTGCCTTTTGATTTGCAGATTTAACTCCCTTAGTTGGACGCAGCTGTAAGCATGATTAGGCTTTGCACGTAAAGTACTGGGTGTTTCAAAATGAATATCGGAGAATTTATTACATTTAACATACAGTCATAATTAATACATCAAACGAAAGAGCAACTCAAACAGTTTTTGCTATAAGTGTTCAATGTAAGCACCATTCGTCACTCGTATGTCGAATCGATAGGCGAGAAAAGCCCATAAACTTTCCGCTGGGATATGGCACAGAGCACATGCAATTTAGGGGAGTCTCGTTGATACTATACTAGCTCGTGGGGATTTGCTGACCCCAGATACGAACATTATGAATGTTCACATCGTCACGTAGGTGAAATATCGATTCATCACTGAAGACAACACGATCCAAAAAATCTTCATCTTCATGCAGCAACATGTCATTTGCACGTAAACCGTAGTCTGTCGGCTTTGAGCAACTGAAGACAATAAGGACGTAGTTGTAAGCGTCTCTTAAAATTCTCCACACGGATTGCTGCACTGTAACTACAAATTCAGTCTTTGCAAACTGTAAAACACAGAAAGCTTTCTGCTCACTAGTCGCTATCTTTGCTACTAGCGCTTTCTAACGGCGGAGAGAAGAAACAGTACATGTGCATTCGTGCACACAAAATTGTTTGAATTTCTCTGTCATTTGATATATTATTTGTAATACTAAGTTAATTGTAATAAATACAATAAAACCTTAAAACCCCGATTTCATTTTGAAACACCCTATATTGTAAAACATAGTAACGCAAAAGAAACATCAGTCCTTTCAAGTGTTGTGTTCATTAGAATCTAAATTATTGCATATTTTGTACTTAGGAAAATTAAATTTAGGGAAGAAATGGTAGCTTTATGACTATGGTGGTTCCTTGATTATAGAGATTAGAAACCACTACTCTCACATCTGAGTCGTTCAGTAGATAAATGGCAAATGTCCTTTCATATTTATGTAATATTCACTAAAGAATGAATGAACAATATTACGTAGAAACGGACTGAAAATGAAAAAAATCGGAAAACACTACCATAAAATAAACAAAAAGCTTGCTTTGATTTTTATTTAAAACAGAAAGAAAAGATAGAGAAAAAAACTCGAAGACTTAGGAGGATATTGCAAGATGTAATCGTATTCGAAGTTATATGCATCTGGTAATTTTAATTTGTGTTGAATTTTAATTGCATATTTTCTAAACGTAATTTGATGGTGGTTGGCCCATTTTTCCATGTTTCGTTTCGATCACTTCTCTTATTATTTTCTTAGGATTCTTTTGTAATAAGTTATTTTTCTCTTTCTTTTAAAAATTATACTGTTACATACATCTCTTTCAGAAGTTTTCGCTTAGCCTTTTCAGATGAATATTGAAAGAATATTACACAAGAATCCACACTCGTTATTTGTCACACAACTTTTCCTGGAGGATGCACTTATACGTCTTTCCCCTTCCAGAATCTACATTGGCAGAGATCTTGAGCAAGTTAAGTCTGAAAATCAGGGTGGATTGATTTAAATCAATCTGATTAAAATCAAGACATAAATCATCTGATTTTTAAAATAAGAATTGGATTTAAATCAAATTCCGAAATAAATTTATTTGAATTGAAAATAAGTAAAATCGCGTTTCTATTCTGTTATTTCGATTATGGAAGACAATGATCATAATACAATGAGACTCAGATGTATGTGCAGCACAGTATGGAAATGTGTGCTTCATGCAGAGGATGATTAGGGAAAATCCCGTTTAGAACGGGTAACGGGGCAATACTGCTTTCTTCTCTTCGTAACATAGGGTGTGTTAATCGTTAACTATCCCACCGGGGAAATCACCATCGACGAAAATTCTTTTGTATGTGCATCTGTTTGTTCCCATATATTTGGTCTAGGAATTAATTCGTGCGGTTTTACAAAAGATGGCGTAACTAGCTTATTGTCCCATAGTTTCGTTGATCCAAACATGCGTTGAAAACTACTGTCATTGAGCATCTTGTTTAGTATATGTCAGTTGCTTGAAGCGGAAACAACAACATTTTTTCTTCAACTGAAAATGGCGCATTTTGTGCCTGATAAAGTGTTTTTGCGGGGAGTTATTCTTCATTGCTTTAACATGAAGAAAAGTGCTACCGCAAGTCATCATATTTTAGGGGAAGTGTTTGGTGACCATGCTCTAGCTGAGCGAACGTGTCAGAAGTGGTTTGCACGGTTTAAAGGTGGTGATTTCAGCTTGGAAGACCAAAAGCAATTTGGACAGCCAAAAGAATTTGAAGATGAAGAATTGAGAGCATTGCTTGATCAGGATTCGTGTCAAACGCAGGACGAACTTGCAGAAGCATTTGGAGTTGAGCAAACAACAGTTTCCAAACGTCTCAAAGCCATAGGAATGATTCAAAAGATGTCTTATTGGGTTTCACATGAATTGAAAAGAAAGACGTTGAAAGAAGAAAAACCGTTTGCGAATTGCTGCTTCAAAGACAGAAAAGGAAGGGATTTTTGCATCGAATTGTAACTGGTGATGAGAAGTGGATTCATTACGAGAATCCTAAACGAAAAAAGGCCTGGGTGAAGCAAGGTGAACAAGGTCCTTCACAACCGAAACGAGATATTCATTGTGCAAAGGTTATGCTGTATATATGGTGGGATTTGAAACGTGTGGTGTACTATGAACTTCTGAAACTTGGTGAAACTATTAATGGACACCGCTATCGACAACAATTAATGCGTTTGAAGCAAGCTCTGGCCTGAAAACGACCAGAATGGAATAACAGGCATAATAAACTTATTTATCAAGATGATAACGCTCGACCACATGTCGCAAAACCGGTCAAAACCTATTTGGAAAATGTCGGATGGAAAGTGTTACTCCACCCGCGATATTCACCAGACACTGCTCCGTCTGACTACTACTTGATCGATTGCATGAATAACGATTTGATTGGACAGCGGTTCACTTCTTCAGAAAATATCGAAAAATGGATCTTTGATTAGATTGCGTCAAAAGATGAGGAATTCTTTCGACACGGAATCCGTAAATTGCCTGAAAGATGGGAGAAAGTAGTGGCTAGCGATGGACAATATTTTTGTTAACGTATTCATTTACTTTGTTTTTGAAATAAAGCTTCAATTTTTATTAAAAACCGCACGAATTAATTCCTAGACCAAATAATAGGAGCGTATTTAGGGTGTCTGATGCCTCTCTAGAACTTAAAAATTTTGTACATTTTACATAACTTTAGGCGAAATTTATTACGTATTTTATATGTATTTTGTGCCGCAAGCTGTTTCTGGACCGCCCGATTTTTTTTTTTTAAAAAAAAGAAATGTCCCTGCGAAATATCAATAACTTTTGTGAAAAAAAGTGTCATGTTAATAAACGTTGCTGTACTTTATCCTTAATGCTTAAGAGACATTGTTTAGGATGGAAATAGGTTAACGATTGGGGATTAATTCAAAATTCAATCCCAATACTTTCTTTTAAATGGCATAATTAAATTGAATACTAATTCCTAATGTTATTTGTTCAGTTCGCAACTTGTATTATACGAGGAGGAAGATGTGATTTAAATAAAAAAAATCAACAAAAATGATTTTTTTAAATCGTGATTTTTTTCCACTCTGCTAAAAATCGAAATAAATAGAACTAGAAAAACAAAATAAAAGCTGGGAGTTGATATGTAGAATTTTTAATTGTTGCTTGCAAGCTTTTATATATGTTTGTAAAGATACTGTTCAATTTATTTATTTTAGTTCCTAGAATGATTCACAGATATTTATATGTACTAATTGTATGTATGGATAGTAAATAATGTCTACACTTGTATTTGTATTTAGAACACGCTTGCAATGGATGTCAGCATTTCAATTAGCCATCTCTCATTCCGCAAACCGCGAAGGTTATCAGCGAGTTCAGTTCACTAGGAGACGATCGGCACGAGAAGCCGAGGTTGTGCGCCAGTTCGAAGAACACAAGCGAAGAACCAGTCAGATTCTTGATATGGAGCAAACACGAGCAGAACTGGAAGCTGAAAAAATGGTAAGTTGCATTTGTAGTTAAGATGTATAGTACTTAGGCACTCTAAATACTACATATAAATATTTTTTTTTCCGTCGTAGATCACATGTATACAGCATAAACGAGTTTGGTTGGTTGGGATTGGAATTTAGCGTACCTTTCAGCACCGGGGCTATACGAGAGGTGAACTTACAATTCGAGGTGGAATCCGAACTACCGTATCTGTTTGAATTTTTTCAAGGCTATTCTACCGGAAATCGAACCCGGGAGTTCGTGCACCAAAGGCGGGCGCACCAGCCATTAGACTAGTGGTTTGGGCTATATATATATATAAAAAAAACGATCGTTATTTTCATTTTCGTTTTTGTTCATTTATTCCAATTTCAAAATAAAGGGCAAAACTAATATTTGGGCTTCATAACAGCGGGAGAACAGCTGTTGATGAAAACCCCAGAGAAGTTTGAAGTAATTTAATATAACACAACACTTTTTTTTTTTTTAAAGGATATAAGGTTAGTACCTAATTCTAATTTGGAATATGTATTCAATAGCGTGCATTAGCAAGTATAAACAAAGTGGTTATTGCCGTTGAAATACTTTATTTCAAAGAGTCAAAACATGCAACTAGACCCGAGATTGCCCAGTATTGCCCGAAGGTAAAGCATATATCAGTCGATAGGTCACATCGAACTTAACCGAACGACAAGGGACACGGTGGCTCAGTGGTAGAGCGCATACCTCTGTTCGATTCCCGGCCAGATAAGTTTGTGGTGGACATCATGTCCGTAGGTTTTCTCGGGATATTCCCGTTACCTCCTACTTTCTCATTCCGCCAATTCTTCCAGCATTATTCATTTGTCTGAATCATTCGTCTCTTTTAGTCTTAACAGGCATCATCGTGGGACGTTAAACTGAAAATTTCATTTAATTTTTTAACAAAGTGACATGTTCAAGGATAAATTTTGATGCGTAGTTTCCGAGAAGATCGACAAAGACAAACTTTTCTGGCTCTAGGTTGTTCGTTGTTCGTTGTCAGAAGTAATTGATAGTTCTCCAGGAACAGATCGTGTATATATTTATGTCACTATCACACACAGTTGAACTATCAGATCGTATCTTTTCCTAACAATGACACACACACACTCCTAGTAGTTTTAAAAATATTACCTGTAAATAGACCCAGAAACTGGTATGTGTTCACTGAATAATTAATAAATATTACTATGAGTGTCGTTTATTCCACTAGGCTCGAGTCGCCGCAGAAGCTCAGGCGAGAGAACTTGAGGCTCAGCATAAAGAGGAAGAACGGCGGCTTCAGGAGCTGGAAGACATTCGACTGAAACTGGAGACTTTGCTGGAAGAAGAGACTCAGGCTAAAAGGGACGAAGAAATAGTTAGGAATTTGCAAGCCAGGTGAGCGTATTTTTAATATTGCAAAAGTAACTCAATGCAGCCGTCTTTACATGTGGCGTGCACTGCATGTATTTTTTTAAATTAATTAATTTATTTATTTGAAAGTACACAGCCATAAGCTCATAACATACCTTCTTAACTTTTATAATAATAATGACAACACCATTACAAGGTAAAAAGTAGAAAAGAGACACGAAGAATAAGCAGAAAGGAAAAGAAGTGTGCAGTTCAGCCATAAGTAAAACAATATATGCCAGTAAATTACAAACAGTAAAATCATACAAGATAATATACATTATTTCATACAGAAGTTAAATAAATTTAAGTTTTCCATCAGAAGACAGATCTATCCTATTATTCACTTTATTATAGATTCTGAGACTAGAATATGTTAAGAATGAAGTTACAATAGATGAATATGTATGACTTAAGCTTGCTCTAGCTATGTAGAATATATATATATATTCTTTTCGAAAATGATAATTTGGCATATAAAAAGAGAGATATTGCAAAAGTGTTGAACTATCAATTGTATTTGTCAATATACTTCTTAAACTCTAAGATGATGTACAATTCTTCTTTCCTTTATATTATTGGGAAAATAATTAGAGGCAAGGGTTTTTCGCAATGCGCGATGAAACAAATGCATCAGAATTAACTAATTTTCATTTTCTTGACGTTTTATGATATTCTATGTGTACTTTTATTGGTTTCCGTTGCGCGATAAAACGGAAATTGGCATTTTTGCGTGAAATTTCTAACAATGCGCGAAATTTTAAAAATACGTTTTCATTTATTTATAAACGCCAGTTTTTCGCTGACGGAACGGTAGAACGTGGCATGAACGGTGCATCTTGGGTGATTTGCACACAGCTATAGAGAACATGTTGCGCGTTAGCTATCACCATCGCAGCTGGATGGGGAGGAGTCGTTTTAATTAGCTAGCCAATGGCATGGATTGGTGATAAATGACAAACGTACAACAATGAAGAAGGAAAATGTGGAAACATGTAACATGTTTATAGTTAATGCTTGAATGTAACGTATGTGTGTTTTCAGAAGACAGCAAAACTTTCCTACTCATAGTAAGTTTACTGGTAGTTACTTATTTTCCTTCAGTTTGATTTAAAAAAAAAAAAAATGCATATAACTTTCTATAAGTGAAATTTACAATGTCAAGTGAAATATTCAATGTATTTTGTTTTTAGGTAATTAATGGTTTATTTCTGTAGTGATTTTTTTTTTTTAAATGAAACTATTTTAAAAATATCAAGGAATGTCTTTTCCACAAGAGCGAAACTTTATGTGGAAAATGCGACAAAACGCGAAATATGAAAAACGAAACGCGAAATTCTCAAATTCTTAGTGCGAAAAACTCGTGCCCCTAAAAATAATATTTATGAACGCAGAGACGAGATTGACATGAACGTAATAATGTAATAATATTTATATTAAATAATGAACGCAGAGACGAGATTGACAAATAAGTTGTTGAATCTTACTAAATGTTTTATGATACATGATATACCTTAGGAATTGTTTTGAACCATTGGTATTGGTAGACTGAAAAAACATCACTAAGTATATACATAACTATATCCAAAAGGGGTCACGGTGGCTTAGTGGTAGTGTTTACCTCTGGTGCGTAGGGTCCCTGGTTCGATTCCCGCCCAAGTTAGCTGGTGGTGGACTACATTGTGTCCGTGGCTTTTCTTGCGGTACTTCCGTTTCCTCCCACTTTCTCATTCCACCAATTCTTCCATCATCATTCACTTGCTTTAATCATCGTCTTCCTTAGCTTAAAGGGCATAAACGTGGGACGTTAAACTGAAAGATTTCATTTCATTTTTTTTTTCAAGTGTATCCACTAATGATGGATTATATAGTTACTTTTCTTACAGCCATTTCGAGTATCTCATGACATAGTTCCCCATATAAGAAACGAAAGGAAGGGAAAAAAAAATACAAATGCAGTTTTAGTTTATTCAAGATCCTTGGTCTGAACACTTTTCAAAATCTGTTTCTTTGGGCATGTCTTATCTAAGTACAGAAGGTCTTATTCAGGTTTATGTGACGAATTCCATCCCCGTATAGCGCATGAATTTTTTGCAAGTACTTCGAAAGTGCTGTGTGTTGACTTGCAGGAAGGACGGCTGTTTTGTGTATGTAAGTAGTCGTATATGGTTCCAAAAATTACGGCGTTTTGGGGAGGAAACAGTTTTGCTCTTTCTGACATTGGTTAAGGGTATAGCATCATAGATATCGGGGGCTCGGGCGTACCCCCGATATAGTGCAAAAAGAATGATTCCTTAGTGCGACGTGAAATCCCACCATCTCAAAAATCAATAGCAATGCCAGTATAACATTCCACCGTGACCGTAAATAACAATTACATGAGACTTATATTTGGTAACGAAGCATAAGGCTCGAGTTCATAAGCTCCTTCCTTACATAGCATGGCGAGGAAGACAGGCAGTCGAAAGTTGTACGGGGGGCCGAGGTGGCTCAGTGATAGAGCGTTCACCTCTGGTGCGTGGGGTCCCGGGTTCGATCCCAGCCCCCGCCAAGTGAACTTTGTGGTGGACAAACACCCTGCTCGTGGGTTTTCTCGGGGTTCTCCCGTTTCCTCCCACTTTCTTCATTCCACCTTTTCATTCATTTCTCATAATTACCTTTAGCCTAACCGGCATAACCGTGGGACGTAAAACTCAAAGATTTCATTTCATTTCGAAAGTTGTACGAACACAATCTTTCAGAGGACAGTTTCAAGTTTGTGACGACTCTGGACGAGACATGGGGAAGGTGATAAAAAATAATGGCTTTCTTCTGTAGCCCCGTGATTCCAGAGATCGTTCTGACTGAGAATGAATGTGCGGAAAGTTTTCCACACGCCTTTATTTGTTGGTGGTTACTGCTATAATAGCAAAGTTTCGCTACGTAGAGTGGACAGCAAGGCTAACATCAATGCAGCCTAATACAAGACAGATATTTTGGAGTCTGAACTGCTGTAATATTTTATCTATAAATGACAGCAGCAAATCTCGCGTTCTCATTCACCAGTACGAGGCGTGCAGTTATACTGCATCGAGCGGATGGCACGTGAAATTTATAGATATTATTATGAAATCCCGTGATGCATCCACGATGGATTTTTGTGGGTTCTTGTTGTTGGAGCAAGCGTGAGGCCGTCAACAACCGTGCACACTCGATGGTCTTGGAAAGTCGATCAAGAGGAATGAACAGACTTGATCAAATGGTGCTTTAACGCCTTCTGCTTCAGTGGAAGCTGATATGCAGAATAATAGCTAATAGAGAAGGCTTGCACATCGAGCAAAACTACTGGTAGCGTGCGGTATTTCTTAAGTGTGCCAATTCGTTACCATAAACCTGGAACGCCCTTCCGTATGTCTATCGAAAAGGAATCAGTAACCGGAAAATTAAGTCAAATATGATTTGTTTTCTCATCCACCCAAGCATGGAAATTTGACGTGTTGTATCAGAAGAAATTATACACATTTAAACATGCATAGTGTCCTTTAACTAGAGTCGGCGGAAGGCATTTCATTACTTTGCTTATGAAGGTATTCATTGTTGAGATTTGTGCAAAGACCGACAAATGTATCGCAATTGTTAAAATAATTTGAGAATGATTATTACTTTTATAATAATATTGGTTGAATAATTATTATTATTGGGTATTAGTATTTTACTGATTGAAAGTAGTGGGAAGTTGTTCATTCTTGGTAGGAGTAATTTGGTGTTCTTACCACACATCTTCGAGAAGAAACTAAGCTCCTCCATATACAAATGCTTTATATCAGTGGTCTTCTCCTCTTCTCGCTCTCACTGATTTTGGCTCCTTCACATCTACTTTGTAAGTAAACAAGGGACCACTAGCGGTTCTACGAAAAGGATATATCTCTAATATATATCTCTCAGTAATGCCATATTAAAGAAATTTCAGAGCTAGCTGTAGCGCACAGTTGGTGCCTAGATTGAATGACACAGTTGTAGTAGAGATGGACTAAATCTCCCACACGAGAAGTTCCATAACTTTAGTGAATACATACAAAATTGTTAGCGATTGTGCATGCTTTTCGATTAAGTCTTTTTTATATAAGTTGTAATTTCATGTTGAGTCAGAAAATCATTTTACACTGGAGCATTCACAATTAATAATGGGAAAGAAGATACCATTATCTAGTACAAACCTCCCAACAGATTGGAACAAACCTCATTAAGATAGCTGGCTCCAGGATTCGAACATCGGACCTGTTGATTACGGAACAAGAACACTTAACATCTTATCTACTTTCGCTCTATGGACTGTGGGATTGGAAGCATATAGTCGCTATTGGTGTGTTTTTGGTTGTTCTTTCAGGGTGTTACGGGAAGAATGGGAGAAAAGAGAAGAATTAGAACAGTTACAGGAGGAGCAGCGTTTGCTTCTGGAGGAAGAAAGAGAGAAAAGAAAAGCATTTGAAAAATTGCAGAGAGAAAATGAAGCTCGTCTTCAAGGTAAGTGCTAGTTCAAATATTTCCCGTTATTTTTGTTTAATTTCTGTATTATATATCTTTTGCAAATTGTCCACTTAAGGACTTACGTTTGGAACATTATGGATGGAGTCATCCGAATGACATAGAAGTTCTTTTATTTTATTTATTTGTGTCAATATTTTTTTCAAAGTTTTGCTTACAATTTCACGTTTTCGCCTATGAAATTGTGACTTTTTCATGTAAATCGATTATTTTTCGTCTCCCAATCATTAAAATGCATATATATAGGGAAATAGTGGAAACATAATCTCAACATTATCATCAAGTCCGAATATAGCCTATATGTAAGGCAGTGCGGAAAAGTACATCCAAACTTCAATAGGCGATTCCTCTAGGAATAGGCAACAAAAAAGTTTGCACCAATATCTACATGGTACTGCACCGTTTCGGAGATATATAGAGTGAGCCACAAGATACGGAACACCGTAGGTTATAGAAATAGAGGTAGACATGTCATCGGTAAGCCTGACAGAGATATTAATATGGTGGAAACAGTCAGCAAGGGAGGAAGGTGGAATGATGAGAACAAGTACTAGGAGTATATTTAATTAAAGCAACATTGGGTATGACACGCACTTTTCGGGAGGAAGCAGGGATGTGGTCAGCACCGTAACTTGGAACGTTTCCTGGTGAGGTTAATATTTGGACCTCCTAGAAAGATATGAAGTTTGCTTCCCCTAGAATTTAAAACTTAATAATATTTTATGACGTCTAAGACCACAGTTGGCATTTTACTAGAGAAAGTAAGACTCAGATTACGTTTATGCTTAATTTCCTTCAGATGATTGGGCACCAGACACTAGCAGCACCTTAAATTATTTTCAGGTCTTTTGAAAATAGTATGGTGGGTCCATTTCATGCTTCAAACGTTAAATTGAGAGTACAATATTTGACACAACTAAAAGCCTTAAGAAATATATATATGATTTCTGGAGCCCCTAATAGACAGTTTACTGAAATGGATCCAGATCACATTTTCGTTTCATTTAAGTTTTTTGTACCAGGATGGTGGTGGGACCTATTCTATGCCTCATTTATACATTCATGTTCGTATCACATCATATGGAGTAAGAAAGTTTCATCTTGAAGTAGATTTCCCCCTCGAACACCAGCTCCTCTCCACAAGTTATGACATAGGACATGATCCCACATTGGGCATTGCGTTATTTGGGGAAATGTTCCGAATATCACTGTCATTTTTTCTCCACGATGGGCATCCTGCCATCCAGTGAGCATATTCCCGAACACCCTGTATATTTCCGGAACAATGCGGTATCACATGTTTTGTTGCCCATTTTCAGAGGACTACCTTCTGATGTTTGGACATACTTTTGTGGATCACTGCAGCTCCAACAACAATAGAGCTCACCTCTAGCCGAATAATAGGAGTTGTCATCTTTGGTGGCGGAGGTTGAGCTTCCATTTCCGGTGGCACTACATATGCGAATTCTATATTGTACTATAGGTTCAAATTCTAATATAGCCCTTGTACTAAAAAGAGACATTAATTAATCTATTCAGGATTAATTAATGGATCTGAATTAAAATCTATTCTAATATTTAGCTAACACTATGTATGTTTTTGTTCCTATTGTAGAAGCTGAGAGAAAGCTGCGGAAACTTGAGGAAGATCGAATGAAACTGGATAAAGAGCTGCAGTTGGCACAGGAAAAAATTCTTCTCTCCGAAAGATCTAAAGAAGTTCTGGAAGCTAAGTTGAGGGTAAGGCATCATTTACATTGTACATATTTAGATACTTTTTTGTTTTACGTGAACAATTTTCTTCTCAAAAGAGAGTCTGTGAGCATGTGGAAAAGTCAGGAATACGCGCTTCATCATCGCGCAGTTCACAAAATTTCTTGTTTTGTAGTTTTCGGTGCCTCATGCAGTGACAATCCGACTCTTCAGTGACCTTACTAGTTCGTCCGACTCAGTGTTTTCTAAGGGTAAGGAATAAAATTAAGAAAGGAAAATAGTCTAATACTCTCATTATTGAGTTCATAGTAATGTACAGGAAGCACAACAGCAGCAGCAGCACAGTGTAGTCTTGCTTTCTATGGAATGCTGTGCTGTTGTCGAAGTGTGGTTTTGAAGTGAAAGCAAGAAATGTCCGCTTGAAAGAGGCACATGTGCTTTCTTTCACTGCTCGGTGGTCGGAATTAGAACAAGTCTTTGAGTAGAGTTATAAAATAATATATCTTCGCAAGCTTTTCGTACTTGTTCCAGCAAAAACACGAAACTTTAAAAGGGTGGTTGCTGATAATAAATGAAATGAAATTTTCCAGTTTAACATCCCATGATTATGTCCTTTTAGGCTAAGGGAGATGGATGATTAATGCAAGTGAATGATGGTGGAAGAATTAGTGGAATGAGAATGTGGTCGGGGATCGAACCAGGGACCACGCATCAGAGGTAAGCGCTCTGACACCGAGCCACCATGTCCCTAGTTGCTGGTAATAATTTCATGTTTTACCAAGTTCATAAAACTTCACAGGAAACTATATTTTCATAGAGGGATACAAATACACTCATCCCTCAGTTCTAGGGACTTCCATTTAACAGATATCGGAAGCAACGAACAAAATCCGGAGCAGCCGATTCAGTTGGAAAGTCTTGATTTTAAACTAAAAATATTTGAATTTATTGACAGTTTACAGATATTTTATACTTTCAGATTGGATAGTCGCTATTGCTTAATTAAAATTACAGTACTGTATTGTTTCTCTCTCTCTCTCTCTCTCCGGTGGGAGCTCATGTGGTTCGGATTCCACGTTAATCAGTAGGTCCACGTCTCATATAGCCTCGCTGCTGAAAGGGACGCTAAACTAAAATCAACTCAACTCTCTCTCTCTCTCTCTCTCTCTCTCTCTCTCTTTCTCTCTTTTTTTTCTTTCTTTTCGTAATGTAATTGTGGATATTAATCACAACAGACTTAGTATCGGAACTTACACAGAGTCGGCAATGTCGGACCGCTGTTACTTCCTTTTGATCCGTTTAAACGGATGCCTGTATACACTTCAGTGGTTATAAAATAAAAGATGCACTCAACGAATTGATTTTCCTTATCTTAAGGGGCACGATGGCTTAGTGGTAGAGCGCTCACCTCTGGTACTAGTTTGTGATTTGATCCCAGGCCAAGTGAGTTTGTGGGGGACAACATAGTGTCTCTGGATTTTCTCGGGGTTCTCCCATTTCCTCTTATTCTTTTTCTATCATTCTTCGTAATTCATTTTCACTAATCATCGTCTTCTTTAGCCTAATTGGCATAACCATGGAACGTAAAACTAGAAATTCATTTAACTTCGTTTCCACATCTTTGGAATGCTCAATGTGTGTATGGCTGGGACACACATCTGTCCTGTTGTCCAGTTCAACTCATACCAGATTCAGCAGAAAAAGATGACTGTGATACACTCTAGCCAAAAGATTTGATCTCATTTAGTTTTGTGAAAAGCAAAGTTTACGTATCACACCTACCAAGGGATTTCCCAAGATCTGCTATACCGCATCGTAATGAAATTAAAATGAAATCTTTCAGTTTTACGTCCCACGGTTATGCCGTGTAGGCTAAAGGAGACTGTGATGATGAGAAATAAATGAAATGGTGGAATGAAGAAGTGGGAGGAAACGAGAATCCCGGAAAATCCACATACACGGTGTTTGTCCACCACAAACCTCACTTGCCGCGAGCTGGGATTGAACCAGGAACCCCCTGCACCAGATGACACCGGATCATGACAGCTACCGCCATAGTCGCCCCTTATATATTAAATCTGGTCTTCGGTGAAATGGGTACCGTAAGACCAATTGTGGATGCATTGAACATCTGTACGACGCTTAAAAATAACTTGGTGAGTGCATATATCATTTTAGAATCAAGTACATGTCTATATTTCTATGTGAAAATATAACAATTGGTAAGGTTTCATTAACTCCCTGATCATGATGTGTATACCTTCTTCCAATTTATAGAATAATTTATAACTATTTAAGTATGTAATAGCAAATTGTTCTCATGCAGAAAAACAACACCAGATATTATTTTTCGCTTGCGTAAATGTTTCATAACAAAATTTGCAGCGCATACAGTTTTCAGCTTAACAGAGATAGCTTTTATCGTGTAATACTTTTGCCATTTGCTTTCAATATTTTCGTCGTGCTCCTATTCAGTTACAGAGGTTGATTCACTTATATTGAGCCGAAGTCAATGCGCAGTTGTACCGCTCATGCACAACCCATCATCGTGAAATTACCACGAGGCAAGCAACAGTATCTCGATAGTCACACAGTAGAGCAGTGGTCGAGCATAGTCTGATGGTGCCGAAACTGAACATATTTTGAGAGGGGTTCATATTTTGAGAGGGGCCAAGTTCACGGCGTCGCGCGTCGTAGAAATGTATCAAGTACATAGTTTCCGTGTATGTAGTGCCACTGTGACTCATACGGAAATATGCGGCACAGAGTCTTGGGCCCACCATTCCGACGGAGCAGCTAGAATCGTTTCCCAAAAGGATTCATGATTGTAGCTAGTTTCTCGAATAGGAGCAAACTTCGTCTTCGAAAGTTGGAGCAAAAGTCAAAATTTATGCTGCGTACTACCAGACTTATGTCCTGACTGAAATATACCAGCATAAAATACCAGACAAGACATGAACTCGGTTGAACTGGACCGAGACGAGGCATCCAGCCACAGGGCGAAAGCATCGCTGGAATTCTATCGCCGTATAAAACAGGAAGTTGGAATTTCGGCAGTTCCCTTGTCTGACATCCCTGTTAAAAGTCCAGATGCCAACCTAATGAACTGTGTACTTTCGGACTCCTCAGACGGCACCTGTCCCATCATGTAGTCCGCGCCGTCACCGGCCTGTAGAAAGTCTGTAAAGAGAAGTGGGGTGGAATACCCATGGTCCAGCTGCAACGCAGTCACCTGCAATGGAAATTCCGACGCCGGACAATAGTCAATAGAAGTGGCCTCCAGATCGAGCACAAGTGGTAGTGGAAAGAACAGCATTTCCTAGGTCAAATTTGGCTCATTATATATGGATCAATCTCTGTATTATCTTCATAATGAAACTCTTATTGGTTCAACAAAAACTTAGAGAATTAAAAAGAAATAGGACTATAGCATCTAATTTACCGTACCATGGTATATTACGTGAACTAAAGGAGACGAGTGATTAATGGGAATGAATGATTACGAAAGAAATTTTCTACCACAAACTCACATGTCCAGGAATCGAACCATGGATTCCTAGCGAGATAGGCGAGTGTTCTACCATTGAAACTACAAGAATTTTGGTAATTAGATCACTCAAAATTTTGTTTCTAAGAGCATTCCTTGATAATATTTTTTACTAGTAGAGCTAGTTTTTCTTCAATTTCATCTTATTCAATTATAATGTTGATGTACGAAATAACTTCCAGGTACGTGAGCGAGAGAAAATTCACCGAACATTATCATTTATGCCATCTACAAAGGAGAGGCCAGCGTATATTCAGCCAAGAAGCAACAGTATGAGGCAGCCGAGAAGAAATGCAACTCCCGACGAAGAGGTTAATAATAATTCTAGTGACAGCTAAAAGGTTTTACTATCCCCAAAGAGTTTGCTCATTGTAAAAATTTAGTGTACAAAATAGCATATATTTTTATTGTGCTTGACAATAATTGTATATATCAAGATACTATACATATAGGTCGTATAGTACTATTAACGTACGTAATTGCAGTTCTTACTGTAAACCACGCTATTGCCTATAGCTGCTTGTACTTCTGATATTTATTGAAGATTTGAAAATCTTTGCTCATAAAATTTCATATTTTTTAATTAGGAATATTTAGACTGACCTATTTGTAGTAGAAGACTAATGTATTGCCTTGTGCTTGTAAGATACAACGAATCTTGTACAACAACATATTATAATTGAATGAACTTACTGTTATATATACATATATATAATATTGTGATTATAATCGTAATATTAGTTCTAATAACCTAGATGGTTCGTTCAAAATGAAATACTAATTCTGGATTGCTTAATATGGGATATATATTTTTGTAGTATTACGAAGTTTAAGCATAAAAACCGGTTTCGTTTAGTAAACTCAAAAGTACTCACTTTGGCTCCTCCAAATTTTTATTAATCGTTTCAAGTATAGTAAACATCGAATTTTTGCTGACAGCTGTCGGCATTATCAAGACGTAGGTAAGAATTTCCGTACTTCCTGTGCTTACCAAACACCGTTCTTTATTTAAGTATTAATAAACTTGTGAGTTGTCAATGAAAATTTTAACGTTTAATGTAGTTTTTTGAAAGATCTTGAAGGATTTAACGGGGCAAAAGTGAGTACTTTTGCGTTGATTGATAAGATTACTCTTCAAGCGGTTCAACAGTTTCATTTATCCGGCTACAGAATCTGTATCTATTCCTGTAATTATGCTCTTAAATTGAAGTTAACGTTATTTGTTAAATATATACTAATCTTGCATGCCCTTATTGGATTGAATTAACTTCTCAAATCCAACGAGCTAGTAGTGCACATTTTATGTGCATTGTTCTGGTGTTAAAAGAAAAAAAATGTTCAGATTAAATTGTGGTAAAGGCAGGAGTAAGTAGCATGGAATTTGAATTTGAATTTCTACAGGATAATTATTATTCTGAATGTTTTTTTTCGTTTGGTTCTCACACTTTAACGTTTTTTGTTGTTATTAAAGAAAATTATGTCTAGAAGAAAACTAACATTTCAGGATGGTTGTATTTTTGTTCAGAATTTGTGTTGTGTACTTTCATTGAGATTTTATACTTGTACACGTACTTTCGTTTTGATTGTTAACAGCTATGTTTCGTGCATAATGTATATGTATGTAAATATGTTCGGTATCTACTTAATTTAGAACTAACTATTATATGGTTCGTGATATTATTATTATTTTTTTTTACATCACTTCCGTTGTGAATTTTTAGAATGTTATTTTTTTGTGTGTGTTTTTATTGTCTTTTAACTAATTCAGTCTTAATATTGGTTAGTTATAATTATTAAAACATAATTTCAATGCTATTTGTAATTACTAGATTTTTGTAGATATCTTCTCGATATCTTCTGTGGATAATTTTAGTAGATGAATAGGAACTTACTAAAGTGATAAAGAAGTAAAGATGTGCTCAAGTGGAGCGGAAACAAAGATTTTTTTAAAAAATGTAAAATTTATGATAATTGGGTCTATCATTCTAGCTCCGACACTGCAAAATGAGAGGTTTTTCAGTAAATTTACGCAGGAAATGCGTAACGTAACGTAAATCTGGAATTAGAGAAAAAAGTTACCCATGCTTTTGCTTTCCATAGAAATAAAACGCATTTTAGTTTACAAGTCGTATAGCGGCTGCGAGACGTTTCTCAACGGAAATATAAACATTATTTGGCTAGGTCATTTTTTTAAAAATAAAAAAAAAACATAATTGTCTTTCACATGCTATGAGTACTATTGGTATTGTAATTGTAGCTTAAGTACCAACTTAAATAGATAGGCAAAAGTATTTAGATTCCTGAATGTTACCGACCTACATTATGTTACAGTACAAAATAATAGCGGTTCCTAAGTATCTTGATTATTTACTTAATCATCTAGAGTAGTTATTTGGAATATCGTGTGTTATGCAAGTGCCTTCATACTGACATATGTATCAGTAGTATTCAAGTACAGTAATAGATTTAAAAAAAAATGTGCTGAATAATTTGGCGCATCGTGTGTATACTGGTTCACTCTCCATCACATAACATTTTCGCAGTAATTAAAGCTAAAATGTAATGGTGGGTAAAATGTTTTATATATATATACCGGGTGCGTCATTTATAATGTCAAACCTTGATGACGGAGAAACCAAAAGAGAAAGAGAAGCGAAACTTTGCACGAAGCAACTATACAAAGGGGCACATTGGTAGACGTATTACTTGACATCACCGGATGAACAGTGTTGCCAACCCAATATAAAGTTACGATTTTTTAAATGGAACGACCTAAATTGTATTTCATAATTGAATTCAACACTAAAAGGAAAGACGAAAGATATGCCACCCGCAGGTCAGTGTTGCAAACTTCTCGAGAAATAACGTTAAATATGTGTCACATTTAAACGCCTTTTGCACACACAGGGAGTGAGGTACACACTAGTTTTGCACAATAATTTAAATATTGGCCAGAACGGTTTAAATTGACACCAAGTTTAGATGGGTCCGTTAAACAGTGTTGACATAACAGAAAAGACAAAAGTTGAGTTTGGATATGGTGCAATAACTCGAAAAAGGCCATAAGTACATTACGGTTTAAAATTTATAGGACAATTTGTTATGTCATAAGAAACATTCTCACGTTTATTTGAAATCGATAAGTCAAGTACTTACCGAGATATTCGGAATTTTGTAAAAGCTGAGAATTTTGCGCTGTAGAAGTTGGTAACGCTGCCTCAAATTCCCACTTTTTCCCCCAACGTTGAGGAATTCGTAAAGAAGTGGTTGAAACAAAATATAAACATTAATAAACACACATACGATGATAAAGAAACGTTTTTCAGTACTTCAAATGACTAATTAGGCGTAATTTAGTGGATATGAAAAAAAACGTAAGGAAGTAATAGGACTTCATATGACAAGATAATACAAAGACGTAGAAGACATGCAGGTACCTAGTAGCTACTTTCACACGATGAAAATATTTATTCTCTTATAAGTGTGGGACACCAAAATCAAAACAATCCAATACTCGCACCACTAAACGATACGACAGGTCAAGCTGCTTTACTGTGACAAATCTGGATTGAGCTACGAAGGTATGTATCATATGTTTGAAAGATTTGCACATACTGATATGTAGGGTTACCAGACGTGTTCTTTTATGAGTACATGTACTGTTTTTCAAGGTATTCACTTTTCTACCCTCTCATTTTGAAGTAAAATATTCTTTTGTACTTTTTTTTTTTTTTTTTTTTTTTTTTTTTTTTTTTTTTAATAATGTGTGACTCCTGACATGCTGAATAATTTTTCCATGTATCTGTTAACAGGAATTGGTAACATGCTGGTAATGTACACAGTGAGTATTGGATTGTTTTGATATTGGTGTCCCAAACTTATAAGAGGATAAATATTTTCATCGTGTGAAAGTAGCTACTAGGTAAATACATGTCTTTTACGTCTTTGTATTATCTTGTCATATGAAGTCCTATTACTTCCTTACGTTTATTTTTTCATATCCAGTAAATTACGCTTAATTAGTCATTTGAAGTAATGAAAAACGTTTCTTTATCATCGTATGTGTGTTTATTAATGTTTATATTTTGTTTCAACCACTTCTTTACGAATTCCTCAACGTTGGGGGAAAAAGTGGGAATTTGAGGCAGCGTTACCAACTTCTACAGCGCAAAATTCTCAGCTTTTACAAAATTCCGAATATCTCGGTAAGTACTTAACTTATCGACTTCAAATAAACGTGAGAATGCTTCTTATGGCATAACAAATTGTCCTATAAATTTTAAACCGTAATGTACTTATGGCCTTTTTCGAGTTATTGCACAATATCTAAACTCGACTTTTGTCTTTTCTGTTATGTCAACACTGTTTAACGAACTCATCTAAACTTGGTGTCAATTTAAACCGTTCTGGCCAATATTTAAATTATCGTGCAGAACTAGTGTGTACCTCACTCCCTGTGTGTGCAAAAGGCGTTTAAATGTGACACATATTTAACGTTATTTCTCGAGAAGTTTGCAACACTGACCTGCGGGTGGCATATCTTTCGTCTTTCCTTTTAGTGTTGAATTCAATTATGAAATACAATTTAGGTCGTTCCATTTAAAAAATCATAACTTTATATTGGGTTGGCAACACTGTTCATCCGGTGATGTCAAGTAATACGTCTACCAATGTGCCCCTTTGTATAGTTGCTTCGTGCAAAGTTTCGCTTCTCTTTCTCTTTTGGTTTCTCTGTCATCAAGGTTTGACATTATAAATGACGCACCCGGTGTATATATATATATATATATATATATATATATATATATATATATTCAATTGAACTTACAATAACCACTAAAAACGGATTGTTGTGCAGTTTACAGTATGAAAATTTATATATATATATATATAAAAAGACAAAGGATCAAAGGATATAGCAGATAAAAAAGTTTTCTTTTACGTCAGATCTGAAGGTTAAATTACTACTTCGTATAGATAATGTGTATATTCTCAGACTATATATATTTATTTATTTATTTTTTTTTTTTCAAAACTGGGTCATCTCTAGTATTTTATCAGGTCTGCTCGGGACTACTGCCTAGTTATTTCAGGACTACTAGATCTTGATGTAGAGGGTAGGTCAAAAGTCTCTCTCCATAGGTCACTATACGAACTTACGTAAAAATATAAGATGTACTTTCTCTGCACTAGTTGTGTGTCTTCATTAATCGTGACACAGTTGTCGATAATGTACTAGAGAATATTACAATCTGCTGCCATTTATTTAGGATTGTCTCAGGTCTAATAGTGACAGTTGTGACATTTGGCCTTCCCGTTTACAATATCTTCATCACTAAGCAGAATGTCTGAGCAAACGTGTGATTCTTCCCGTGTCGCTCTATGAACCAGTGGCATATTTCCATTCCTCGGGGGTGATCTTCAATCAGCTCTTGTGTTACTATTTGTAGGATTTTTTCCTTTTCTTTTTTTGCAGGATCTGTCGCATCATGGTTCGCGGAATATGTCACTTAATTCTTGAAAAGACTTTCGCAGCATTTTCCTCGATCTTGTTAACGCAACTTCCCTACCTCATCTGTCATGGAAGGTTATTCTTAGCATGTTGCACGAGAACGCTTCTGATGTTTTTCAACTCACCAATTTTGAACTTGGTTGTCATTTTAACTTCACTGCCACTGCCGCCTAGTTGTTGATTTGTACTTGTTCTCCAAATTTAGCACAATGATCACAAATAATCAGTGTTTATCTACAAAGAAAGAATTCAAACATGAAAAGAGGCACCTATGAAAAGGACTTCTGATCAATCCGGTATTAACAGTTCATAACAGAAATAGTTTTACAGCAGCTAATATAGAGAATTTTTCGTTGGACCTCTCATATGAAAACGACAAGTGGAAAAGTTCTGGGGAATATCTAACCACACAAGCTTTTCTCGTGTGAAAACTGCAGTGTGTTGAGGAATGCATGGAGTTCCAAACCGTAACTTATAGTTAATTCCACTCGTTCTTCTACACGGTGTAGAAAATGGATAACCTAGTCCTATGTGAAGTAGTCACTTTCCTTGCCCTTCTGTAAGAAAGGTATGTACAAGTTGGAACAGGGGTGAGCCAATCACACCAGGGTTCCTACCGGTCAAGGAAATCAGGGAAATTGGTGCAAGTCAGGGGAAAAGGCTGCAAATCATGGAAAGTCAGGGAAATTTCATAAAATATATTTTTTTCTAACATTAATTGTACACCAATTTCAGTTTAGCCAACCATTAATGACCACAGTATGGAACGTTGCTCAAATTTTTATGGATGATAAGTGGAATGTACCGTATGAGCAGTTGATTACTATTTGTCTCTATAGAATAAATGTTCTCATATATAAATATTCACCGTTATTTATTCCTTATTTATATGTCAACGTCATCCGACATCAGTCATGAAAGTCAGGGAATTTCTTGCCAAAGGCCATGGAGAAGTCAGGGAAATAGATTTCTCCAGATCAGTAGGAACTCGGCACACAAGACTTACAAGACAATGCATAACATCTCCATAAGAATTAAATGGCCATGCTAAATGAAGAAACTTGTTCTTCATACGACAAAAATTTCGTATAACTGTAAACAAACTATACATACTAAAGAAAAGCAGAAAAAAGTCACCTTGACATCTGAACTGGGTATGTGAAGGTTACTTATGATGAAGCTTGAAACACAAAGTTGAGTGAGAGGAGGTAGAGATGAAGAGTTGGCTTCTGTATTGTTTTTCCAACGTTGCCAAGTCGCGAGAGAGAATTTTCACTGCGCGATGGAAGTTCGGAAAAATTTCCAATTCAGTTTAGTAGATTACGTAAGAAATAGATTTTTAGTAACGTTTCAGGGATGCCGGATGAAAGGGTTCAATGGACTGTTGCACATGGCTGCTGTAAAACATAAGTTAATTCGCACTTTTTAAATAATATAATTTTAGTTGGCGCAAAATGAGACTTAAGGGCCTACTTTTTTTTCTAAGTTGAATTTGAGTCCTAATTTTTTCCACAGAGCTTTGACTTTTCGAAAATAAGTTGACAAGTTAAAATATTTCTCTATGGTATTGCTTCGAATTATATGCGAGGATTACTTGAGAAAGTTAAAGAAAACAAGTATCGGCGTATCTGGGATTGGATCATGTCGACTAATGTTCTACATTGTAAATTGTATAATAATTCCTTAAATTATATGAAAGACGACGGCTACAAATGTGTATAAATTGAAGTTAAGCATATAAAGAAAAACATTAAATAAATGGATCAGAATTATATATATATATATTTTTTTCTTAAAAAATAAGTACACTGTAAATCAAAAGAAGAAAACTTTTATACATAGTCACAATAGATTAAATTATATTTTGTACAACAGAAACTATTGTTGATATGCCTCCATTTATATAAAGTCTTAATTAGATTTATAAGAGACATTTTTAACACAAGAAACCCAGAAAACCATTTGCGTTTTGACGAATGATTTGTGCTTGATTTCTTGTTAAGGTTGATTTTTGGCCAACAAAAATGTTATTGTTGTATTTTAAATGTTTATCATGTTATTTTTTTTTTTTTTTTAAATGTTACGTTTAATTGACATACTCTAAAAAGTTAACTTCTTGGACATATATTTTTATAAGGCACTTTCGCTATTTTTGAAGAACTACATTTTTGATAATGTTTCAGAATATAAATTTGTATTTGAAATATGACTGAGGAGATATGTATATACATATTTTGTAATTACATTACATAAAATAATGTAACGTATAAATAGTGAATGTTTATTATAGCGTACTGAATATTGTAAAAATTATCATTATTATTAATAGTTTTGTGAAACGAAGAATGAGATATTTTATATGTTGTATACAATTTGTTTAATGTTGGTACTCGTTATATTGTGAAATATTGCGTTTAGAGTTATATATCACACTACATTTAGTTATTTTTAGAATTGTGGAATGAAACTACGAACTGTGTATAAAAAATACAGTACATTACTGAGGAAAGTTAGATTCTTACTTGAACTTTTCAGATTCTAAATGCCTTTTTCCTTAGATATTTTGGGATATAAATATAGCTTAACGTGCGCATTGAATGTTAGTACTTCTTAGCGGTGGTACTCCAAGGAAGACTTCCTTCTTGCAATTTCTGCTTTTAAATAAAATTGTTCTACGACAGAGTACTTCTTTATAAAATTCAGTGTTAGGTATTTTATGTTTACCTGTATATTTAAAGAAGAGCAACATTTCTCGAAATATATGTAGATCTTTTCTGATTAATATACATAAATGTATAGTATCATATAAACATAGAGAAATATGAATAGGGAAAATGTATTACGTAGTAAAAAAAATCTAGTTATAGGTAGTAAAATATGTGCAGTCAAAAGGTAAAGTTAAACCAATCATTGATTGAATTTGTGAAGAGGGTTCAGTATTCACGTGGTGAAAGGACAAAGTTTGGGTAAGGGAAAAGCGTATAATATTTAAAAAAATGCGTATTTAATTATTACATGTGCACTTAATGTCAATAGGTAGGGGTCATTGTTGGAATAACACAGGAAACTTCGCTAGATTGTCAGGGACTCGAATCGTGACCTCGCACCTTTGGCGTGGGAGACCCGGGTTCGGTTCCTGGCGGGAGCTCATGTGGTTCGGATTTCACGTTAATCAGTAGGTCCACGTCTCATATAGCCTCGCTGCTGAAAGGGACGCTAAACTAAAATCAACTCAATCAACTCGAATCGTGACCTCCTGTTCCTACTCTACCAACAGATGTATTAAAGGCTTTTATTTTATTATTTTAAGCTCGACCAGCCAGCTGTCTGCTGGTAATTTGCAATCTCTACAAATCTTTTGTTAGAAATATATACAGTAGATATATATATATATATATATATATATAAATGGCGTTCACGGACCTCAGATCATTACTCTATAAGTCAAAATAAAGCAAAAAATATATATATTTGTATATCTTTTGTATCCTCGTCTGGAGACACAAATTGCACCATGTGGCAATGGCGCAATCAAAGAACCATAGATTAGATCTACCAATCTTACCAAATAGTTAAATCGATTCTTTCCAGATGGCAGCTAAAGTCGATATTGATTGACGCGTCAATTATCAGTGTAGCAATCGATTCAACTGTTTGCTGTATTCGTAGAGTAAATATAATAGGTCCAAGTTAATCTGCGACATTGCCACATTGTAAAATTTTTATTTTCCATAGCAGCTACGGAGGCCCCAGAGGACATACCAGCATATAATATTTTCGCTTTATTTTGGCCTATAGAATAGTGCTCTGTGGTCCGTGGGCACCATTTTTTAGAACAGCCGATATATATATATATATATATATATATATATATATATATATATATACATATATATATATATATTTATTGCTGGTCGTTCCTTAATTGAGCTTCTACCCCGGCAAGTGGAGTCGAGTCCTCACCAGTCCAGCTGTAAACATTTCCTGTTATTCCAACGATATAAACTGTATATGAGAAGAAAACCATGAGTGTAAATACTTTTTCTTGTATCACTTAAATGTGTGTGGTGTGTATGTTGTATCTCAAATCTTTTTGTCTCCACTACAGTGAGGTTGTCAACTCATCATGTCAATCAAATTTGTAGCTTTTGCTCAAACATGAGTAGATAAGTTTTGTTCACATAGAAAAGTCGTGAATATAAAAACAGAGTCATGTTTTAAGTTATCATTTCTTAGGATCTGTCAACATACGTGTAAGTTTGAGTAGTTTATATTTTTTTATACATATTTATATACAGTGCCATAAAACTATATACTAACGCTTCGTACTGTTAATGATATAAAGAGAAAATAACTGAATATATATATATATTATTGTAAAGAGTGTTAAAGATTAAATTAAAGAGTGGATTGCATACATACAGCCTGAAGGTATTCGATTTTTTTTTTTTTTTAATCTTTGCACTCTGTGTATGCAGTAGTGTTTCTAGCGTCAAGAAAATGAAATTATTGCAAACAACACAAAACTGAAACCTAATGAAAATAAACAAATAAATAAAGTATCGAAAACAAACCGTATAGTTTCGTGATTTGTAATAAATTCAATAAAAATTATAGAAATCGCGTACTAAGCGAACTTCGCATTAATTTATAACGTAAGTTCCACAAAACTGCCATACAATCTCCATAGAAACAATTGTTTGTATCAGAGAATGTTTTTTTCGAGACCAAGACTTCTATGTTCGTAATGCGAGATTTATTGTAATGTTATATCGAACACGCAAATTGACTTGTGCGTTGCTTTAAAGTAAAAAATAAATAAATGTGGCAATACGTCGTCTTATTTTTTGTCCTCATGTACTATGATTGAAGCTTAGTCGTTTGTTTCCATTTCTTGGGAGCCAAGTTTATAAATGTAATAATTCTTATGCAGCTCTTAATTAGCTCGTAAGTATGCATCTAATAAACATTTTCAATTAGGATAAACAATTACAATTTTCACACGTCTTTATGTTCCCTGAAGACATATCCAAAGTGTTTCAAAACAACACCGACAACGTTTGGGAGATGGTTTCTGACGCCAAGATAAGACAAAAAGTATAGACCAATCTGGGTGCACAAATACTTCCTTTCGGAGTTATAGGCTGCCGAAAACATGGAAAAATGAACTTTAAAGGTTCATAGTTCCAATACTATGGTACCTACCGTAGTCAGGTCAAGACTTCACTTAGGAACTAGTATGTGCCCTATCCAAATATCCATATTTGAGAATCCTAAGGTACTCACGCAACGATTTTTGTAGAGGTAGTTGGTGAGTATTTCAAATTATATGCCTGTAGCCAAACTCCCTCTATAAAAATCGTTGCGTGAGTGTCTTAGGATTCTGAAACATGAATATTTGGATAGGGCACATACTAGATCCTAAGTGAAGTCTTGACCCTACTACGGTAGATCCCATAGTATTGGAGCTATGGACCTTTGAATTTCATTTTTTCATGTTTTCGGCAGCCTGTTATTCCAAAAGGAAGCATTTATGCACCCAGGTTGGTCTATACTTTTTGTCTTATCTTGGTGTCAGGAATCACCTCCCAAACATTGTCGGTGTTGTTTTGAAACATTTTGTATAGTGCATAAGCATCTAGAATACTTTAAAACTCGACTTTTCTTCTAGCACTAAAATTTGCAATATCCTTCTCGTGCTTCGTTTTCTTACATGTTTAATTATTGAGACTCGTGTTAAACGAACGCAAAAGTTTAAAACGTGGAAGGTAATTGACACAACTGATTCTGTAAAATACGATAACTGGTATTTGTAGTTTTCAACGGCATTAACTAATTCATATTTTCAACACAAACTCTTTTTTCCTCTTAGGTGAACCCCCTCATTTTAAACTTTAAAAACGTACTGTTATTTGTAAAATTTGTTCAAGAATTTAGTTATTTCTGAATTATTACTTGGTTGTTTTCTTCAAAGCAGACTTGGCAATAGTGGGATCCATAAAATCTATGGCTGACCCTCCTTTTATTCATCCCATTTCCACACAATCGGAAAGGGAAATCAATATGGTAATGGTGAGGGAAAATAGAAGTCAAATTGTTCCATCCTTAAATTTTACGTTGGGAAGGTTGTCACGCACATATTGCAACTTGATACGCCTAATGTGTACAAAACCCACAAGACTACTGCATTATGATGCAGTACATACTGTTGACAAAGATTGTGGACCTCTTATTCGACAATCTAGTAAAATCAGTGAAATATTCAAATAGCCTAGTAAAATGAACTAACCATTTCTCTTTTTCTATTTTTATTTAATTAAGGGAGTGCTTTTTTTATTTACGCGAAAAAATATTGGAATTCTGCTTCCGCTTCTAGAGATTCTCTATCTTTTTTACGTTCGCGAACTTTCTTCTTTTCATTTTGTGGAGTAGATCGTTTGTAGATTTTTCTTCCACGCTGTATTTTGGGAGGAAGCAACGATCGTGCCAAAGAGTTTGAAATTACTTCTGCAATTTTAGTTTTAGCTTTGAGTTCATTATCTTCTTTCAGTTTTCGCATCTCAGTTATCTTCAGTTGGTGAAGTTTTGTTCTCACAATGGCGTCTGGGAAGGAATCAATTTCTATCGCTAATTCAACATATTTTTGCTCAATTTTGCGGAGCATTTCTACCTCGGTGAGATTCGATTCACACTCCCCGTATATACCTTCATATATCCGATCCACTGTTTCCGCAAACGATTCGATTTCTTGTTCCTGTCCTAAAATTTTAGCTTCCATGTTTGAATATACTTCTAACGTTGCTTGAATTTCATCCATTCTGTGTTGTTTCCATCTAATACCCTCTTCAATTAGTTTAATTTGTTCTTTAATTTGAACAATTTCTTGCTCAAATTTACGAATACTGGATTCTGTGTCTCTCTTTATCTGCGTTATGGTATCCTCAAGATCCTGTGAGTACTGAAACACCATTAGATTATACGTTTCAATTTCTGAAATAACATCCAAGAATTCTTGGGGAGTTCGAAATAATAGAATAGCTTCTCCCGGAGTCTCTTCAAGGTAAGTTTCGATAAATAGTTTTGTCAGAGACGCTGTCCTATCCATAGACACTTTCTCAACAACAGTGAGAAAGTTGCCTTCATCTTCGTCAAATGTTACTTCAGCGTTTAAAGCTTGGAGTGCTGCTGTCCGCTGTCGTGGAGGAAGGTTCTTCTGGGCATCATAAATGTACGATTGGTAAACTTTGTAGCGATTTAGGGTTTCATCAAGTTTAATTAATGACTGCCTTAGACCTTGAGTCACTTTAATTAATTTTATAATGACTTTCTGTTTTTGTATGCTTTTAGTAGTTTCCACCATAGCAATATGCATGGCAGTGTCTGCCTGTGTAGAAAGGTCTTCTAAATAGTCCTCAAATTGTTTGCTTTCCCGTTGGTACTTCATTTCTGTGACCGCCAACTCAAGGTTTTCCTGCCTGTACTGTTCGTGTATAGACTTGATTTTGTTTTTTCTTTGTATGGTGAGAACTCTTGTAAATGCAAGATTCTTCTTTATCGCTAAGAACTTCTTGTACGTTGTTTTCCCCTCTCCTGTGTCCAAAGTCACTCCCTTAAGTGGATCCCAAACGCCATCTAATTTTCGCCGAAGTTGTGGAATAAGGTTTGTAACTACGAATGCCCCGTAATCTTCATCTCCTTCCGGTCCTTCCTGTTTCACCTTCTTAACCTTTCCTCTTGTATCTTCTGTGAACCCTATTCTTGTTCTGATTTCAGGTAGGCCTAGAAAATGTTCATGAGAACTATATAAACTAAAAGGATTTGGGATGTTCTCCACTCGCTTCCGTTTTGCAGCTTCACTACAGCGTTCAAAGTAAGTGTGCAGACCTCCGGCAACATTGACTTCTTTGCCGATGATGGGCAAGTCTTTTACTGTATATTTTTTGTTAACTGCAACACCAAAGAACTTCAACCTTTGCTGTAATTGTGACTTTGGTGGTTTATGGGTAGGCCTTTGTGGTTTCACCTTCATTTTTTTATTTTTTTTTTTTTATTCTTTGTTTCGAACCAGAAGTATTCAAGATGTATTTTTATTCTCTTGAAATAAAGCTCACTTCTTCTAATGACTTTATAATCAACAATCTTTCTTTTCTGATGTTAGGTATTTGTATTAATTCTCTGTGCGTTAGTTTTCGGAAATGCTTTTCGAAGCAGTCGCTTTAAAACTCATTAATGTTGATCAAAACCTTTAACGTACTCTTTTCGTCAACAATGGCCTTAACTATAGTAACAAAATCAAATAATGTTTTTTATTTTTGTTTTAAAAAAAAATAGCCTTTTCTTAAATGAAAGAAACAATTACGCTTTTTTAAGTTGCAACGGATACATTCTAATTACGGGAAGCCAGAATTTTTTCCCTGAGAATTCATACTTTTTTTAAAAAATATAACTATGGTCTAATTTTGATTAGGCTAGGTTAGGTTAGGTTTAGTGTCGTAAAGGCCTGGAAAAAACCGGAAATTTTGGGTAAAAAACAGTTTTTTACCGTTTTCCCCCAGCTTGGAAAAAACCGGAAAAATAGGGAAAAATGGAAATTTTCGAATATTTTACTACATTATGCTTTTAAAATGAAAAATATTTTATATTTACTAGTTTACAGTTAAGATCAGTGAGTAGTTATATTTTTTGTATTAGAATAGGGAAATTTTGTGGCAACAAATATATTTGCAGCACTCCTTTAAAGTAAGCACCATGGTAGAATGGAGTTATGCCTACAAAAGGTACTCAAATATAATCCTAGTATAATACTTTAATATTACTTAAATTATCTTAAGTAATATTATAAAGTTACCGTTTTACGGCAGGGAAGTGTTGAAGTAACAGGGCTAGAATCATTTTAGTTATAACCAGTATGTTAAAATCAAATATATATTTTATGGAGATACCTATCTTCCTTGTGCTGTGTAAAATTTCCGGAAATTTTGAACCCATTACAAAAAATCTTTTGTTCGGAAATACTGACAAAACCTAGAAAATATAATTTAAAAACTATTTATTCGCCTGATGCTAATCTTATTTGCTGTAACGTGTCTGCAGAATGTATACTACATTCTCGTAGCCAGCCCAAAAATTTAGGGGGGGGGCGACCCAATCATATACTTCATCACCATATTATAGTTCATTTGCAAGCCTACCGTGAAAATCTTAGGGGGGCAGCCAAAGTTTAGGGGGCCGGCCCCCCGTGGATATAATGTATTTCGCCAGCAGGAAAAATATTTAAAACAACAGCTTTTTATTTTTCTGATTTCTGACGAAAATCCCTCTTTATTATTTGTGTATTTTTCGAACTACTCAAAAAGAGAGAGGATCTTATTTACATATACACACACACACGCCGTACAAGTGCGCAAATTTGAGCAGCGACAAATATATTAATAAATTTAACATGTGTAACTTCCATTCGTTATTATTATTATTAAAGACTAGCAGAATACCCATTCTTCGCACGGGAAGAATGGTTTCATTTTGGGTATAAGGGGCACCAAAACTGTCACCAATGAACTTAGGGACCCCAAAAACTATGAATTCGACACTAGTATCAGTCATTTTCAATTACTTTTACATACCATCCCCCTTTACTATTACTAATGAGGCTAAATTTGGATTTAAACAGCTTTGGAAGTGTTAATGTTCATCTCAGAAACCCCAAAACCATGGATTCGACACTAATATCGGGCACTTCTCCCCGCCCCCAAGTTACGAGGATGAATTTTGATTTAAACAGCATCGAAAGTATTACTGTTCATTTCAGCGACTCTAAAAACTATGGATTCGACACTAATATCGGTCATTTTCGATCATGTTTATATATCTCCTCTCCCCATTAGTTATAGGGATGAATTTGGATTTAAACGGCATCGGAAATGTCACTGCTCATCTCAGCGACCCCGAAAACTATAGATTTGACACTAATATTGGCCACTTTCAGTTATTTTTATATATCTCTTCCTACCCAAGTTGCGGGTCTGAATTTGGATTTAAATGGCATCGGAAGTATTACTGTTCATCAAAGCAACCCCAAAAAACTATGGATTCAACAGTAATATCGATCATTTTCGATGATTTGTGTATATATAACTCCCCTCTCCCCCAACCCCAGGTCACGGCGCTGAATTTGGATTTAAACGGCATTAGAGGTGCTACTGCTCATCTCAGCGACCCCGAAAACTATGGATTCGACACTACTATCAGTCGTTTTCGATCATTTTATATATATATCATCCCCTTCCCCCTCCTTAAAGTTTTGGCGTTGAATTTGGATTTAAACTGCATCGGAAATGTCACTGTTCATTTCAGGGGTCCTAAAAACTATGGATTTACACTAATACCGACCATTTTGCATATTTTTATATAGTCTACCTCCCTCTCCCCCCAATTTGCGGGGATAAATTTGTATTAAACGGCATCGAAAGTGTCACTGTTCACCTCAGCGACCCCGAAAACTATGGATTCGATACTGATATCGGCTATTTTTCATCTTTTTTATATACCTTCCCTTCCCCTTCCCCCAAGTTGCAGAGCTGAATTTGAATTTAAGTTTCATCGGAAATGTCACTGTTCATCTCAGCAAACCCGAAAACTATGGGTTCGACACCAAGATCGGTAATTTTCAATATATATCCGCACTTTCTTCCTCCAAGTTCCATCTTCAAAGTGAAATGCTAAAATCCATCCCAGGCCCTAAATTCATCTATGTTGAAATTTTTTTATTGAGATCAATCTGGTGGGTCAAGAGCTTTTAAATTCACTTTCATTTATATACTCATTTATATATTCACTTTCACTTTCACTTGACTTATATATTCACTTTCATTTTATATATATATATATATATAGATAGATAGATAATTTGTCGCACTAGGAAACAGGTACCGGTATTTGTTTACTTACAAAATTTTGTACATAAAGTTTATAGTAAATTCTGTATTTGAATATTAAATGATAGTAATTATATGTATAAGTGCATGAGTAATAGTGTAATTTACCTACTTCTCTTTCTTTTAATAAATAATTTGGTTAAAATTAACAAAATTTCACCAGTTCAAAGAGCATATTAAGGACTCAGTTTCATTCAAGAGCCCTATTTGTTGCAAAACAGAAACGCTTCATGATGGTAGATGTGTATGCAATTGTAAAAGTTCTGTAATTAATGCACATCCAGGTGTAAACGACTAAAAGGCACATAAAGGAAATGAGTGCAGACTATTAATTTTCAAGAATAATTACAACAATTTTATTTTCGAATACTTCTTTTTTTTTAAATATTCACTATAATGAAATTTCTCAACTTACATTTTTCACGTGTTCGAAAAAAAGGCCCCATTACTAATAAAACTAACCTAATACAAAGATTTTTGTTATTTTTCATTTTTCCGGAAAGAAACCGAAAAAAACGGTTTTTTACTTGCAGTTTCAAAATTTCCGGAAATATTACAACACTAGTTAGGTTACATTACGTTGAATTTACTTTCATGGTTTGTATTGGTCCCCCACAATTAGAATTGACTCAGTTCCAACGACAATTACATTGGCAACTACAATATATCTACTAAAAACTTATCAACGTATTATCAACGGTAATAATTTCAGGGGATGGTGCGGGATGACCATGGGCAGAGCTAGGAATTGTCTGCTGGGAGGGCAGTGGGGAGGACCTTTTGGTCGGTCTCGGAGGTCTTGGTATGTAGCCCTCTTATAGGTGGCATTTTTATTTTCTGTCAAAAAGTTGGGGGGAAATGCCCCCCATAACTCCGCCCATGGGGATCACGGAATCATCTCCTCCCCTTATTCAACGCCATATTTCCGTTTATGCTGAGTATAGTTATTAATATTTTCACCGACGCTAATTTTTACTTTCAAGCAACGAAAGGAGATAAGAAAGCACGATGGTCTTGCAAAAATCAAATTCGAAACTTCAATGGATTTACATGTTTCATAGCGCATAGATTCCGAAGTAGTGCTCGTAGATTTTCTTAATAAAATTTCCCTCAACTAACACAAAATTGTCCCTTTTCTTATCAAATTTTCCCTAGTTTATTGAGTGTCCAATTCCTGTGACAGAGGTTATGCAATTTAATTTAGCCATATCAAAGGAAGTGCCAACTAAATTTGTCTTATTCGTTTGCTTTTTCCTTCTATTATTTTTTACTTTTTCCTTTACTTTTTTCACAAAAAAAAAAAAAAAAAAACTAATATACCAAGCCAACAATGGATGTAAATTATGCCACTTTGAACGCACACACAGTCACACACAAACAATCAATTCCTATTCTATTGGTTTATTTCTGAAGAATAAAGAAAAATTTAAGTGTTTATATTGGTCAATCAGCGCGAGAATTTCCTTGGATTTTCACTTTTTATTGAAAAATTCCCCTTTTTGCTAAATACCTACGAAATTTCCCTAGATTAGGGAAATTTCCCTCAAACTATGAACCCTCCTGAGAAAGTCATTTTTCAACATTTCTTCGTCCATTTGTCCTGATATGCATTCGCCTACAGCCCTTACCGTTCAACTTATCAAGACCAATTTTTAAATTTTTTTATGTGATTTACCAGGTTTGTTTTTCGAAGTTTTATCCTACTCCTAAAATTAACGATAATATTCCTAAGGATAAAAATCAAAATTTGGGATTTTCTCAAAAAAAGGCTCTAACGATTTTGTATATATTTCATAAATATTATTTTCAATTTTTTTTAACCTATAGTATGGTATTTGCCATGTCTCTGAGAAAAATCGAGAATGAGCAGTTTACTCTTGGAGTAAGTTCTTTTACGGACGATTTTTTTTTTTCAAAATTGGCTCAGGAGATTTTCTTCATATTTCATAAATAAACATTTCATTAATCACTTGACAATATGATTTAATATGTCAATATGAGGACAATATGATTTGTCCTGAGAAAATGTACGAGGTGTTGGATGTGGGATTCTTGGATGTGCGTTTTATTCAAAAGATTTTTTCAAAGACGACTCAGGTGATTTTGTTCATATTTCACAATTAAATAAATTATTAATATCCTGACAATATGACATAAGTGACATTAACTCATTTGTTCTGAAAACTTCTACGAGAAGTAATTTATTCTTGTTTTTAAAAATGATTTTTTTTTTTTTTAAAAAAAAAGACGATTTTGTTCACATTTCGTTAATATTCCTATAATGTGGCAGAAACTTCCATGACAGTATCCACAAGAGATATTTTACCCTTGGGGTGAGGGTTTTTTTTTTTTTTTTTTTTTTTACAGTTTTATGAAATAGGACTTCTGTGATTTTATTTGATATTCATATATTTCATCAATAACTTTAATATATCATACCGGTCATTTTCTTATGGAAAAAATCTACAAAAGATAGTTTATTTTTGGTGGGCGAGTTTTCTTTGAGCGAAATTTTACCAAAAACGGCTTATAATTTTGTTCGTATTTCACAAGATTTGATTTGAGTTTAGTTTCGTTTAGCGTCCCATTCGGCAGCGAGGCTATATGAGACGAGGATCTACAGCTTAACATGGGATCTCAATCACATGAGGTACTTCAATAGTAACTACATGACATCAAGATCTAGCTGAAGTAATTGGAGAGAGGAAGTTTAGTGCGGTGGCCCGTACTTTTTTACATTTTTTTTTAACAAACTGAGGGGAGCAATAGCAGTCCGATGTTTCTGTTATCGGATTCCATAAGAATGCCGTGGGTATTATCCACCAGCAGTCAACCAAGCATAGAGGATACCTTCTTCTGGTGCAGTGCTTGCTTCAGCTGTTTTAGAACCAGTTCATGGGATGCTAACCAATGATGACGGCGCCGTGGAGCTTCGTACAGGACTCACTTCTCATCACATGTCAACACCCTGTCCAGAATTGACTCCTTCCTCAGACGAGACAGCAAAGAATCACAAGTGTCTGCTCGCGTTGTCTTTTGGTCCGGAGTCAAATCATGTGAGACCAATCGATCCAACTTGTAGTGCTTCCCAGGTTGATGAGGTATTGTCGAATGAATTGTAGTCCCTGTTCCTCATGTCTGGCCACTGTTCGCCTCAATTGTTGCCTGAAGAGCTTCATTTTGTATATGTGTTGGTCTTCCGGTACGTGGTGCGTCTTCGAGTGTTTAGTCACCGTTCTTAAACTTGTTAAATCACCACTGCAATGTTCGCGTAGCCACGACACCCTCACCAAAGGCCTGGCATATCGTCCGCCCCGCTGCAGCGGCGTTTGACTCCAATTTGAACTCTATTGAGGTCCTATGTTCACCCTGTCTTACGCACGTTCACGGAGTAACTGAACTGCCACAACCAGGTAGTATGTTGGATATACCCACACCAACAACTGACCTTCGCCTTATCTCCATTCGCGTTCAACTCACGATGTGAGGGCCAACTGAACACAGACCTCCACAAAAAGCAACAAAACTTTCTTGGTTACCCTATACATAAGGTATCAATCACCTTGTGTTTTTTATTATTGTTATTTATGTATCGATATGTGTAAACAGAAACAATATCAAACAACATTTATTGAATACTACTAATGGTGACATGATTACTGCTATATTGTAAATTGTCTTTTTATATCAATAACATCAGGAGTCATTCTACCATATATCCGACTATGTAACAATCTATTCTAGTAACGTGACATACCAATAAGTACATTTCACATATGTTGAACGTGTTTTACGCACCGCAATATAAACAACCCTTTTTATGTAGGTCCTAGTAGTTGAAGTCTATAGCATTCATAAAACGTATCTCATAAATTTGTTCAAAAGCTGAATACAAGACTAAAGCTTAATAACAGGTTTTATCAAGTATTAGAAATCCTCTAACTTTCGTTAGTTTGATAAGTAAGTAAACCAAATCAAAGTCAATTTAGGGTGCTTTACGAGAAAGCGTCCATTCGATTGTTTTCAATGTCCAAGCGTATTATCAATTTTACAATCACTGTCGAAATGAATAATTTGGCAAGAACTGTACATAACGAAACAATAACATCTCCTAGACACTCTACAAAAGGCTGACAGTTCGGCGCGACGGTGCCATTCCCAAGAAATCAAAAGTAAGTTCTGTATATATTGTTCCCCCTCCACTACCACTTTAAAAGAGTAACATATATAAAATCAAATAACATTCATTGCCTGGGAACACAAAGAACATGACCTGTAATAAACAATATATAAAATCTCCCTTCACTTTTTCTTCTACATGTCATGTTTCAATTTGTCGATACACTCCTCTAGTACTATGAAACTCTCTTCTTCCATGGTGGAATGGAAAAAGATGTAATTGATACTACTTGATAAGAATATAAACCGTAAAAGTCAGTAGAAAACACGTTATAAAATTTACTTTTTGAGGCTCGTTTTGGCGCCCGGGTTGCCCGCCCTTGGCCCTTCCCTGAGTTTCGGTTAGATAAACAACTGTGGATAGCATACAGAACATTACAAGTGCTTCTAAGTGTTTATCTACTGGTGATATTGTGTTATAGACTTGTGTTATTAATATTTTTAATTTGTTCGTGTGTTGTGCTCTGGTGTAATTCTTGCCTTTTGTTTTTCTGCTTTTTGTGCTGTCTATCATGGCAACTAAATCTGATGGACACCTGCTTCCGTCGGATAACATGGATACTTCTGCGCCTTCCAATCTTACACCTTCACATCCATCAAATCCGCCATATGCCCACACTAACATCAATTCATATAAAAATCATCACCTTGGGCCTTTTGTTTTTTATGTTGCATCTACTTCATCCATTGGTAAACAACATCCCATGAAACTTGGTAGGCCTCTATATAATAATAATCTTATTGATGTCACTGACATTCGTACTCTTGGCCCTCATGGCTTAAAGGTATTTTTCTGCACCGTCAAAGCCGCCAACCCACTATTGACGGCACATAATTGGCGTGCTTACATTCCCAATTATGACGTCTTTTGTCAGGGCATCTTACGTGGAGTCGATCCGTCCTTTACGAACGATGAACTTCTTGCTGCGTTGCGTTATAGTGCTCCTATATTGCATGTACGCCTCATTTTTCGTAAAGTCCTTCCTCTGATGATTCTCCTGTTAACCATTCATTTTAACATTCTTTACTCCCTAATCCCAACCCTAACTCTTCTGTTACTGATTCCACATCCTCTTGAATCCCCACCGGCACCATCTTTCTTACTTGTGATGCAAACACACTCCCCTCCTATTCCACTCTTTACTATTTTCATCTCCCCGTTGAAATACATCCCACGCCTAAAACAAAGTACTAATTGCCTATTTTACGGCCATTTCAAACAAGTCTGTCGTGGTAAGCAATCTTGTGTCACGTGCGACCAACCTGATCATCCTTTTTCCTCCTGCTCCGCACCTCCCAAGTGCAAGCTCTGTGCCGGTGACCATGTGGCTACATACCCTCAGTGTCCGGAACGACTAATTCAAATTCAAATTAACACCCTAATGGCCACTAAACACCTTTCCTATACCGAGGCTAAACGACGATATTTAACTACCACCCATACAGTACGCCCCTTAAATGGAGAACAAATTCCCCATTCTCATTCGTCCTCTCCCGCCACTTCCAGGTTTAATCCGTCCTCTATCCCTACCTCTGCTTCTTTCTCATATGCTGCTTCTACCTCTCGGCCCTCCTCTTTTCATTTTCCTTTCTCTCCTTCAGTTGCCAGAAAAAAGCGCTCTCTTAGTACTCATTCTTCTTCTATTTCCGCCTGGCACCCGTCCCCTCCAACAGAACGATCCTCTTTAACATTTTCTTCCCTTCCCAGTACCGTCACAGCTTTTCAGTAACCGTCACATACGGCAGACCCTATACCTTATTTTTCTTCCGCTGTTTCTGCTATCTTTTCTCTTTTGGTAAAGTATCAATATAAATCTTTTCCTCCCGATTATAAATCCTGCATCACCATCCTCATACTATTACAATCCCATTTACTCTAACATCATCTGGTTCACTCTTTTCCAATCTTATACAATGGAACATGAGGAATTCTCGCAGTAAACTGTACGCCTTACATTACCTCATATCTCACTCATCCGTCTTTTCTCCTACTCCAAGAAACCTGGCTTTCTGATACGTACCGCTTTCACATCCCCTGATGTTCGCCCTGATGGCCGAGGGGGACTCTCTCGGCATTCATAAATCTCTTCCTTACGTTCTTCATCCCCTTCCCATTCAATATCAGATGTTCAATGCCAAATGGTCACTGTTCACACTTTCACCCTGGTTAATCTTTATATTCCCCCTTCACGTTCACCTTCTTGAACATCTTTAGCTCTATCTCTTTAGTTCCCTATTTCCTCCCTGGGTTTTAGGCGGCAACGTTAACTGTAATCACCCGTTCTGGGGTTCTCCCTTTCCAATCCTGCCGGATCTGCTCTTTACCGCTTACTTCCCATCTTACCCTGTACTCTTCTTAATACTGGTATTCCCACTTTCCTGAACCGTCTTCATAAACTCTGCACTGCTCCCGATCTCACCTTTTGTTCACCTGCTTACTCAAGCCACCTCACATCGACCGTTTCTTGCGACACGCACGGTAGTGATCACTTTCCTATCCTTCTCCATAATGCTACTTCTTCATTTCCTTCCCTATCCACTACTGTTCTACTACCCTTGATTGGTCCGTTTATTCTTCTTGTTTTGACCATCTCTCACTTCCCCCTACTTCCCATGGTCCTTTACTTCTTACACTGCCTTCTCTTCTCGCCTTTCCTAGGCAGTATCACACTCCCACTCTGATTCCACCCACCTATTTCTTTTTTCCACCTTCCCCTCCTATTATCACAAATGGTGGATTCGGAATTGCCAGCAATGGGTTTTCCGGAGGCGCCAAGCTCTTAAAACTTAGCTTCCCACTCGATCATATACCAACTTCCTAGCATATCAACAAACCTAAGCCACCACGACCCGCATCCTCAGCAAACCCGTCGTAATGCCTGGCGGCAATTTTGTTCTACTCTTCGTTATGGTTCCTCTCTCTCTTCCATCTGGAAATTTTACCAATCCCTTTGCAATAAGACATGTCGTACTCCCTCTGGAAAATCTCTTTCTTCTCCCTGGCTCCATCAATTCAATTCCAAATTAGTTCCCGCCACGAACCTCTTCCCTCCTCTCTGGCTTTCTCCTATTTATGCCCCAGAACCATCCAGGTCTTTACATCTTCCTTTCATCATCACAGAACTCACTCTCATCTTATCTCGTCTACCCCAATCTTCACCTGGGATAGACGGCATCCATTACGTGCACCTCCAACATCTTCCTCCAACGTACCAGAAATTTTTACACACACTATATAACGCATTCCCCTTCCCTGGAAGGAATACCTCATTATTCCCATTTTCAAACCCACTAAACAACCTGGTATCGCTGATCATTACCGCTCCATTACCCTCTCCTCATGTCTCTTAAAGGTCTTTGAACATCTCCTTAAACAACGACTGCAATGGTTCTTCGAACATCATCTTTTATTCTATAAACGCAATATAGTTGTCGACTCGGATCTAATGTTTCTGACTGCCTGTCTCTTCTTATCTCCGATATTTGGCTCGCTTTCCCCCGTACTCAGTTTCTTTTTGCCGTATTTATTGACCTCTCTCAGGCTTATGACTCTGTTCCCCTTTACAACTTCATAGATATCCTTTGGCAACAAGGCATTTCTTTAAATATCTCCGTATTCTATAAAACCTACTGGTCCAACATACCCTATATATTTGCCTCGGCTTCCAACTCTCTGCTTGACGCACGACTTTCCAAGGTCTCCCTCAAGCTTCTGTATTATCTCGTCTTTTATTTAACCTTTTTGTGGCTCCTATTCTTCACCAAACCAGTAACACCGTTCGTGTTCTTTCTTATTGTGTTGATTTAACCTTCTACATTCCTTCTTCCTCCCCTCAACTCGCAATACCTCATCTTATTTATGCTCTTATCGCATTTTCCAACTTGTGTTCTAACCACGGCTAACGAATTAACTGGAACAAGATATCCTTTCTAGTTTTCACCCGTAAACGTACTCCAACCCTTCCCTCCCTTACCTTTACCGGCATTATCCTTCCTCGCCGTCCCTCTGTTAAATACATTGGAATTGTCTTGGGCTCTTCTTTACGTTGGACTCCCCATTATAACTTCTACATCAAAAAACGTCTTCCTTTTTACGTCTAATACGCTCCCTTTCAACTTCTACCTAGTCTACAGATTTCCGTGTTCTTCTGTTATATAAACAGGTCTTTTACCTATATTAATGTATGGGGGTTTCTTCCTTTCTCCTTCTCCTTCTAAGGTTTTTCAACGCTTCCAATCACTTCAATATGCTACTCTTTGTCGTACCCTTAGCCTTCCTACCACAACTGCTGCCGCCGCGCTTTATACAGAAACTAAAGTCCTACCCTTAATGATTTACCTACAATACCTCTCGGATAAATTCTGTCTTCAATGTTTCCAACTTACCAGATCTCCTCTTCTCCCTAAACTCACTTTACTCCCTCACCTTCATACAGTCCCTAAACGTTCTCTCTATCACACTTCTCTTCCTTTCATATACATTAGTTATCTTGACCTTGCACCACATCTGTTACATATCCACCGCACTTATACTCTTCCCTTCTACCTCCACATCTATCCTGTTTTTTCCAAACCCTTTCTATCATTTCCCCCCGTTATCCTCTTCCCCACCTTTCCACCCCAGCCTCCTACCAATATCATTTCTCTTCTTCCCTTCCTCCTCTCCCTCTGCACACTGTGCATTTGTACTGCGACGGTTCTGCTCAGGGCTTGCATTTGAGTTCTGACTTCTATGATTCCTATCTGCATCAATGTTTCAGCTTTAAACATTGAGATAATATATAGACCTCAATGGCTTTAAACTACCCAATTTTGTCACTACTTTCCTCACTGAAGCCTATGCTCTATTTGCGACACTTCTTCATTCTCTTCAGCATCAGTATCCATCTATCTGCATTGCCACAGATTCTAAATCTCTGCTCCAATCGCTCCAATCTTACCCCTGGACTTCGAAATCCTCTTGGATTCTCTCTGAAATCCGTCTCCTTCTTCATTGCCATATTTCCCTCAACTTTACCACTTGCTTAATCTGGTCTAAGGGCCATGTAGGTTCTCTAGCTGACGCAGGAGCCCGATTTAGAGCCCTTCACAACGAAAATCGTGTAACGTTCCGTGCTGGGAACTTACTAGAACAGAAATGGCGGACATTTCAAATGTGCGTTCTTTATCAGACACCCTTAATATCACATGAAACAAATGATTACTAGATTAATAGTTTTGTGCTTTGTGCCAGTGTCCTTATGCAACATCGGGGAAACGAAAGACAGGATCAGCCCGTATCCAAAGAGAGTCTAGGGGCCGGGCTTCCTACATTTTTGGGCTGGTTACCGGCCTGGACAGGATATACTACTACCAGTGGCGTATTTAGGGGGGTGGCTTCCGGGCTTAAGCCCCCCTCCCCGAAATCTTACTTAGTATAGTAAAGTAAATGAAATATCTTGCAGAATTTTCATATTTCCAGGCAAAGCCCCCCCCACCGAAAGTTAGCAAAGCCCCTCCCGAAACAAAATCGTAAATACGCCACTGACTACTACTAACGTGGATTTCAAACAACCATTGAAACTTGAACTCGGAACAGTTGGGGGATGCACAGACCATCATGTAAGATCAACCCTGAAAGCATTGAACGTTTTCTACTACGCTATCTCATCTCGAAGAAAACTGACTTGTATGATGAATAAGTCAAAATTTAGAAGATATACATTCTTGCAAAAATTAATACATGTTAACAGTGTTTTCAAGGACTTTATACTTATTAATAATAAGTTCTCTTCCTCCATATTGGTATTCACGAGAACTCACTCATATTTCTTGATCTGTACGGATGGAATCGCACTCTTTGTATATAAACTCTATGGTATAACCTGACGAAAGTATCTACGTATCCTAAAATTTATTTCGAAAATACATTTTGTTTTAAAGAAACGTTCTGTTGCAGGCTAAATGTAAAATTACTGTAAGTTTATAACTTCATTTTACTAATAAGAAAATTATAATATATGATACTAACACTTTTATATTTAAAATTACAAAATGTTAACAGGTACCCAAACATCAAAGTGGAATCCCTTATTAATACTGATTCAACTAATCATTCGAAGAAAACATTCAAACCAGAAATTCACTGTACCACTTGAGTATTATCTTCGTGTATTTTCACATAAAACTCTATTTTCTCTTTACGATTTAAGAAATTGATCCAATGTCATTTGATATAAGTAACGGTGCAGATTTACAATATTCCGTCAATAAAATGGCAATTTAATGGTTAAAGTGAGTGGCTGCATATAAAAGATAACTATTAGATATTAATTTCCGGCAATTGAGTATTTCAAAGTAGTACAAACTATAAACTGGATCCAGTTAGCCAAGGACAGAAGTTAATGGAGGGCTTTTTGTGAACGGTGCATTGAACTTCCGGGCTCCATAGGCCATAGAGTTAGAGATTTTAACTGAATATTTCTGTATACTGTGATACAGCTGTATTTTATGTTCACAAATGTAGAATGACTAGTCTACAACCATTACAAGTTCGGCAAGTTTTTATATGCCTACGTCATAGAAATTGTCCGCACATGACCGAAGACAATCTTCAACCGTTGTTTTCACTTCAAAATCGGTGTTAAACCTCTGACCGGCGGAACCGCTTCAGATAGGAGAACAGAATATAATTGCTCAACGCAAGGTCCAGGTTATACAGTAGGTGGTTCAGTAGCTCCCGTCTAAAAGACCTGAGTTTGAGCAGCAGAATGAGTGCATGCATTGTCATGCAGCAACAAAATACCAGATGACAATAGACCACCGTGCTTATTCTGTGTAGCACGTCCAAGCTTTTTCAAGGTCGCGGGTATGCATATGAATTGATGGTTTATTCTTCGTGATAAGCTCGAGGAACAAGACACCATAGCGATCCCAGAAAACGGTAGCCATAATCATAACCATTGTCTGTTCGGTTTTCACTTTGACTGGTCGTGCATCGCCATTCCATTGATTGCCGCTTCGATCTCCTTCCTTATTGCCGCGGATCAAAAAGGTGACGGCACAAGCTAATCGTTTCTTTTATGTTCATCAGTTTAAGTCCGGGAACCCATCGCACACTCAGTTTTCCGAACTTCAAGGTTTCGGAACAGTGACAAGATGGAAATCGTGAAACGCCGATTTTCATAGATTATTGCGTCAACTAACGCACCAACTTGTCTGTAATTACAGAAAGTCGACCCTATCGCGGTTCATCATGAACATTGTAACGTCCGTTCTTGAACGATTGCACCTATTTACTGACTTTGCTGTCACTCATTACATTCGGCCCGTACACCTTACTTATCTGGCGATGAATTTCCACTGCTAACATGTTTCATTTTGTCAAAAATCGATCACAAATCTTATTTCACACTTGGCGGGATGTTCAATTTGACGAAACATTTTCAACTGACCACACTGAACCATACCATAGTAGCAGACACAACTTGTAAACCGCTCGCTGTAAGCTTGAATTGCAAGTCGGCCAAGCTTGCATCCAGCTTGATTGGAAAACATGCAAGCATGGCGCAAGCTAGATTCCAGAACGAAGTTACACGGGGACAACCTTGCATTCAGTGTTCCATTCAAGTTTGACGCAAGCGTTTTACAAGTCAATAGCTAATGAAAAGCTAGTGATGCTATGACACTCTGCGAAGAGTCTAAAGCATCACTTGCAAGTACAACAAAAGGCATATTGTAGGAAAGCATGCGCTTCAAATGCAAGCGTAGAAAGCCAAAAGCCAAGCACGCGCCAACTAGCCGAAAGCTTTCTTGCTACTAGAGTATACACTGACGCTACGACCGCAGGTGGTGTCTCCTCATGTCGAAGGCCTGCTAGAAAACATTGAGCGTGCGTGTTTCGACAGATAACAAAGGCAATAGCCACAGTGAAAACAACGTTTGAAGGTTGGCTTCGGTCACAGGCGGATTATTTCTACGACAGGAGGATGATTAATCCTAATGGATAATAACGCATTCCTTACATCGAGCTGGCATAGTGGATAAGTACTTTGAGACTTAGAACATTAGAAGATGAAGTTGGACCAATCCAGGGCTGTGCCGTGGAAAATCAGCGCCCGAGGCGAGAGTATACGACGGCGCCCCCATACGTATATTCCAAGCAATTTTTCCTATCTTTTTTTCTCCCGAATTTTTCGCTCTCTTACTTCAGCGCCCGGGGCCGTGGCCCCGCTCCCCCCCCCCCCCCCACGGTACGGCTCTGGATCAATCGATCATCAGATTTGATCCTATCAAAACAAGCATGGAATGTCTTTGTAGGTTAATTGCACGCCGTCACATGGTTCCAAGATCCATTTCCGAGCTCATAAATGCACTCGGAAGCCATACCTCAACCGCTTATTCATAACTTCAACCTCAGCTCGCAATTACGTAGAGCTGCATGTTTTGCAATATAAGGAACTCACACATACTGCCGATCTCCCTATACTAAACTACGTAACCCTTTTTTCCTGAGATACCACATCATGGGTACATTTCCTCATTTTACGCCCCTGTGCATTTTTAAGACCATCGTATTCTAATAAATACGAGGGCGCACTTGCCTCAGCAGTAAGCACAGGCAATTGCGCTAATAGTCATTGTCAGACAATCTCAAGAATTATTAGGAAAAGAAGCAAATAAATGGATAAGAGAAAGTTTATATGAACCAAAACTATTGAAATTCAGATTACAAAAGAAAACTGAGCTAAGGGCTTCGATAGCAGGTTAAATAAATAAAAAAGGGTTACGTAATAATTGTGTCCAAAATTACTTGCAGTAGACCGTCTTCCTGGCTTCCGCCTGCTTTGGACTCGCCTCGTCTTCACATGGTCCCCGTATTCTGGCACCGGCTGTTTGATATCTGCTGCTTCGTAAGGATTGGTACCACGAGAGGAAGAGTGAGGTGAGTCCTTGCTGGATTGCAAGAAGACCGCAGAGGTCCTGCGTGCTGCCTCATGGCGGCCGCTTTGTCAATTGTCCCAATTGACGATCGGCATGCGAAGAAGCAGTCTGCCGTCCATCCAGTTTTGTTTCTGTTTCAATTTATTTATGTGCCTTTTATGATAATATTTTCAATTTGTTAAAATTAGGAATTCATCATCAGCAAATATGACTGGTTCTCCGTTTTCATTGTGTGATACATCCTGCAAAACACATTATTCTTAAGTTTTGCGCATGAGTGTACAATACCTTGGCTGTTTCCATTAGGAAAATATGATATAATTTATGCTGCTAAAGTGATACTACTCCCTTGTGTGTGAATCAATGACAAAATGTTCTTTTGTGGAGCCGAGATCCCTAGTTCTATCCCAGGTTGTATTAGTTATTGGTGATTTCTATCATATCCTTGGATTCTCGTCTCAGCAATTATTTTATGATTATCCGCCTCTTTTAGTCAACAAGGCATAATTATGGAACGTAAAACTCAAAGATAATGCTTTGTGTAGGTCATGTTGACGGCACTTATAGTTTGAAGAGTTTCTGTAATTGTACCTTGCAGGAAATATGGGTCCAAAGGTCGACTTGAGTGCTATGACAGATGAAGAACGAGAAGCTTACCTTGAAGAACAGGCTCGAAAGAAGAGGGAAAAGGAAGAAGCAGCACGTTTGAAGAAGCAAAAAGAGAAACTAGCTGAGCTTAAGGTAATGTATTTTGTCTATCCTTTAGAACCTTTTTTGGTTGGTGAGCCACATGGCTATTCGAAACCCATTTCTTCATTTATCTAGGTATGAGAGAAATTTCACCCCTAGGTAAACTATCTCATCCTGATATTCTAATAGAGATCTTCCTCATCCCAACCTTCCTTCCAACAAACATAACATTTGTCTGAATGTCATGTTAGGTGAACAACCACCGAGTTTTGTTCTCTTTTCTACAGGGTGTCCAAGAAGTCCCTGTATCCTTTAGATTTAAGTATCACATAAAACAAAGGTCACAGATAGTACTGTAAAGTATCTGTTTTCAGGCACTGTCTGGTATCCGTGCATTCAAATTCAGGTGGAGCATTTCAGTTATGAAACCATGGCTGATATGAGTGGTGTCAGTACACAGTCGTCGGTCGAGGAACAGTTAGTGGCACGTGTGTGGGTTCACGCATGACCACACAGCGTATACAATGACAGCTAATGCCTACATTTAGAGATCGTTTTGCAAAGACCCACGTTGTAAAGCAATCCTGTTTGAGTAGAGCGTTTGTTTACGTGTGTCAAAGACAGGCGCAGTGTTGCCAATTTGGGGGAAAAGTTGCTAAATCTAGGGGATTCACCATCCAGGATAGCGACAAAAATTAATTTTTCCGATTAGCGACTTTTTTGGTGATTTTGGAATGACGATTTGGCGACTTACAAATCTAGCGACTTTTTTGCTGCAAGCAATTTGTCCTAAAATAAGTACTATTAGCTCGAATCAGTTCAGATATATATGTCTTTTTCCTTTTGCTTATTTGAATCAGTGCAGGTGTTGATAAGTTGGGAAAGTACACATTTATCTGGGAAAATACACAACATTTATCGCTATATTCCCAATTTGATTGCTGTTGTCTCTTACCTTCTACCGGGGACCAACTCTGACCTTTAGTTTACAGAGCTTCTGTTTAGAGGCACAAATAATACATTACCGATAGCAAACTGATTATCTGTAGAAGCGTGAATAGAAGTGAAGTAAGATTTTTTTTCTAGACCTTTAATTTTTTTCGTTTTTCTAAACTCATTTTTGATTTCGTTGAAGCAAAATTGATCATAAAGTTAAAAATATTTAAAAGTGAAATTATTGTTAGTTATATATGAGTCTTTCATATATGTTCTTGCAAATAGTACTATAGCTTGAATTGATCACGTATCTTATATATATCTCATATATGTATGAAAGGCAAAATTCCACGAAAAATATTTTAGCGACTTTTCACTCAAAATTGGAGTCATTTCATCTCCTATTTAGCGACTTTTTGTAACAACTTGTTGGCAACACTGGACAGGCGCGTAGTAGACATAAGAAGACGCGTGAAGAAACATATACTGCCATCGCTCGGTCAATTAAATACATAGTTCGTATATGTAAGTTTTTTAACTATAGTATATACTAAATACATATATACTAAAATTACACTAACATTATTCTCTTCGGGGCACCGATGCAGGAATGTATTGGATGACCCTCTCAATAACTGAATTGGAACCGGTAAATTAGGGTATTTGGGGGCTCCAATCAGTCTGTTGGTCCCGTGAAGGAGGGTATTTGTGAAGTTCCCAATTAGTGAGTTATTTTAAATCTATAACAGTTGAAAATAGAAGCCATAACAACGGTTCCCCTTGAATTGATTTATATATAAATATTTCCCCAATTGGATGTATGGGGCTTTCTTTTCTCGGGGCCTCTTGATGCACCAATAATTTGCCCTTTTTGTCTGAAAAGAAAAATGAAAAATGCAGGAATAAGGAAAGAAAACAAGGGCGAAAAAGAGAAAAAAGACAAGAGAGAACAGCGATTAAAGAATTATATGTGAAAATAAAAGAAACTAGATATTTGTGAAACGAACCAAATTAATATTTATGTCTGCTTATTGAGTAACAATAATTTTTCTTATTTGCTGATTTCGTCGTCACCGATTGCCACTTTCCTTCTGGCGTAATCTATTTGTCAGCTGTGCCAGGTCCATGGGCCTAACGGCATGAGCAAGCAGTTCCTGCAGATTTTCCGCTCCTCATTGCACACCACTGTCACGGAATGCCTGTTGATCAAGAAGTTTTGTGTTGAAGCAACTGACCCTAGAGCACAAAGCAAGGTGCACAGGATCAGCATTGACATTTTGGCAACGATACAGCTGACGATGAATTTCAATCGGTGCTATGCTCTGTGCATTCAAAAACTTTATCACTCCTCGCACTTCACACGCGGCGGGAGCTGGAATAGGAACGCCAATCTTCAATCACTGCCACGACACTACTGGGAGAATTAGGAAAGTTCCGCTGGCGCATGAACCATGTTAGGACCTTACTCTCACATACACGCAGTCGCTTCGCGCAACATACGGTTTCCTAGCTATGGGACGCGTGGGAAACTTACTTTCTGGATGCGCCTCGTACATGACAACAATGCAACTATGTAAAAGCTCTGATGCGTAAAGGGAAAGGTTTCATGTACCTTGCTGTTTTCTGAAATCGTTTAATAGTACGGTACAGGCCAGTAGCCAGCTCAAAAGCCTAGGGGGCCCGGTAGAAGGTTAGGGGCGGCCCTCCCTAGCACCCCCGTGGATACGGGCTTAGTACGGTACCCTTCGGCCAGTTATGTAATTTAGAATTTTTGGTAGAAATACGCTAGACTATTTTCATAAATATAGCATCCGTTGTTTCATAAGTTTTAGGTGAGTATGCAAGACGAAGTATTAGGTGGGTATAAATGTCGTATACACCCGTATCACCGCATTATATCCCAGTCTTTGTTGTTCATACATTACTGCTCTACTACCTATCAGTGTTTCTTTCAGAAAAAAATGTTCCGAGGGGGCACTCTCAGAGCTCCGGGGGGCACTACTGATACTATTCTATTTATTATTATATTATAGACATATTATTTTGGTCTGCTCCGGGGGGCACTCTCAGAGCTCCAGGGAGGCAGTGCCCCCCCCCCCCCCCAAAAAAAACAGGTCTGGAAGAAACACTGCTACCTACGTATGCTGTCTGTTTTCAGCACATCTTTGCCTTTTCTACTTGTATATTCTTTCCCTTAACCTCTTCCTTTTAATGTCCTTCCATTCACAAACATTTATTTTGCGTTTCTTTATTTTATTGATACGATACACATCACTAACAGAAAACGCGAGTTTGCCACGGTCCATTATCCTGCTTGAACATACAGCGCAGCATTGTTCCGCGCATAGATTCTAATACACTTACGCAGGAATTTATGTCGAGGATGGGTTAGACTAAATTTACAAAAAAAAAAAAAAAAAAAAAAAAGTCGGAATTCCGGGGTAGGATGTCCGAAACCCTACAACCCGCCCCCCTTCGCATCTTCCTGCACACAACGAATGATAATATCATTGATATATGGCACTCATTGGACAACACACTGCAAACAGTAGAGATTAATCTTAAATTGGATACATTTTCTGCGCATCAACTGCACAGTCTTAGAAGGCTGTTTCAGTGCTCAACAGCCTTACCAACTATCGTCTTCTGGCTGAAATGTTAGGTGTAAGTTGGGTTGCATCTATCCAGGCGTTTTGTGTTACTGTACCAGAAAAAGTACTGGACCCGACCTAATGGAGTTAGCAGTCAGGTGGGGGAGATACTTTTCCTGTTGAGTGCACAGTAAAATCTTATTAACTTTTTACATATATTTCGGTAGTGGTCTATATGTAATAAGAAATTACTGTATCTCAATTTTCAATAGGAAATCCATTAAATAGTTTGAGTATGCAATTGTCTAGTTAAGTGTGATATATGGAACAACTACAAATATTATCTGCATTCAGACAACACTACAAGTATCCAATACGGTTACTACATTTTTTCCAGTAACTTAAAATAATCATATGCAATATTTTACGTATATGAAATATTAACTTTGCCTAACTACATAGCAGGGAACTTCATAGAAATTCTTACGTCAGTAATTCCCAACTTATCTACATTTTTATGAAGAAGCAATTAGCACAAACTGCGTGCTGATGCTGAATACAGTCAAATTGGACACAAGCTTGTAAATCTCTCTATACTATTATACTATTGACACTTTTTTGTAATTGTTGTTATTATTAATATCATTTTAGTTGAAAGTGGAACAAGAAAAAATCCGAGGGGAGAGAAGCAAGAAGATCCTGACGAGAGGATGGAAGAAAATATTCAAACAGGCTAAGCGGCAGTCGCTCTTACAGGATTTGGAGGTAATTCACTCGATTTAATTTTTGTTTGGAGAATTAGCAAGGTGACCAGAATTTTTACTTGCAAAAACGGGACGCATACGAATCGACGAGGGGGGAAGTAAATATCTGACTTTCAGATTGCATTTTGGGACTCAGTAGTGTTTTCAATTTACAAAATACACAAGTAAGAGAGATAACACAGTGTTTCTAATTTAAGTACTACCCAACAATGCTTCTAACTTCTTGAATATTCAGAATTTCCATTAAATTCCCACTTAAACCACAGAACACTGAATTCCCATTTGAACATTCAGAAGTTCCATACACGACTGAACCTTCCCAATGAGTGTTAGTACGGAAAAGTGTAGAATTTGCATTGACCATTTATATTTTGATTAATAATTACGGGACACATGGGTCATTTTTGCTTAAAAACGGGACATTTAGCCGTCCCGTTTGAGAATCAGAAAAAACGGGACAACGGTTGAAAAAAAGGGACTGTCCCGGCTAAAACGGGACGTCTGGTCACCTTGAGAATTAGCTTTAATCTTGGCCATGATAAAAGTAATACATTAGTCGATAAAACGTTCTAATAAATCTAGGAGTGGTCTATAGCACAAACAGCCAAGTAATAGGCAATATACTCTGACCTGACGAGAACTAAATCGCGGAGCGGCACGGGAAGGGGGACCCGACGCAGAGGAAGAAGAAACGCTGTGAAAGATTGGTATAGACATATAATTATTATAGATGTAAAGAAATTTTAAAACCATCCGTAAGTTGCAAACGGGGAGGTGTTCTAGTATGTTTTTGAGTTAGAGTGACGAGTTAAGGTGTCGCAGGAAATCAGGAAATTTTGATTCTAGGATTACTAACACTATAGCACCGACATTTGTTTCGGACCTGTGCGACATCAGTGCAAGTAGATTTTATCATGCAATGGCATATGCAAGGAGTGTTTCGAGGGTTTAATTCTCTCTTGACAATAATAATAATAATAATAATAATAATAATAATAATAATAATAATAATAATAATAATAATAATAATAATAATAATAATAATATGGAAAATGAACTTTTTTAAATGATGTAGATATGCTGTCAAGAGAGTTTTCAGATATATCCTGATTTCAAGGAGGGTTCAAAGTAGACAGAAGGTAAGCCTTGAAAACAATATACATCCAATGCTTCGGAGGGAAGTCGGAAGTGTTTGGAACTGGCAGCTCCATGTTTTTGTGTGTGTGTGTGTGTGTGTGTGTTCGGAATAATGTGTGATGCGAAGTATTTTGTCACGGTATATTTCACGTTTTCTTCATTTATAAGCGTGAAATAAAACATTGCAGCATGCGTTTTACCGAGTACGAAAAACCGTGCTGCTGACGATCCTTAACACTTCCGACATCACGCCAAAGGATTCTGTGTTCACTGCTGTCAAGGCTTATCGTTTGCCTAGTTTGGACCAATCAAAAAGTCAGAGCATATCTCAAAATTCGCTTGATGGCATGTCTGGGAATTTCCCCCTGAATGGAATATTCTGTACACCCACTGAAATTAATCAAATATACATTTTTGGATTGCACATGCGTGACTTCCTTTACGCTGATAAGGACCACCACCCACAGTTTCTGGAATCCGAATTAGGCCCTGTTAGAATTTGACTTCTTCGCGATTTTGGACAGCTCTAGCTCTGAAACTATGCACTTTTCCCCACAGGTCCATATGAACTTTTTCTCTTATTTTGGTGTAAGGAATCACCTCTTATAGTTTGTCGGTATAGTTCATTAACACCCTATATATATATCAGGTTTCCGTACCGGTATGCATTGGCGGATCAAAAATGTAAAAACTCGGGGCGGTGGGAGGGCCAGCCAGAGCGCAGACTATGATAGATGTATAGTCTAATAAGTTTACTATAAACTTTCAAAAATATATAAATATTAGCTTGAATTATGTTACTCAAAAAACTGGACCCGAGCTACATTCGCCACTGCTGGTATGGCAAGTGTTATAGACCTTCATATTCTGACTTTACGATCTATAAGCTTTCAGCTATGGCTTGGTTCATTCTGCGATGATATTTTTTAGGAGTTATATACAACAGACACAGACTAAAACGAAATCAACGAATTCCTTACATATATTGTGGAGAATATTGAGTGATTAATTATAATTTTAGATATTACATTTTTGTAACCCAGAGCTTTCCAATTTGAGTGTCACGTGGTAGCACCATGGTTGTCGTGAAATCGTTTGCTAGAAATCGTTTCGTGAAGACTTAAATCGAATGAAGAACTTGGAATAAAATAGTACTAAATTTTATTTTTTTTTCGTTCAGCGTATTAACTGCATGATCGAGATGATTTTTTAAAAAACAATTTTGTGTGTTTTCTAACATTCAATGATAGCAGTACATGTGTTTATTCTTAATCCTTAAAGAACGAGAAAGTGAAACTGTATAATGGGCAATGGATTTCACGTGGTGTAGCAACTGGAGATGTTCTACATCCTAGTGTTGGATACAGGCCCATAGCCAGCCCAAAAATGTAGGGGAGGCGCGGCGGAAGTTAGAGGGGGCCGATCCAACCATATTATAGTTAATCACCATATTATAGTTCATTTGCAAGCCTATCGTGAAAATTTTAGGGGGGCAGCAAAAATTTAGGGGGGCTTAGACCGCCCTGGATACGGGCCTGGTTGGATATATGAGAAAAACCAGAGAAGATATGTGTAAAATTATCTATAATAATAGGGTGGCGCCATAAGGAAAAGCTTGGAAAGCACTAATCTAACCATTTTAAGTTTCAAACAATTTTATAGATATCAATATGTAAAAATACACTTTTTATTGATCTGAAATTAATAGAAGAAAAGAATAAATTAAGAGAAGAGAGAGAGAGAGAGAACACTAACAAAAAAACTTATCATTTCTAGATTTTTTGCACTAACTTTCTGTTAGACTAGCTGGGTCTTATGCAGAGTCGTTCTGACACTCGAATAGTGCCATATTAAAGAGTTAGACTAACATATGTTTCCTGCAGTAGTCAGGCCTTTAGTATGACGTTAATCACACATCAGAACGAATCTGCATAAGGTGCCTTCCATTTCAACTCAGGCAAAAAAATATAAAATTGTACCATCACCATCCCAGATATTGTTGAAACTTTTTTTATAGCAACTAGACATGTTTTTAAGAGACCCATATTTTTTTGTTTTGTCGAAAAAAAATTTCCCGCCAAGTAATGGGCCATCAAAGACAGGGAGTACAATTTATGAATTGTAGAAGACATGGAAAATGGTCAATTTCGGAGTCTCACCATTCGGCTATGGAGACAGGTAGAGTTATAATTCTTGTTGTGGTATGTACATAGGGATATAAATAAACTATATTTTATTATAGTTTGGTTTGCGCATGCGTATCTTTTTGTACATAAATTAGCAAATGAACGTCAATTTGTCTGAAAAGTCGAAGTTTGCGAATTTTTTTCGAGCACTTCCGGTTCGAATTTTAAAATTCTGTTTTCACGGTTGGTAAGACCTAGTTACCCGCTTTCCGAAAAAAATTTTGTATCGCTTCTGTAGTCAACCGTTTTGTCGCAAAAAATTCGAGAAATTGAAAAATTTTCAAAAATCGCCATTTTTGGGCGCCATTTTCTCGAAAACACCATTTTTTAAAATTCTGAAATTTAGTCAGATGTTTCAACTTTACGTGAATAATAAACACACCAAAGATCATTCTCGACCAAAGCTTCATGGATTAACTGCAGCCTTTTAAAGTTAGCAAAGTTTCGCTAATTTTGATGTCACAGTTAGCAACATTGGGAACAATGAAAGTGCAATGATTTGATTATGTTTGTGGTTCACATTCATTAAATGAACAATAAATGGTTTTCTTGGCTGTTTTTTTTATTATTTTGATTAAAAAGGCTCTCTGAAATAGTAAAATGAGCCTCCCTCTACTCCTCCGTTTTCTTAAACTGAAGTAATCTGAGGTGGAAATTACGATTACGAAACACACAAATTTCAAGTTCACTTACTTAAAATGGTCTACGGAAACAAAATTTCACTTTTTTTTTCTTTACATGGACCAATCATTTGCTTGGTTGTTGTCTTCTTTGCTAATAGCATGTAACCGTGCAGATACTCCAATAGATGTTGGTTCACTCATAACTCATCCAGGAGTGGATCTAGGGGGACGATTGCTGCCCTCCCCCCCAGAAGAAGAAACTTTCTTATTTATATATAAATAAAACCCATAACAGAGTTTGGAGCTCTTAAAAGTAGCTCTAAGTAGCAGTATTACAACCCCCCCCCCCCAGAAGTCCGTCCTGGATCCGCCCCTGCGTAGCACATTGTCGATAGTCACAAAACACTTATTTTCACTTCTCTTATGGTCTTCTGGAAACCTGTACCCTGCTGAAGGTTCATGTGGAAGCATAAACGGCACTTCAACTTCACGTAATTCATGATTTATTCATAATATTTCTGCTACGCATCACTGGTTATCATACATATATGTATATAACAAAAGTTCCTTTTTGCAGATTTCTTAAATCTACACTTTGAATATCAAAAGTTCGATTTTGGGGGAAGTATGAAGCTAGTTCATGGTGACCCGTTACTGCCATAAAAACTTCGCAATTTTCCGAAAGCCAAAGATGACTTCGTTGAATACCAGTTACCGGTCGCATACTTTCCTTTTTTTTCTTGCGGAAGTCGTCGAATTCAGTTCCAGGCAACAAAACGAGAGTAATACCCGGAGTTTGTACTTGCACTATACTCACGAATTCTCCTGCGGTTTTAGTGGGGACGCGGTGGCTCAGTGGTAGAGCGTTCACTTCCGGTGCTTGGGGTCCCTGGTTCAATCCCAGCTCGTGCCGTGTGGGCTTTGTGGTGGACAAACACCGTGCTCGTGGGTTTTCTTGGGGTTATCCCGTTTCCTCCCACTTTCTGCATTCCACCATTTCATTCATTTCTCATAATCACCGTCTCCTTTAGCCTAACCGGCATAAGCGTGGAACGTAAAACTTAAAGATTTCATTTCATTTTTTTCTTCTGCGGTTTTAATACTGTGTATCTGTTTTAGCCTAAGGCTATGGCGCGTTGCCACATTCTTTGCCCCCCCCCCTTCTTCCCCACTACCGTCGCAGAGACCCTTGCATGGCCGGTTTCACTGCAAAACCACTGCTTTATCGGACCTGTCTGCATCTCGAACATCTGAAAGCTATTTTTAAAGTGGGATGCAGCACCATCAGAAATCACTGACACGGTTTGGGAAATTGTAGACACCTATTTTCACGTATTCAAACCTTTTTCTATAAAATATATTTTCGCTTTTCTTCGAGTATGTTTAGAATCTTGTCTATGACTATGAGTACATGAGCCGAATCGTGTGTTTTATCGTCGTTTATTACAACAAAACTGTCAATTGTTTCATATTTCGGTGATAACTCTGAATTTCACTTTGCAGAAAAACAGTCCAGTTTTCAACGAAGTCCACATGAAGTAAAATAGAATTTGTATCTTGAAATTTTATACGGTGGTCTTCGGTAGCAATTGATTCTCTTTGGATTTTCTTGATGTAGTCATGAATTACAATTCTTACAGTTAAACCGGCAATGTACGATACGAAAACAGAAAGTGGCACAGTTTTTTTTTCTTTTTTTTAACGAGATTATTATTCTCCCATATGGCATACGTAAACACTTTCATTTTCATCAGGATCAATAATTAAAGACACCACACTTATTTCTTCCACTCCAGGACATTCACCACATTCTTGTAGAAGACAGCTGTCATTTTCTACGGATCATACTACTAAAGGAAATAGGTCACTCATGACAGCTTCAATACAGGTTGCACCTTTGATTTGCAGCAACGCAGTAGCAGCTAACTTAAAATTTGCACAATACACACACACAAATAACACTTCCCTCGCAGGTTGCGGACTGACCCACTTTAGTCGAATACTCTAAAATTCCGAGTGACCCATTCTTATGTTGGGATTGTTCTGTTTAAAAATTCAGTAAATTTCTTTGGAACGCGTAAGAAAACGTTTCGATTTTTTTTTAACTTTTTCTCATTTTTCGATCACTGTAATGACATCGCACTTAATTGAGACTTTGTCTGGAGCATTCCAAATCATACTGAGGTAATAGTTTAGGCCTTTTATAGATCATCAGAATTCATTGGATGGCCATTTCAAGTAAACTTAAAATTTGTGTGTTTCGTAATCGTGATTTCCACCTCAGATTACTTCAGTTTAAGAAAACGGAGGAGTAGAGGGAGGCTCATTTTACTATTTCAGAGAGCCTCTTTGTTCAAAATAATAAAAAACCAGCCAAGAAAACCTTTTCTTCTTCATTTAATGAATATGAACCACAAACATCATCAAATCAATTCACTTTTATTGTTCCCAGTGTTGCTAACTGTGACATCAAAATTAGCGAAACTTTGCTAACTTTAAAAGGCTGCAGTTAATCCATGAAGCTTTGGTCGAGAATGATCTTTGGTGTGTTTATTATTCAGGTAAAGCTGAACCATCTGACAAAATTTCAGAATTTTAAAAAATGGTGTTTTCGAGAAAATGGCGCCCAAAAATGGCGATTTTTGAAAATTTTTCAATTTCTCGAATTTTTTGCGACAAAACGGTTGACTACAGAAGCGATACAATTTTTTTTCGGAAAGCGGGTAACTAGGTCTTACCAACCGTGAAAACAGAATTTTAAAATTCGAACCGGAAGTGCTCGAAAAAAATTCGCAAACTTCGACTTTTCAGACAAATTGACGTTCATTTGTTAATTTATGTACAAAAAGATACGCATGCGCAAACCAAACTATAATAAAATATAGTTTTTTTATATCCCTATGTACACACCACAACAAGAATTATAACTCTACCTGTCTCCATAGCCGAATGGTGAGGCTCCGAAATTGACCATTTTCCATGTCTTCTACAATTCATAAATTGTACTCCCCGTCTTTGATGGCTCATTACTTGGCGGGAAAATTTTTTTCGACAAAACAAAAAAATATGGGTCTCTTAAAAACATGTCTAGTTGCTATAAAAAAAGTTTCAACAATATCTGAGATGGTGATGGTACATGCTCTGCCTGAATTGAAATGGAAGGCACCATAAGGCCTTCTGACTGAATTTATTCTTTACTAATGCAGTGTAAACAGCCACCCAATTATCTTGTGTAAGTTATATAGTGCAGAATCCGTCCAACATAGGTAGAAAAATGTAATATATGTGTTAGTTTCGTTGTTTATGCATGAGAAAGAAACTATACTGCACTCCAGTTAGAAACTGTAATTCTGGCTTCTGTTGTAGGTACTGTGGCATACGTTCGAACGTGTGACAGATTATAAAAATGATGTGATAGAAAGTTTAATTCAAGAACTAAATGAGGCCAATGAACAGTACGAAAGGGTTGAGCAATCACATGTAGAAGCTGTGGATAAAATGCTAGGTAAAGTACACTTTTAGAATCAAATTACGTGTATTAATGTTACTGTAAGTTTTCTATGGTAAAATTTTTTATTAAACATAGAGTAAGGATATAGTATAAGAACTTTCAGCTGCTCTTCTTGCTGAAAGTAAGTTACGTGAGTGGAGACTGTGGCGCCACCACTCAAAGGAGTTGGGTACCACGAATTACTAAAAGCAAGAACGAATCAAATCATTCAAAGCGCTTGAGTCTGATAGAATTAACCAATGGTACAATTAGCTACTGCCAGTAGCAGACGATGCAGTTAGTTACGACTCTAACCGGAAGTATCGCTGATATCACTTTCCGTGCATTATGGGAAAGATTTGAATTTCAATAGGGTACCGTATATACCAAGGATCTTATAAAATAGAGGATCTGCCTTTACAACAAAATCTTGAAGCCATACGTTACAGTTTCGCCACCCCTACTCTGCTCACTCCGCCCAATAGGATCGCAATGTTTTGAGCCAACAATCATGGCGGAAACGAGAGTAGCCAATCAGACGTGCCGATGCTCGGTTGTTTTTTGGCTTCATCGATTTAATAGGATGACGATACATATGGGCAGATCCTCTATTTATAACATCCCTGGTATATATCCTTGGGTTCAAACCCGGCCCAAGCAAAGTTTATTTTTTTAAAAAAATTCATAAACTTTTTTCATTAAAATAAGATGAAACCAATACTCAAAAAGTGATTTATTTCTGTGCAGATAAGTAGTAGTAGTAGTAACGGGTTAGAAGCCCCGCAGGGCTTGTTTTGTTCCACCTTGACCCGCAAGATATAAATTTTGTGACCAACTTCAAAACAACTGGCTAGGATAGCGCGTAAAATAGCTGGCTAGGGTAGCGAGCGAAGAAAACGTACTTCCGGGAGTATTACTCTCCTGAGTTGGTCGTCGAAAAAGGCCTAGTGACCCAGCTGAAGGATGGAGCTTCATTCCTAGACTATCTTCAAAAGTCCGTCCCAGATTGATTGATTTAGTTAGTAAGTAAAAGTGGGGCTGGATGCTTATAGTGAACACATAATAAGACTCAAATATTATATGCAGATGGTTTTCAGGATTTCATTTCTATTGTTTTCGTTCAAGGTATTTTCAAAGAGCGTCTTCAGGATCTACGCCTTCAATTCAAAGAAGATCTTCAAAATATGGAGTATGTTGCAAATGCAGAACAAGAGGCGACAAAGGCGAATCAGGCCAGTGCAGAGGAAAACTTGGCCGTGACAAAATTTGTGACTGACGATAGGCTGACAGAAGCCGAAACGAATATGAAGGGCGAGTTCATCTCTCGAATGGACGAAATTCAAAATAAGGTGATTAAAGTTCTACCCTTTCTCAATTTAGTTTCTGATTTGTTGTCCGTAGTTTCGTCCAAACGTCGTCGATAACGATATAAACTATAGCAGCCGCATCGTAAGTATTATGCGTGCATAAGTACTTTATTAAGAACTTTCGGACTTTCGGGGAAGATAATCTCCGAAGTGGTCATTGTCTTACTTCGCAAGCGGAAAGTCTTGGATTCGAATTCTAGTGCCAAATGTACCTACCACAACCAGTCCTACCAGGTAAATACTGGGATAATATCCATAAGTGTTGACACTGGTTAATCTCACTTCCTTACAAGTTCCATTTTAATGTTCTCTAGTGTCAAACGAAGAAATAGCTGTGCCTGAAGCTCTGTTAATAAAAAAAATAATGAACTTCATGTCCTATATTTATTTTACGTAATATACACCATAGAATTGCGCGTGGTACAGAATGCGTACGTCAGAAACATAAATCTGTGCAAAAGAAAAGAAATATAGCAAATAATCTGTAAGGCTGTCAGGATCTGGCCACCTCATTAAGGCTATTTTAGACGGAAGCATTTATCGTAGCATTTCTTGTAGCAAAAATCGTATCATCGATATCCTATCGTATAAAGTGGCATATGCTATAGCATTTCCCATGCCATGACATATCCTATGGCATTTCTTGTCGATAGAACCTGCTTTATTTCGTAGCATTTTCCCCAGCATTTCTGCTCCGATTGCAGCGCCGTGGTGTGTTAAAAGGAAGCGGAAGATTTTATGTCAAATATCCATGCTCTTTGTTTTGTGTGGGAAATTGAATTGTAGTAAATAAAAATGAGTTGGAGTAGAGATGCTCTTTGCCCACATACTTCTTTGTGATTTTCGTTTTCTAATATGACCGGCGAGAACTGTTGTTACAATTACTATAGCTTTAGCTATCTCACCCTTAATTTCGGAGCCATAATTGAGCTCTTCTCCAGTGATTTGTTTGCTACGTCACGACAAATGCTTATCAAAATGCTACCGTTTAAAAACACCATATACTTTTGATGCCATAGAATATTATATGAAATTTTTGGGAGCACATCTGCTACGAAAAATGCTTCCGTCTAAAACTAGCCTAAGTCATTGTCGGCAAAAGGAAGATCTCGAATCGGAAGTGCATATTTATATTCCTGGAAATGTGAGTTTTCTCGGGTTGCCAAGTTTCATTGTATTTTATTTCTCTAAGAATTTTATTTCTCTAAAATAATTTTAATTTTCTTTATTGTATCTTCTCGCGGAAACATTTTTTTTGGGGTCAAGATTCTACCATTCATCATGCTGAACTGACAACAAATATTTAACACTTGTAGTAGAACAGTTTGTATTATTGGAGTACGTTATAATGAACTATTATTTTATCAACTAATAGAAGAGCAAAAATTGTAAATGAAATTTTATATTTTTTGTATCAAAATATTGAATTTATTAACCGCCAAGTCGGCTTTGGCTTTATAGTAGACACACACTGTTCGTAGTTTTCTCAAGGTTATCACCAATCTCATTATCACCGTTTCCCTTAGCGTGGATACATATATGTGGGACGTTATTTTTTAAATACACATATGAGTTTATATATTGTAATATCCTCTACATCTAGACTGTCCACGTGCTCAACCACAACAACACCCAACAGACGATGAATGTAATCATTGAACATATAATCCGACGAGAACTACGTCATACCAATGAGGGTCAACGAGGATTCATGAGAATAGGATATAAAAGACGTTGTAGCAACTTCGAAGCGATCAGTCTCGCCAGATTGATTACTCTCCTGCAGTAGCGCAACCAGCTATGACCTCGGAGGGCCCAGGCCCTCCCCGAAACAAACCTACCGTATCTTATACACCAGCACTGCAGACAAATTTTGGTGAAATTTCAAAATAGATCAATGTACAAATGAATATTGAAGTAAGTCAAAGCACTGTACAAAAGGAGAAGAACTCAGTGCAAATCCTAAATTAATTTCTTAGAGTAATAAATGTTAGTAAAGAATGCGTCATTATATGCAAAAATAAAGATGTACAAAATCGTGATTATAGTGCAAGTTTTAAAAATTGTAACCGTTAATAATAAGGAATTTATGAATTTGAATTTTTATTTTAAGGCTTTTTAGCATGTTAATAATAGGAATAACTAAATTTCTTGTAATGGGGAGAATTCAAACTTTCAATTTTATCCATATCAGGGAGTGCAGTATGTCGTTCGCAGGTTACCGATACTGTACTAGGTATTCTTGGCCCCTTCCGAAATAAAATCCTGGTTGCATCACTGCTCTTCTGCCCTTCTTTTGGCTGCTCTGGGCCTTGAAAACTACCTTACCATTGTCTTGGCTGCTCTGGGTCCCTGAGAACTACCATACCCTCTCTTGGCTTCGTCTGGGCCCTGAGAGTTTCTTACCACAATCTCTTGGCTGCGTCTAGACCCTGAGATTTCCTACCACTCTCTTGACTGTGTCTGAGTCTTGGAAGAAACCGAATTCTTTCCTCTTGGCTGCATCTGAGCCCTGACAGAAATCCAATCCATTTCTCTTGGCTGTGACTGGACCCTGAGGTTCTCCCGAAGCTGTCCCTTGGCTGCGACTGGAACCTGGGATAACCCTAATCATCTACCACTATGTTAAGGGACTATTAGTGTTCAGACTACCTTTAGAATTTTACCACACTGTACCGGAGTAAAATTTTATAATTAAATGATTGCGAGAGAAATTCGAATCCCCTGTATCATCATTGTTCTCTATTAATCTGCTTTCCGCAGAATTTTACAATATACACAGTGCGACAATTTGAAATCGAGACTGGAGCTGTATAAAAAAAAGAGAATGAACAATAGAAATGTTCTTACCTTGGATCATTCAAAGTACAACCTTCCTGCATCCATACATCGTTACGCCCCGGCCTTCAATGCATAGAATGATTGCTGGAAGTCCTTTTGTGGAATGCTGTTGAAAAGCCTTGTTGTAACTCTCTTGATGGTCGTTATTACGGCATCGAAGTACGAAACGTTGAGTGCAGACTTGAGTTTAGGAAATAGAAAATAATCGCACGGGGCCAGATCTGGTGAATAGGAAGGGTACACTGATTTCCTTTTGTGACAAAGATTCTTGCATAATATTGGGGTGCCTTGTGACTTGGGGGATTGTCATGAGATAGACGCCATTGAATATCACCCCGATACTCGTGCCTCACATGTGTGATACATTGCAGTAACCGCTTCAATACCTCAAGGTAAAATGAGGCATTGACTGTTTGTCCTTTAGGCACGAATTCCTTATACACAATGCCCTTCATCATAAAAAGAAAACAATGAGCAAAAGCTTGATTTTGGATTTTGACTGTCGCAGTTTTTTGACTTGTCGATATTTAGGAGATTTTTGCTCTGCGTTCTGTCGACGGGTCATATTGAAAAACCCATGTCTCATCCCTAGTAACGATTTTCAGGAGGAAGTTAAGGTCTCTATTGGCGATAGCAAGTGATATCAACCCTATCCCTTTGTTGGTCATTTCTTAAGGAATGAGGAACGAAACAGGCACAGACCTTCCTCTTGTTGAGATAGTGGGTTATTAGTGGCCGCACAGTTTTCTTTATTCACATGCAACTCCTCAGCAAGGACTCGCAGTGTCGCATTTCGGTCTTCCGTGATCAGTGCCCTCACTGTTTCCACCAATTTCTATGTTCCCACTGTCCTTGCCGCACCGGATATTCGTTGTCTTCATATTGACTCTAATCTCTCCCTGAAACATCTGTGCTATGCAAATATACGGACACGGACAAATAAGTTGCCCGGTACATTTGTTGCAATATTTGATAAGTTTCTGTAACAGTCTTACTCAGACGCGCACAAAATTTGATGTTCGCTCTTTGTTCCATTTTGAACTTACGACGCAGCTTAACACCTGTTTACACTCCCAGACTCACACGTCACTGTCAGTCAAAATCAATGCAGTTGTTATCAGTTGCTCATGAAACATTCCTCTTTTGTTTATACCACAGCTTAGTTGCATATCTGGGCTAGTGTTCGTAGTTTGAGGGAACTTTTTCTAATCTAGGGAAATTTCACAGATAAATCTAGCATAAAGGGAAAAAAGGAATTTTTCTATAAAACGTGAAAATCAAGGAAAATTCTCATCCTGATTGATTGCTCAATATAAATCCTGAATTATTTCTTCAGAATTGAATCAAATCAATAGTATTAATCTTTTTGTCAGAATTATCGGAATTGTTATTCAGTGAATTGAATGGGAGTGGAATTATACGCAGAGTGATTAAAAAGTAATATTTATTATAATTACTTTGTTTAATTTTTACGTGTAGCTGCTAAAGAAAATAAATTATATTAAATTTAGTTGGTTTTGAATTGACAAGTTACTTGTATAAATTTTCCAAAAAATAGTTATTTCCTGACTTCAAGATTTATTTTTTGATCTGAGGTTTTCATATTGAAATTTATATAACGTTTCAGGAGCATAGTTATGATACTTAAAGCACCCCACTGTATTATGGTTGACTGAATCGTCCTTAGTGTTAGTTCGTTTCACCGGACTTTTATTTATTTATTTATTTATTTATTTATTTTTTAGATTGTTGGACCAATTAGATGGTTTCTCACTATGTGTGTGGTGTATGTCTGTTCAAAGTAGTGCTGTTGAATTTTTGTGACATTTGCGGTTTTCGGTTTTTGAGAAAACCGGTTTTCTGAAAACCGAAACCGAAAAAGCGGTTTTCAAAACCGACATTTCGGTTTTATAAAATTTCACTTTTTTCAAAAACCGTTTTTTTCAAAAAACGATTTCAACAACTAATTCAAAGTAACATAATTTGCACCCATTGTTTGTTAGGTGCATTTATGTGTATTTTTTGATTTAAAAAGTTTTTTCTAAAAAAAAGTAAAAAGAAAACAGAAGCAAGAAGCAAATGAGTAAAATATGATTGTACTTCCTTTAATATAGCTAAATTAATCTTATTACGTAACTTCTGTCATAGGAATTGGACAATTAACAAACTAGGGAAAATTTGATAACAAAACGGAAAATTTTGTGTCAATCGAGGGAATTTTCTTAAAGAAACCTACAAACACTGATCTGCACCACGTGTTTAAAAAAATCAATTTCGATTTTAAATTACCGCAATGTATATGAATCGATGATTGCAGATAGAAGCCGAGTCACGTTTTGCTGAAATTCGGTTTATGATCTTTTCCTATTACCTAGAAAGGACAGGTATCGAAGGTATTACAATAGGCAGAGGCGTATTTACGATTTTGTTTCAGGGGGGCTTTGCCTGAAAATGTGAAAATTCTGCAAGATATTTCTTATACTTTACTATAGTAAGTAAGATTTCGGGGGGGCTTAAGCCCGGAAGCCCCCCTAAATACGCCACTGACAATAGTTAAAAATCTTTTTCATTAATTAAATAAATAATATTGTTCTATATAAATTTGCATTTCTTTTAATGTATATGTGATTTTTTTTTCCAGTGTGTTGAGGAGAGACAAACACTCAGCTATAAATTGTTGGCCAAAGTGGAAGATTTATGGAATAACTTTTTGAATGTGTTGAAAGAGTATCAAGAATCAACTGAAGATAGGAGAAAACAATATGCTGAAGGGAAAGAGAAAGATCGAATTGTCTCCCGACAAATTTATCAGCAGTTGAAAACACTTCAAAGTTTAAAAGTAAGAAATATTATTCTGCTTTATATTTTGTTATGTTACATCAATGTATTTACAATATCATCGTATGTTCATGCTTACACAGACTTGTGTAATGTTTTTTTTTTTTTTTTTTTTTTTTTAAGGCTCAGGCCCGTCTTTCAGAACCGGTATCTGAAAATTAAAACCGGCACGGGTTATCATCATTGCCTTTTATTTCTTTAATTTATTTTGTTTTGCATTTTGAAATAGGTGAAAGGGGATTTGAATTGGGGAGGGAAAGGAAACCACAAACAAGAAACAAGAGACAAGAAAACGAAACAAAAACGAAACAAAACAAAGAATGAGCAAAGAATAAACTATGCAAAACTCAACTATTGACTGTTGTAATTTCCAAAGTGCTATAACCATTGAGCTTGACCCTAACATATTCTAATATTAAACTATGCAATACGCAACTATCTACTAATACTATTTCCAGGGTATTTGACCATTGATCTTGATACTGACATGTTCTGATACTAAATTGTTTGCTAATCAAATCAAGATTATCTAAAACTCTTTCTGATCTGCGTTGTCATTTCCTACCTCTGTTTGGTATTTTTATTTATTTGATTTTGATCTTGTTAGTATTTGGTTAGTTACTTCTAACTGTTTAGCTACTTCTATTTTTGGTATATTTATGTCTGTACGTAATATTAGTATTATTATTATTATTATTACCATTCTTCTTCTTCTTCTTATTATTATTATTATTATTATTGGAGTTATTTAAACTTTGTTTCTTTACTTAGCTTGGTTGAGTTCATATTTATTAACTATGATTATTATGTTTTATTTTTTTTTAAATATGCTTTATTTATTTATTCTATTTCTTTTTAATTTAATTTAATTTACTTTATTTTTGAATTTAATGTTTATTTAGTGTTTATTTTTTACTACGTTATTTCATTTACTTTGATGGACTTCTTCTATCTTCAGGTTTCCCCTGTATGAGCTTGGTTTTCACCTGCTATTTCAAGTTTCTCTCCTGTGATCATATTTAATTCTTTCACTAATTATACACTGGTTTTTCCCTGTATATTTTGCCCGTTTCACACACTAAAAGCACTAAGAACACTAAGTTGACACATAAACCGCATTCACCAAAACACACTAAGCCACACTAGTCTTCACTAATCCATACCGCATTCCTCTTAATAGTCCCTTGAGTCTTCGTTTATTGAATGTTCTCGTGGTTGCAATAGATTTCCTCCCAATAACACAGGTTTGAGGTCCAGGGCTCACTCAGAGTACTTAGTGTGGATCCTGGTCCGAGGTATTCTTCCACCTGTGCCAATATAGGGATCAATCTCCATTAACATACCGTTATTGAGTCATTCACGAAGTAAACTTGTCTCCTATGGGGACATAGTCACAGCCAACACGCACACGGACACACAGATGGACCCGCCACCCGAAGGAAAGACACTTCCAAAAACACACTCTAGTGCGTCCGGAGTTCCGTTCCAAGTCACCTATGCCTGGAGACGCACTAGCACAACCACACTCGTCCTCCCCGGCAGATACGGAGTTCCAGTATCTTCCACGAGACGTTCTGAGGTCTCCGGTCCTGAGGAGAAACTGGATTCCATTGATCCTTCCACATTCATTCTGCTCTTGTTTTTCTTATGTGTTTTTCTCTATAGAATTGTTCTTTTTTTTAGTTTCGAGTAAAGGTCTGTTATTTTCTTCAGGATATTGTAATCTTTCTCGCTTCTCATTATATCAGCTATCGTCTTCTGTCTTATGTCCACCCTTTCCTTAAATAACTCTTCGAGCAAAGAGCACCAGAGTATATGATGCTCTGGTGTCCCCGTTTCACCACATTAGCAAATTGAATTGTCTTTGACCTGTATTTTTTGTAGGTAGGTTTCATATGGACCATGTCCCGTTAGAAAATGAATGAGTCCTGGGGCTGGGTCAAGAAACTTTATTTGTTCTCTGATTTCTACCGTTGGTATAATATTTCTAAGTCTTTGTGACTTAGCAGAGTGCTTCCATTCAATATTCCACATTTTTTTGATTCTTTCTTCAATCTCTTGGGCGCTTTCAAAAACATCACCCAACAGTGCCCTTACCTCTTCTCTATTATTCCTTTTCATCCAATAATTTGCCGCTCTCTGTACTGCTATTAAGTTCAAAGGCTTGACATCAAGTAACAAACACAGGGCATTGTTGGGGGTGGTGCTATATGCACCACTTAATCTCATCAGAAGGTTTCTTTGTGGTCTGATAAAGTTTTCTTTTATTCTCTTGTTTTGAAGCAGTCTGTGCACCCATATGCTAGATCCGTAAGTCATTGTAGCACATAGCAGGGTTTCGTGATACAATTTTAATATTGTGTTAGGCAATTTATATTTATTTTTACCTAGGGTTATCAATTTATTTGTCACCTTATTTCCTCTCGTAACGGTTTCTTGAATGTGTTTACCATAGTTCAGGTTTTCATCGATTGTTATCCCTAGGTATCTAAATTCTTTAACTCTGTCTATTTTATGATTGCCTAGTTTTATTTGTGGGCCTCTATTCAATTTTCTACCGAAAAGCATGTATTTTGTTTTTTGACTGATAATTTTAGTTTATTTTCTTGACACCAATTGTTTAGGTCTTCAACTATTGCATTTGTTTTCATTTCTATTTCTCTTCTTGAATTGGCTGATAATATTATCGCAATATCATCTGCGAAGGCTATTATTTTGTCTATTAGATTGTTAGCATTAATTTTTCTAGGCAGGGTTGTATCAAAATGTCCCACATTAAGGGTCCTAATATTGAGCCCTGTGGGCAGCCTTTTTCATTACGAATTTGCAACTCCTCTTGCTCCATTTGTACTGAGATCCATCTGTTCCGAAAATAGTGTTTAATGATAGTTATCAAATAGGTTGGCATTTCTAGTTTAACTAATTTATCGACCAATGATGGGACCCATAGGTTGTCGAATGCTCCCTCTATGTCTACGTAGAGCGACAGGACATATTTACTTTCTGAATTACTCATTCGAATTTGTTCTATGTACTTATTCAGAGCGTCTTCTGTTGATCTGCCCGCTCTGAAGCCAAACTGTAGCGTATCTTCACTCATATTCCTATGTTTGTTAATCCTATTTGCTATAATCTTTTCGTATATTTTACTTATGTTTTTTAGCAGGCAAATTGGGCGATATGAGCTTACATCAGTTGGGTCCCTGTCTTCGTTTTTTTAGCAGGATTATTAATTTTGACATTTTCCATGAGTCCGGAAATTCTTGCCGTTGTAGTAGTACATTGCAAAGTCTTGTCAGGTACGGGGTCCATATTTCTCTATTTTTCGTGAAGACTTCATTTGGTATTTCATCCAATCCTGGTGATTTTCCTGTTTTTAGTTTCCTAATGATGTTTTCGATTTCTTCATTTGTTCCCATGTCTTCCTTATTTACCGGTTCTACTTGTGTCGGCTCTTCGAATTTTCTTCTTATTCGTTTCTGATCTTCTGTTTCATCTTCCATTATATCCTTCGGGAAAAACTTTCGTGTTAAATTTTCAATGGTTTCCTTTCTAGTTACTGTATAAGATCCGTCATTTTTTCTTAACGTGCAAAGTGTTAAGGGGTTTATTTTCTTCATTATTAATTTGTATGGAAATCCCCACTGATCAAGCTGTATGTTTTTGGTTAGGAATAGTTCCCAGCTTCTTTTCTTTGCTTCTATGATTTCTGTTTCATACTCTTCTTTGGCATTCCTATAAGCTAAGAGTCTTCTTTCTTTCAAATTTGGAATTGCTGTGGCTTGGTAACTTTTTCTTTTTGCTCGCACGATTTTTCTTAATCTTTCCAGTTTAGGTGACCAAAAATCGCCATATCCTACTCTCTGCGTGGTTTTAGGAGTGGATGCCTCTATTGCCAATTTAGTAGCCTGTTCAATTTTTTGTACTAATTCGTCACTGCTTTTGTCTATGTCCAATTGTGGTAAGGTAAGCTTCTTTTTAAAATTTTCCCAATTTATCTTTTTAATGTTTAACCTTTCTTTATTCTTACTTGGTGTATTTAATTCCATGTTAAATGTTATTATTTCGTGATCGCTTGTTGTTTCTCGATCCCATGTATGCCAATCTGTAATGTTATCAACTAAATTTGGGGTACAGAGTGTTATATCAATATAAGAGTCTCCTCGGGAGCCCACAAACGTTGGTTTGTTTCCAGTATTTACGATTACTAATCCATTCCGGGCTATGAAATCTTCCATAATTTCTCCTCTTGTATCTGTAGAGGGTGATCCCCAAGCAGTACTCTTAGCATTCGAGTCTAGAACAAACAATATTTTCTTTTCAGGATTCTGCCAAATGATTTGTTGAACTTTACCTATAAATATTTCAATGTCTTTGCTATACTGGAAATATGAATTGACTATCCAAAAGGTGTCTGTTCCTTTCGTTATTTCTATACAGATTATCCAATTGTCACAATATTGTGAAAGTTTTATAGCTTCAATGTTCCTGTTCATTATTACTGTGGCTGCTTGGGGTTCTTCACCTCCGTATATGATTTTACTTGTTACAGGAAAAGTTGTTAACTTGTTGTTATGCAGATATGGCTCCTGTATGGCTAAGATATCTATGTTGTTTGTTTTTGTAAATCTTCGTAATTCCATTGTTGCTATTTTCGATTTGTGCGAATTGTTTTGTGCTATTCTAATTGTTGTTAACGTGTTATGCATATTTGGTATAAACATAGGCATCCATCCCCGTTTTACTGTAGTCGAAACAAATCCTACCATGCGCATTTACCAGTTGTTTATAGACATTCTCTAGATCCCAGTGGATGTCTCTTCTTTCGTATACCTCATCTATTAGATCTAGCAACTCCCATCCATTAGCTGGCAGATCAAACGTTCTTAGTTCCAATCTATCTATTTCTTCTAAGACCGGATATGTAATCGTTCTTCCTTTTTCGTGGATGTCTCTTACTAGTTGTCTAAATGCTACGTTCAGTATGTTTTTATCTTCAAGCTTGGCTAATCTGTATAGATGGTTCATATTGGGGTACAACATTTTGGGCTCATTACATATTGTTTTCTCTTCTTCTTCAGTAGAGGTTATCGTGTTGTCTTGTATCCTTTTCTCTTTTGGTGGAAACAGATATTTCTGTTCTCCCGGTGTGAATGAGATTAATGTTTTCTTCTTTGTATCTCCTTGCTCAGTTGGTGTGATGTCTGTATTCTTTATTCTATTTTCAGGTTCCATTTCCATGTTAGTCATCCTAATTGACCCTTTTAATTCTTTTTCTTCTTTTATGTCGGTTTGAATATATTTGCCCTTGGTTGAAATAGTTTGTTTTCTCTTTCTGTTTAAAAAATCTTCTAATCTTCGTTTATCCCTTTTTTTCTTACTGGGCGGTTTGTTGCGTTTCTTATTTTTTAGTTGTGCTCTTTTATCCATAATTTATCTTGCTTATTATCCGTTCTCGTGCCATCCTGTACGATACACATTCTTCTGTGTTGGGTGTTTGACATTCCTTATGTCTCAACCTGCACGGTACGCATATGTTTTTATTCCTATCTTCACACTCGTCGCTATTGTGTCTTTTTGAGCCACAGTATCTGCACACTTTTCCATCCTTAGCATCACAGTGCTTCATTACATGGCCAAAATCCTGACAAACGTAGCACTGTGGTACTACGATGAAATCTTTGACTTTGTGTGACTCGTAGTCCACGTATACTCTATCTTTGCTTATTAATACCTTCCTTATACCTGGCGTTACTTCAATCACCAGATGGCATTTCTTTTGTCCTTTCTTGCCTGCTCTAAATCTGGCTTTGATCTTCTTTGCCTCTTCCATTTCTTCCTCTTCAAAATCCTGCTCTATTATGACAGCTACAATTGTGTAATGTGTTATTTGCCTCACCCTATCTAACTTTTGATTATCCTCACTTCGGGGACCATAGCCTGATTGACTGATAGAAGTCATTTGGTCTTAAGCCTCGCTCCCGCGGGAAATTTAAAATTAGCCACTCCACCGGGTCACGTAGTATGACGTCATGAGGTCAGGTGGTCTTAGGTCCTGCCCTCGCGGGTAATTTGAAATTAGTCCCTCACCGTCTTTTATAACTGGGGTTTTGAGTGAAAGGGACTATGGGTGTTTATCTCGTTTCCTTTTATGGGGCATAAAATTTGGAGAATTCTATCCTTTTTGATGAACGCTTTCTTACCTTATATCGTTATATAATTGACAACATGTCCTGGAAGGAGATGTATATATAGCTCACCGTAAATTTTCTCGTTCCCTTTTACGATATAAAATTTTGGTTTTTTCTTTTTTTGACCTCTTTGCTAATATTTCATATCATTATGAAACGTTATATGGGGTCTTTCACGTGCTATGACGTTAAGAGTTCGCATAGTTTTAGGCCACAGCCTTGCGGTAATTTAAAATTACCCTATGACGTCCTTAAACCAGGATTTTAAAATGTCTTTTACTTAGGGCTGTGGAGATCTAACAGCGAATATATCAACACATTTCTGAAAACCAAGCTGGAAGCTTCTGGATGGCCGGGCAGTTACGTCACCGATGAAGAAAAACAAAGATATCTTCAGGTGGCTCAACAACGTGAAGGAATAACTTTGATGCATCGAATATAATGTCAAATTCAGCTCGTCATAGTCTCGTAAAACTCTGCTTGAATGCATTTTGGGGAAGGCTCATCATAAAAGACAATTTCACCTAGACGACCATCATTAACTATCCCAAAGCATTGTATCACAAATTAATAGCTCCAGATATATTGTAAACCAATTTCCCAGTAATAATTCGTTCTTATACCTTTATTGGTAGTATGAAGAAGATATTCCAATACAAAATCGCTATTCTAATATTATCAACGAAACATTTACGATATGCCATCCTCGCTTGAAACTCTGCAAATATTTAGAACTGCTTCAAGAAAGTGTGTTATATTTTGATACAGACTCTGTAATATTCACGCAGAGACCATCTGAACCTACGATGAGGCATTTCTTGGCTTAATGTCAAACGAATTTTCAGATTTTGGAAAAATGCATACATTCAGAAATTCGTGTCTGCAAGTCCAAAACAGTATGCCTTACAAATCTATGATAGATGAAGTCAACCTATTATGTATGCGACATTCGTGGATTTACACTTAGTTATACAGTGAGCCAAAAGTTAAATTTCTATAGTTTTGAACTAATGATCGTTAAACACTCCCATGAAAAAACATCCATTGGTACACCGCACAAAATTTACAGAACTCAGGATCATAATCTTGTTGTAGAAGAAGAAAGTACAGTTTCAATTATAGAAAACGCCTAATAATACCTGACACTTATGAGACACTGTCTTATGGGTATAAGAAAGCAAAAACAGAGGAGAAAATTTAAGGTGGATCAGTAGATGTTCTCGGTGCTATGATAAAAACTGCTTGAATAGTGCGGCGTTGCCAGGTAGTGTTGAGTGTTTACTTATGCCAGATAATAAAGGAAGTAATCATGGAATTCTGCTTGGATACTTACTGGAGATATTAGTTTTTTGACCCTTACCGCAATTCACAGCTAAGTTCAGCTTCTCGAACTGCAACGCTAGAATCCAGGAATTAAACGTACAAATTTGGCAATAATCCATTATGGCGTCTGCGCAAGTTTCTTCTCAAAATCTATTTCCTTAAATGTAAATTAATATTTAAATGAAATGTGAAACATAACATGAAAAATGGTTAAACAATATATCTATTTTGTAATAAGATCGTTACTTTAAAGTACTTTGCACATTCAAATAAATATTTCATAAAATTGAGCACTTCTTGTAAGATCTAACATCAAGTGCCATCTTGTGTGCTTATTGTAAAACGAATCAAATATTTTTCTTTTATTTGTTCTTTTTCGATATCAGAAGACACAATCAAATGAATCAGAGTCTTGTGTTGTAGCTGAAGCATAACTTTATTTTATAGTACAATATTTAAAATATGTAACGTTTCATTGCGCAATAGTTAAGGAAACGACCTGAAATATGTATTGACTTTCGGGTAATGATCCACCACCAACGAAGCTGCTAAATATAAAATTCACCTTACTTACCCTACTTAGTTGCGCAATTGGCTGGTAAACAAGACGTATTCGCACTATGTCTCATACTGCAATGAAAACGTTGCAACAATACCCACTTTCTTCTTTACATTAGGGCTGTTCTGATAATCGAGTAATCGATAACAATTCGATAAAATTTCAAAACCGTTTCATCGATAAAGAATTTTAATTTTATCGAATTATCGAACTTTCGAGACTCCCGAAATGTTTGAGACTCTCGAAATGTTCGAGAGTCTTGAAATGATCGAGACTCCCGAAATGTTCGAGACTCTCGAAATGATCAAGACTCCCGAAATGTTCGGGACACTCGAAGTGTTCGAGACACTCGAAATGTAAGAAACATTAGACAACTTCGAGACACTTGAACTGTTCGAGAGTCTCGAATTGTTTGAAAGCAGCAAATACAGAAATATATCAATATGATCGCATTTGTTGAGTCGCTTGAATATTTTGAAAAGTTCGGGATTATCGGAGTGTTTGGAAGAAACAATGTATTCCAGGTTATCATAGTTGTATATAATATATATTACATATATGCAGAGTGTTCATTTTAAAACTTCTCTCCTTAGCAATGAAGTGAAGGAAAAGTTTTTTCCCACAGATCTGTACAAGGTTTAACCAGTCTGTCAGAAGAGAGAAAGAAAAAGAGAAAACATGCATCACCGGAATGCAATTTGAATCCAAGACACCATTATGCTACTAATAGTCATTTTGCCGATTGCGCCAATAACGGGGCAGGCAGAAAAATAATTTTACATATGATTTCAACAAATACAACTTTGCAATATCTTATCAGATGAAAAAAGTTGTTTGACTAGTTTGGCTACAAGAAGGAATCATTGGAGAGGTGAAGGAACCGAACTGTCCATCACTACTTTTGATAATACCCGAAACTTCGATAATACTCGAAATGTCGATAATACCCGAAACTTCGTTAATACTTGAAATGTCGATAATATCCGAAACTTCGATAATACTCGAAACTTCGATAATACTCGAAATTTCGATAATACCCGAAATTTCAATAATACTCGAAATGTCGATAATACCCGAAACTTCGATAATACTCGAAATTTCGATAATACCCGAAACTTCGATAATTTCAAATACTCGAACGATTTCGAGTAACCGATGACAACTCGATAAACTTTCACTCCCGAAGTTCGATAGGTCCTCAGCCTTATCGAACACCCCTACTTTACATCTTGGCTTCTGGGCTCTCATGTTGACAATATAAACGAAATAACATTCATAATTTTAATACTGCATATTCTTTGTATTTGGTCTTTGTAATTCTAGTTTGTTAATTCGGCTAGTATTGCACGTAGAATTTGAAACAACAGCATGAGTATAAAATCGATAGTGCCAAGTTTAATATTTTGAAGTTCTAAGATCGACAGGAAGCGATCTATCTAGAACAGAAGTCGTTTTGATTGTTTTAAATTTTTAAAAAAGGAAAGAATTTTTTGGGGATTCATTGCTATACGCAATCTAATTTTACATATTTTTGCTAGTAAGCGATTTAGATAAGAAAGGAATAAAGCCGTGAGAGAAGTGAGCAATAATTTTACAGCCACCTTGTGACCGAATTAATCTTGTAATACGAGGAATAGACGGATCTAGCTTAATGTGAATCGAGTTAAGACCTAACAACCTTATTCTATGTACTCGTATGCAAAGAATAATGTAGCAAAAGAATGAAGGGTATTTTCTTTTATATGCAATGTATGTTATCATTAAAGAAAATATGGACTCTTTTACATGTAAAATGCATAACAAAAATTGTATTTGATATCGCGAAACATGTAAACCATTTTGTAGACTTTATATTTTCAACCCTGGTTCGATCCCAACTCGTGCCGTGTGGAATTGTGGTGTGGTGGTGCCCATGGGTTTTCTCGGGGTTCTCCCGTTTCCTCCTACTTTCTTCATTCCACAATTTCACTCATCTCTCATCATCACTGTCTCCTTTAGCCCGACCGCCATAACCGTGGGACGTAAAACTTAAAGATTATATTTCATTTTTATTTTTTCAATTAAAACTTTGCACGTTCTCTATTCAAAAACTCACTAATTGGTAGAAACCGTGATCAAATAGTTATATGGGGCTGTGGTAGCTCAGTGGTAGAGCATTCACCTGTGATGCGTGGGGTTCCTGGTTCGATTTCCGCTTGCACCAAGTGAACTTTGTCGTGGACGAACACCGTATGCATGGGTTTTCCCGGGGTTCTCCCGTTTCCTCCCACTTTATTAATTCCACCATTGCATTCATTCATCATAATCACCGTCTCATTAGGCTAGTCGGTATAACCCTGGGACGTAAAACTGAATTAAACAGTTATACAGGGTGTTTCAAAACAACACCGACAACATTTGGGAGGTGATTCCTGACACTAAGATAAGACAAAAAGTATAGACCAACCTGGGTACACACATGCTTCCTTTCGGAGTTATAGGCTGCCGAAAACGTGAAAAAATGAACTTTAAAAGTCCATAGCTAGAGTACTATGAGACCTGACGGAGTCGGGTCAAAACTTGATTTAGGACTTAGTATGTGCTCTATCCAAATATCCATGTGTCAGTGTAATGCGGGATTTCCGCAACATTTTTTAAATATATTTAGTTGGTGAGTACTTCAGATTATATGCCCATAGCCAAACTCTCTCTATAAAAACTGTTCCGTGAGTGTCTTAGGATTCTAAAACATGTATTTTTGGATAGAGCACGTATTAGTTCCTAAATGAAGTCTTGACCCGATTGCGGTAGGTCCCATAGTTTTGGAGCTATGGTGCTTTGTACTTCATTTTTTCATGTTTTCGGCAGCCTATAACTCCGAAAGGAAGTATTTGTGCATCCAGGTTGGTCTACACTTTTCGTCTTATTTTGGTGTCAGGAATCACCTCCCAAACGTTGGTGTTGTTTTGAAATACCCTGTATATATATTTAAACTGTATTGAAACATTGAATGTTTACTTACTGAATTTATTTCTAATACTGTATAATTTTATAACTTTATACCTGTATATTTGGAGCCTTTTTTAAACAAAGCTGTACGTGTTGAACGTGAGGATGTGTAGGTTCACAATAAGATGATATTACTAGTATTGCAAATAGAGACTTGAAGTTCATGTAACCGCTGTTACCGGTGGTGACACTAAAGAAAGTAGAATTATTGAAGTTTATAGTAGTTTAAACAATTCGTAGCAATGTTTCAAAAGAATATTTAAAAAAAAATACTTCCTTTTATTGACTGAATTGATGTGTAAAGTCAATTGAGAACGTTATTACCGGCGAGGAGAAGTGTAAAAGTAAATTCAATAGGAGACATTGATTCCTGTCATTTCATGGGTCTGTGGTAGGTCAAACGCCTACTAAGGTGCACTGTTACCGCTTAGCTTGACGGTAATATTCCAATTTCCTGTGAATGCGGTTTCACTGAGGCACCGGACACCACGTGGTAAATATGTTGTTTCCAAAGTAGATTCAGGGTTGCCACGTTATAAACAACTGTTAAGATTGTTAAATAAATAAATAAAAAAAATAGAAAGGAAAAAGGGAATACCTGATACTGTAACAAATTGTATTGCATTTGACAATTCAGAACCATGGAATAAACTTTGGTAAGACTTTCAGTGATACGTAGCTTAAAAGTCAACTTATAAACTGCTAATTTCAGGTTGCTTTGAGAACATCTGTTCTCGGGGTTAGGTATTTTTATATTCGTGCAAAGACTGATCAGTGTTATATATGTTTATTTCTGGCCTTTAAAACATTTTGAGTGAGTAAATCTCACTGTCTGGGGGGTAATTCTCTCCGAGTAATGACCGGTAACATCTGTGATTACTCACGCCACGCCAGGGGCGCCCGTGGTGTGGTTTCCAAGGGGAGTTCCAAGAAGGGAGCAAGTATAAGCGACATTTCAAATGTAGTCTCAAATTTTGCGGTAAATAATCTAAAATATCTATTGGGTTTTCGATCTTCAAAAGCACAATTTCCTCTAAAGGGGAGGAGTGAGCGCCCCACCTTGCCCCCCCCTGATGGGCGCCCTTGCGCCACGCTGTTGATTATAAATATTTAAGTTCATTTGCCTTGTTTGTCTGCTGTAATGAATTTGAAACTATTGATACTTAAATAGTACATTTGAAAACAAACTAATTTAGTATATCAAAATTTCAAATGATTATATCATTTATTGGGCAATAATTGCAGGAAAAGATTCGCGATTTCCGACGACGCCTAATGCACGATGATCTATCGTGTCAACATAAAGTATTGCGCCTTCGAGACCAAAGAACAGAGTGCATCCAATTGTTTCAGATTATACGGGGAAGATTAGACGAAGAGAAGGCACGACAGGAGGGAAATATAAAGAACCTCACCCTTGCCAGCAACAACACGATCAAAGTAAGTTTATCTTCTGATCAGGAAAACGACAGAAATTATAATTAGACTTTGTCTTCTGGAAGCTAAAATCTACTAGATGAAAAGTATAATCACTTTCATGGTCTGCTATAAGAAAGTCAGCCTTCTTTTATCTACTTTTGTATGATATCTTGTAGCGCACATTTGAAATATTTGGCTTATTTTAGCTTACTTAGAAGCAATTGTAAATAGTATTTTATTTGTAGAACTTAATAATTGTATTCTATTTGTAGAACTTGTAGCTTTATAGGATCTATAGGTTTACACTGTTAAACTGTAGAAGGTAGAGACCTGCACGGGCCAAATTTTTCGACCCGAGCCCAATCCAGCCCGAATGTACCTAGGCCCGGCCCAGCCCGGCCCGAAAAGTTTTGGAATTTTTCGGCCCGAGCCCGGCCCGGCCCGATAAGTTTTTAAAATTCTTGGCCCAAGCCCGGCCCAGGTCCGATAAATTTTAAAAGTTTCATTTTGTAACATTTTTCACGGACACACTTCTTCAACGTTTGTCTTTATTCTAATTATCGTTTAACGAAAGTCAATAATTATTAAAGAATTGCAATTAATCGGCCCCAGCCCGGCCCGGCCCAAAGAAATAACAGAGTCGGCCCGCCCAAGCCCGGCCCATGCAGGTCTCTAGTAGAAGGAGGACAGAGCACGAAGATTTATTGATTGGATAAAGATAACACAGGTTGTAGAAACACTCATCAGAAAACTTCAGAAATAGGACACATCAGGTGAGTTTCATACTATTTACAAAATGCGATAATTTCACACGTTGAAGAGTTTATACAATCCTCATTTAAATAGTTTTGTATTTTTCCTTACAACATACAGTACGTTTTACAACTTTTTTCTTCACAAGAAAACTCTACCATCTTTTTCTTAATAAATCGATCCGAGAAAAGCCAGAGGGATGGCTCAAAATTTATTCAAAAAACCTCAGAAACTGGACTTAATACCAAGTTTGTAAACATATTAATAGCATTTGATCTCTGTATTATACACAAAAGTTATTCTTGAACTCCCTTATGGCTATATGGTTCACTTACGTACTTTCAGTGTAGGAGACCCGGTCCGGTTCCTACTGGAACCTCTGTAGTTCCGATCCCATGTTGAGCTCCATGTCCCATGTAGCCTCGGTGATGAACGGGACGTTAAACTCCAAAACAACCAAATCCAAATGTTATTTTTAACATTGTGATTTATTCATGATTCATATTGAGATTAGGAATGTAAATCACCAAATTTTTGCTTACTCAGTTGACAGTTAAATCCTGTCTCACTAAGTGTACCGTACATTCGAAATATTTTGTCCTAAAAACTTTTAATATATTATTCCAACTTAATATTTCTAAGGATCCTCTTGGCTTATTATTAAAATAAGTTCTTAAAGTTCCGAGAGAAAGTAAAATTATTCAGATTTTTAAAGAAGAAAACCGATCTCATATTTGAAAATAAACTTTTTTCGATTATAAATGAGATAGTGAGTATTGTGTGTGATACCATTATTTTATTTATTTTTTTTTTTTTTGTTATCAAGAAGTAATAAATAAAAGAGTAGTTTCTAGAGAACAGTAGCTTTTCTAGATATTATTATTAGGAGAATATTATTCACTTTAGAACTCAAAATAATCTACAAGTAGTGCTCTACTACTGACTACTACTGAGAGTTATTGGCATTATTACTGACGGTTAAACTACCTGAACCTGCGCTCTCTACATAGCGCATCATTCACATATGAGCACGAATCTCCTTGTCATTCCTCACAATATCTGCACATGTCCCTTTACAGACACAAATGCAGGACATCTTGATAAAAAAAAAAAAAAAAAAAAAAAAAAAAAATCGGCAAGGGTTATTATAAACGGGAGATTTCTTTCGATTTGCTCTATCTTGCTCCGTTTGTTATATCTCTCGCTCCGTTTGCAATATTTAAGCCTACTTCCTATTGTAGTTTCTAATTCATGTATGATCATTGTTTTCATTCTTTTCACATGCAGTATGTAATAAGCAAATACATTACATACACAATTAATTATAATATTAGTGATATACGGTGTTCATTAGATAAAACAGTCCAAACAATAAAGATTCATCTTACAAGATACATTCGCGAAGTGTCCCCTCGGGGTTCGTCTAAAATTGATTTAAATGCAAAGTTCTTCGCGGCCCAAAGTGTATTGTACTAATTTTAGCGGCCCATACGGGTAATTTGCATATTTATGGGCCTTTATATATCCGTAACTCATACACTACTATAACGCTTGGTCACAAAATTGCTTTTAGTTTCTTTAGATGTAACTGTATATGAATGTGGGCGTATGCAAAACAAATGGGATCAAGTACTGTTTCTCTGGCACGTATTATCCACACCAGCCGCCATCTTGGATCCGCCATATTGGATTCAATTTTCGGTTTTACAAATAGGAATAGGAACATGTGATAAATCAAACTCATACAAATTTTCTCGGAAATTCATTGGTGTAGTGAGTTTTACGGTAGCTTATACCATTTGCAAGATATTGCGTGTTAAATGTGAGGCACTTAACAAATTCAACCATTAAAAAGTTTTCAGGGCCCCGTATGTATATGTGATCTTTTACGTGATTTATTGTTGACGAAATGTTTTCTGAACGTACAACACACAGACGTAAATAGGATACGGTAGATCTTCACCAAAATCTGGTCGTATCTAGATTTACATTAGGCATTTTGTTCGTAATACATACTTCCTTGTTCGTAGTATAACATGGAAGTAATAACAATCACTCACAGAAGATTATGACACCAATGTTGTAGAGAGTCTGTTTATACCTACAGTACTTTTCCAGTTAGAAATTGTTTTGATTTGTCAACATCAAAAACGTAAGCGAAACTGATATTACTCTGCAATGTCTATTCTCGAAGTGCCTAGAGGGATTTAACATGTAATATCTCGCAATTGGTACAAGCTACAGTAAAACTCACTACACTAATGAATTTCCGAGAAAATTTTGTATGAATTTGATGATCACATGCACCTATTCCCATTTAAAAAAAAAACGAAAGTTAAATTCAATATGGCGGATCCAAGATGGCGGCCGTTGTGGATAACACGTGTCAAAGAAGCAGTGCTTGATCCAATTTGTTTTCCATATGCCCACATTCATGTTCAGTTACATCTAAAGAAACTAAAAGCAATTTTGTGACTGAGTGTTATAGTAGTGTATGATTGAATTCCGGGTATATGAAGGTTCATAAATATGCAAATTACCCATATGGGCCGCTAAGATTAGTACAATACACATTGAGCCATGGAGAGCTTTGCATGTAAATCAGTTTTACACGAATCCCGAGGGGACACTTCGCGAATGAACCTTGTTAGACTGGAGAAATGGTTATCCTTCTTTTTCATTATGATTTGGCCATAAAACAAACGCCTGAGTGATACACAACTCCTGTGTACAAAAGTGTAGTGTTGAAATATATAACTCGTAGAACATGCTATTTTATTTATTTTTTTTAATTTCAACACTAGTGTACCCCTAAAATGTAATAAAGAAATAACGGTCATATTTTTTGAATATCCAATTAAAACGGCAATCTACACAAAATTTGGAATCGACCAACGAAAACGGCACGTTCCTGGCACTTGTGGTTTTCGAGATCTTATTGTTGAAAGGATTGGAGACAAACATACAAAGTTTTCTTTGAAGACAAACATATAAACATGTATGTTTTCATTTTTGGTATTTGGAAATCTAAAATAGTGAATTCATCTACTTCAGATACTTCATCCTTTAATATTGTAGGAGCTGACCCGAATTCGGGAAAAAGGAGAGCGCATTCTACGCTATATGGCTATATGTCACCATTTTGAGACCCAAAGAGACAAAGTAGTGCCCTTTTATGAATCGTCGGCCCTCAATGCAGACGAATTAGATCAAGCACAGCAAGAGATCACGAAGCCGTTTACGTTGAAAATAAACAAGGTAAGAAATTTAAGTTACTCTTAGTTTCTAAATGCCCTGAAGGTGTTTACATACCAAATCTTTTGAAAAAAAAAACTTGAATAGAAAATACATATTATCATAGATCAGTAACTGGCAACATTTAATACCTTCAAATTGATGCTTCAATGTCACACAACTTGAAACGAAGCTACCATTTGAAATAAAAAAAAAGAAAACCTCTTTAAGATTTCTATACGGTCTTCATTTATCCCAAACATTTTAAACTAATTTTTGAATTAACCCTTTCCAAATATATTCTGACAATTCTGACAAGCCTTGTTACAATTTAAAGAATTTATTGTATAAATATCTCATAGATTTTAAAGGTTAAACAGTACATGTACTTTAGAGTACACAAGGTAACTTTAAAGATATAATTGATTCTTTAAACTTCTGACGTTATTTCTTGAATTGTAAATTTTAATATACCTGGGTTAGTAAAGCTCTTTTTTTGCAATCTAAAATGAAAGTGCTTCAATTTCTGCTTGAAAAGAGTAGTGAATGTAAGCTGTTTGGATTCTTTGTAATAAGTGTTAAATGTTTTGATAGTATAGATCAGGATGTACTTTACTCTTTTGTGTTAATCAGTCAAAATCATTGGAGCTAAATGCTTTGTTTACTTTAATCTTATGAAACAAATTCCATGCTGCAGCAATCATGTCAAATAACGACAAGTAATCTGCATTTCCGAGTGATTACGAAAATCAGACTTAGGCGAAAGGGTAATTAATTTGTAATTGAAGAAATGAATTCCAACAAGAATATAATTTATTATAAACAAACCAACAAGTAGCTAATATATATATAACAAATTGAAATTATTCCTTTATTAAAGTGTCACGGTCTGAAAGTCGAAAGCTGACCAAACGTTAATACAAATATTGAACATTTAATAAATAATTTAGTATAAATTTAGAGTCCAATTTCTGAAGCAAATATTTATGACTGATTTCATTAATTATCCAATATTAACAGCATCAAATATAGAAGGACTCTGGTTCATATCAAAATTGAGTGCCCAATACACGTTATAATGTTAAGTCGAATGGACAAAACATAAAAGGATACAATTTGGAATAAGCATATATTAATCACTGAATAAGATATTGTCCGTAGACCTTAATACAAACCAATCATTATCACAGTTTAACGAATCATCTTCGTGACACAATTAACAAAACCCTTTTCACTTTTAACACAACCACTATTAGATGTTGATGTCAGTCATTACCTTTATAGAATGCAAGATATGATAGGTCATCTCAAGCGACGTAAGTTCATAGATGCAAGTACTATTATGAGGAAAAGAAATATTCACTTTTTCTACCTCAAGTTCAAATCCAAAATTTGTATTTTTCTTTTTCATTTATGCTGCAATGCTATTCTGTTTTTTCTACAGAAGTTTTCACTTAATTTTTTTATTTTATTTCGAAACAAAATATTTCTGAAGCTTAAATAAAATGCTTTAGGTTTCCGTTACGGATTTTAAGTATTAGTTAGAATATTCATTTTCTTAGAATAAATTCTTTAGAGAGATTGGCTTAAGAACTTTGCCACTTGCTTCCATGTATGTTAAGTTTGTCTCCAAGTTCTGATGTTGTGGGTACACACCAACTTATAAATATGCTTTATAAAACGACAACAGAACAAATAAGAACAGATATCCTCTGTCTTTTGATAGTTATTATGAAGTTATAATGACTTGATAGGAAAAATTGCCGAGAATTGTCATATACCGTACAGGTTGGACTTGTTGTAATTCAGAATCTGTGTACAGGATACAATATAGATAGACCAAAGACAACATGAAGAGAGTTTGATGGTAAAGATATACGTAAATTGAAGATTGTAGGCCTGAACGTCTAGGATGATGTAAGGAAATTCAAGATTTGAAGATTAATTCAGATTGCCAAGATTGAAAAAGCATAACTCTCTTCTGTATTCTATGATACACCTGAGCTGTAGATAGATAAGTCGAGTAGAATAACGATATATCCTAGGACTCATAGATACATATCTTTCTGTCAATATAGCAAGGTAACCTAATGTTAGTACATTTGAGCCTGCCAACTGGAGCTACTGTGTTTTAGATTATTTAATTAGCTGACTACCCACAACAGTTATCCAGCAAAGATAAGACCTTCTGGTAATAAACCTCACTAATAATCAAAAGTTAGCAGATATTGTAAGAGTATTTTGTTGAAGATATACTTAACAACCTGATTTTTCAATAATAGCTAATAGGGAAATGAAAATCGAATCTAATGATTGTCTAATCGTATACCTAAATTTAATTCTATATTGGTTTCGGATAATCTTTATTCTTCCTCCTCTTATTTTCTAGAGCGCTGTCCCACTTAATGATTTGGAAGGTTTTTGGCAGAGGTATAACAAAGTTCTGTTGGACCGTGCTGCACTGAAACTCCATCGCGAAGCGTTGATGGTACAAAACCAACATTTAGTACAATGCCTCAAACGCTATGTTTCCAGCATACCCATTGGGGAAGAAGAAGTAAATTATACGCCGGAACTGTTACAGTTCGAGGGAGATCAAGTAGTCACAACTTCCGCAATGCAACCATCTCTGGCTTTAGATCAAAGAGTGAAAAAACCTAAGTCGGGTGTAGTATGCATAGAAGCAGCTCATGTTTATAAGAATTTACTTTATTAAAAGAAAAAATTAAGATCAGTTAATTCAGCTTAGATTTCTGTTGTTAAAATATTTCCTGAAGGGCTTACAGGAGTTTTGATATTAAGTTCTAAAAGAAGATAAATTATAAATAATGTAAGTTTTATATATATATACTTACAGTAACACTATTCGGAAAACGCCCACTTTTGAAAGCATCATATTTTTAGGTTTTAATGCATAATAAAGATCTCACAGAAACAAATAACATACGTCTTTGATTAATTTATTTTCATGTATGGATATAAACCGTCACAATATTTTTCTTTGAACAATCATTTTCAACTGATCAGGGTATGGCGCAGAAGGGCGTTTTAAAATTTAAGAAATAACAGACAAACGTTCGAGAAAAGAAGGAAGGTATATGAAATAGGAGATTGGAATAAAGAAATGTTCCTTCTAGAGGCACATACATTCCACACGTTTAATTGTAACTACTTCGATCCTACATCTATTTTTAAAATATGGACTTGGTGCCCGGATGTAATAAGAGTGCCTGAACCACTGTGATACTAGGTAGTACAGTGGCCTCTCAAATTGCGTTATATACTTATTCATTTGAGGATCTATATACCTACACGTACTGCAAATCGCATGTTTTCACTCTAAGCACGTGTTTTTACAATTATAAACAAACTGTGGAAGATGATAGAAGGAGACTGCACTTCCAGGAAGAAACGAAGAGAATTCGGAAAATTACGAAGAAAGCCGACTACCCCTCCATGGGCCCTTCCTCCAAGCAGATGGCTATAAAAGAGGACGACGGAACCAATAAGTTATCAGAGCCAGTACTGATCGTTCACCTACAATAGCCTATCTTTCTGCCAAGGCCGCCATGGACTACGAAGATCTCCCAGGGCTGCTATGAGCTACGAGTATAAACGATCCCATCTGAGGCCGCTCTGGGCTGACAAATATCCTTTATTTTACCGAAACCACATCGTGTGCCGAGGGGCTTTGTTTTAATATATACTGTAAACATTTAAAGACACTTACACATTTACAAAAACTTTGTAAAATTTATAAGATATTTTATAATGAAATAGTGAAGGATTAAATTCCTGTGTACATTATTTAGACTCAACCTACAGAACATTACAATACATATTATTTTTCATTCTTTCAAGTAATTAAGATTCTTGGCGAAATAGAGTTTATCTTGTTTAATACCCTCTCTCTCTCTCTCTCTCTCTCACACACACACACACACACACACACACACATATATATATATATATATATATATATATATATATATATATATATATATATATATATATATATAGCAAGGAAATTTTATTATTGTTATTATAGTAGTAATAGCAATTTTACACCATAGATAGTAATTTTTAAAAGTTAACATTCTTAGAGCAAAATTAACCTATATGTTTAAAGAAACAACAGAAAAACCAAATTCTTCCGCCGCTAATCTCAAACGATTGTTGTACCTCTACGTAAACTTATATGCCTATGCGAAAGTCAGTATTGAATATTGATTGTTTTTCCTTTTCTCTTTCTTCCTTCCTTTCTTATTTAGTTTTTATTCAACCCTAATGGGTTTCTTTCCACCAGTACTGTTGTTTCCCCTCTTTTTTTACTTTCTTCCCTAAATAAGTGCTGGTGGTAGTGTTAAGAGTTGATAAATTTATATTATTAGTTAAAGTAGCAGAGGAGAGAGACTATTAAAGTTGTTTTTGTCATAAAATGCAATTCTTTGAGTTCTCTCTTGACTATATGATTATCATATTCACATTCGGTTTGGGAGATCCAAGTTCGATTCCCAGCGAGAGCTAATGTAGTCCCACGTCTCATACAGTCTCGTTATTGAAAGTTACGCTAAACCTCAACTCAACCATCATTCCATCATCTCAAGCTGCATTTCGCTCATTAAAACTCATTTCTATATTGTTGCAACAGTTTTTTCTTTCTACCTTTCTATTTCACTGAATTCATCTCCACACACATTATTGAAATACCTCTATCCTTCTTGTAACTTCGTTTATTGTATATTTCCCCCGTCTTTGTCGATTTCCCTTCTTACTGTGTACTTTGCTGCATTCAACTATAAGCACACATTTTATATTCTTCAATGCAACTTTAAATCCATACCTTTCTTTCACTAATTTTCCAATTTGGTACTACAACCCGTGCTTCTTCATCTTCATGATACCGTATTTTTACTCTCAAAGTGCAAAACGCTCCAACATCTAGTTAAGTTCCTGTATCTGCTTTCTCCAATTTATATACTTCTTTTCGAAATTTCAAATAAATCTGTTTTCACTTCCCCATCTTTGAACTTTTCAGTATTTAACTTTTTATCTCTTACTCTTCTTCGTAAATATATTTTTCAGTGCGATTCCACCTAAGTCAGCACAAGATTGTGATTATGACAACTTTTGTATTTTTCTTACCAATGTTGTTTAACATCTTTGTTTTGACACAGTAATTATATGCTTTAATACTAAGTCTTTTGTTGTAGAACTGTAGTCTGTCTCTACCTCACTTGTATTTACTTCCATTATACCACGACACTCACAAGACAAGTTCCACGTAAGTACATGTACAGTCAGAGCTGGTTCTAGACATTTCTTAAGTGTAAGCAAACAATATTTAGACACCCCCACCTAGATCATATTTGGTCTAGAAATTAATTCGTGCGGTTGGTACGCACACATTGAAGCTGTAGTACAAACACAAAATACATAAATACCTTAAGAAAAATATTGTCCATCGCTAGCCACCACTTTCGCCCATCTGTCAGGCAATGTACGGATTCCGTGGCGAAAGAAGTCCTCATCCTTGGAAGCGATCCAGTCAGAGACCCATGTTTCGATATCTTCTGAAGAAGTAAACCGCTGTCCAATCAAATCGTTGTTCATGCAATCGAACTAGTAGTAGTCCGAAGGAGCAACGTCTGGTGAATACGGCGGGTGGGGTAAAACTTCCCATCCGACATTTTCTAAATAGGTTTTGACCGGTTTTGCGACATGTGGGCGAGCGTTATCATGTTGAACAATAAGTTTATCATGTCTGTTCTCCCATTCTGGTCGTGTTCTGGCCAGAGCTTGCTTCAAACGCATTAATTGTCGTCGATAACGTTGTCCATTCATAGTTTCACCCGGTTGCAGCAGTTCATAGTACACCACACCTTTCATATCCCACCATATGCACAGCATAAGCTTTGCACAGTGAATATCTCGTTTTGGTTGTGATGGACCTGGTTCACCTGGTTTCACCCAGGCCTTTTTTCGTTTAGGGTTCTCGTAATGGATTCACTTCTCATCACCCGTAATAATTCGATGCAGAAACCCCTTTCTGCTCTGTCGTTGAAGCAGCAATTCGCAAATGGTTTTTCGTCTTTCAACGTCTCTGTCTTTCAATTCATGTGGAACCCAATGTGACATCTTTTGAATCATTCCCATGGCTTTCAAGCGTTTGGAGACTTGTTTGATCAACGCCTAATGCTGCTGCAAGTTGTTCCTGCGTTTGACACGAATCCTGCTCGAGCAATGCTGTCAATTCTTCGTCGTGAAATTTTTTTGGCTGTCCAGCTCGCTCTTGGTCTGCCAAGCCGAAATCACCACTTCTAAACCGTGCAAACCACTTCTGACACGTTCGCTCAGCTAGAGCATGGTCACCATACACTTCCACCAAAATACGATGACTTTCAGTCGCACTTTTCTGCATGTTAAAGTAATGCAGCAGGACACCCCGCAAAAACACTTTATCAGGCACAAATTGCGCCATGTTCACTTAACTACAAACTGGTGTTGTTGACGCTTTAATCCACTGCCCTATACTACGAACGATACGCGATGACAGGGGTTTGCAACACATGTGTGGATACACGGAACTGTGGGACGCTCCGTTCGTTGCGCCATCTCTTGTCCACCCGCACGAATTAATTCCTAGACCAAATAATAAAAGAATAGAAAGTTGTAATGGACAGAAATTCTTCAAATAATTAATACAATTGCAAATTTCCTCCATATCTGTAGTCTTCCTGTTAATATTATTGAAAAAATGACGAAATCGTAACTAATTGATTGTGGATGAATACTGAACACAGTTTCAACTTTAATAATCAATAGCATATTTTTAAAATTAAATAAGCACAGAACGCAAGTGATATATACATATATATATATATATATATATATATATATATATATATATATATATATATATATATATATATATATATATATATATATATATATATATATATACACTTCAGATTTATTTAGACAAGTACAATTGAAACTTAAAAGTCGCAACAGAATAAAACTCATGAGCTTCCTCGGAGTTCTCCCGTTTCCTCCCACTTTCTTCATTCCACCATTTCATTCATTATTCATCATCACCGTCTCCTTTAGCCTAACCTGCATAAGCGTGGGACGTAAATCTCAAAGATTTCGTTTCTTTTTTCTATTTTGCATTAGTGTTATTACCAAATGTTCAAAAATATCGCTTCATCTAAATTTAATACGAGATAATGGATTGATAAAATGATTGTTAAACTGTTATAATACAACGAACACATGAGCTGCTGTGATTGACAGTGATAATTCTGAAAAAATACGTTTCTTATAATACTAAAAACCTTTCGATTACAGTTACCCTTTCGAGTTACGTACGCATATACTGCATGAAAACTGATTATATTCAAACAAATTTTAAAATACACTAAATTAAACTCGGACATGTAACCGAAGAGGCCGTATTCATTCCATTTTAATTTAACAATTAAATTACTGCAATCAAGTAAAATAAACTTACAGTTTCAAAAATTTGTCGACCTGCAAATTCTTTGTTAATGGTGTTGACAACTCCCCCACCTCAACATTTGTATGATTATCACTTTAGAAATTTTGTCTAGAAGTCGAAAGAATCTTTTTATTTTAGAGCCTTCACTTGTCTTTCAAGTTTCTTAGCTTTCTTTTCCTATAAAATACTCACTCAACGCATAACGTTATACCGTCCTCGTGCCTATCTTGGTCCTTTGTAATTTTTTTTAGAAAATAGGGGACGCCATGGGTATTTTCTGGAAGCAGGAGGACCTCGTCTCCCCGCGTTCCTCCTCAGTTTTTCCCCTGGTTGGTAGAGGAATGTAGAGTCTGTTATATTTGTATTTTGTGCATATTATGAGATTTTGGAAAGAATGCCGCTACCTTTAGTCGTACTGCCCAGAATGCCGCTACCAATAGTACTTAATATAACATCTAATGAAAAGTTAAATTTCCCTCCATTTTATCTCATATTCGTAAACTCTTTAAAAATCTTTCAGAAATCTCCCGGTGCCGCGGGATATTTTCCTCAAACTAGCATCATTTGTGTGTCATTGGCGCCAATTGATGTAAGCCTTTCAATTATAAAGAAGTGTTTTACAGGCAACTATGCAAAGATTCGACTTTATTGTTCTTTTGATGTATTTTATCTGTACTGTATCTCAGTCTGTACAATATTTATTTGAAGCTATTTGAAAATTTTTCCATCATAACATTTTCTCTAATAAATATTCACATTTAAATTACAAAAATCATTTTCCAGTTTGGCGCCTCCTGCGAACGTGTAGGTTCGCAGGATTCAAGATCCGACCCTGTGTACATTGTCCAAGCAATGAAATGAGTGTTGGCCAATGGTTGATATTTGGTTATGATCACCATTTTTCAAGGGTTGATAATATGTTGATGATGTCCGCTTTGCGTCAGAAGTTTTCAGCCAACCACCGGTGAAAATCAATAAACTTGATAACCATTTTTCAACGTTTGGCCAACAGTTATTTTAAGTAAATTTCAACGAAAAGCTACTGCTGCATAGAGGAGCACCCACAGCGGTCTACAGGGTCTGGATCCCCAAATTTCGTAATACTTTTAAGTTATATACTAAGATGGGGTTGACGCAGTCCGTGCCCACTCCAATCTTTGCACAACCAGTAGCATTGGTTACATTGGCAATTTTGAATTTCTATTTTTCTATGTAGCTAACACACAGTAAAAAATGGTTGTGTTAATTCAACTCAATTTTAACACAGGGCAGTGGTTCCAGCGTGACTATTACTATGCGGTGTTAGTTCAACACATACCCCGCGGTGTTAGCGTTTAACACAGGGGGTGTGTAAGCGTTAATGAACCACAGAATTACTCGCCCAAAATATATTAAATCGCCTATATGCGTAATGTATTTACATTATGCTGAGTCTAAAAAAACACTCTAAACAAGTAAAAAAAATGTACTACAGTGGCGGGGGCACGAACCACGAAGCTTTTAATGACTAGCCGCATGCTCTTCCGACTTGGCCACGGAGGCGATGAAGAAAATGTCGCTTGTAGAGGGATAAATTGTTGAGGTCTTTTGAATTTGGCTAATCAGAGTGCTCCTTTAAGCCGTGTATATTCGATGATAACCGTTCTGGATAAGATAAAATCTTCTCGCCATGTAGACCTAATTTTATAACAAAATGACGACTGTCTATTTACTTTATTTTATAGGTCTTCCATATTCACTTTCAAATGATTGGCGCCAGTTGCCATCTAATAAAGTTGATGCGTTTGTTGCTTCCAGTACACAATCGCTTAGAAAAAGAAGCAATAAATGCATCAAATGTGGGAGATGAATTTAGAACACCTCAATGGCACATGCCTAGCACATCTTGTGTTATTGGGTTTTCTTTAGAAACATTATGCAAAACAATTCAAAACACATCGCGCGGTTTGCCTTTTGAAATTTTGCGTATACCTGGATTTGTTTAAGTATTTCTTTCTACTGTGTTTGTCTGTAGCTTCAGTACATAAGCCTTTATGATTAGATGCTCAACATATTTGGCAATCACGCAGAAAACAACACCGAAGATTCTACACTTGTGTTAATTTAACACATAGGCTGTGTGTCATTTCAACTACCGGCATTTTGACACACAACTCTAAATGAGTGAATTGTTCTAACCACTTGTTTGTGTCATATTTTAACACAATCGTGTTAATACATAGGCATGTCGTTGAAATAACACAACGATTTTTTACAGTGTACATAAATAAGTAACTGGTCACCCGTCATACTCGTATGAAAGATTAACCTTAATTTCTATTAATCAATTGTTATTTTTTAAATTAATCTACCAAATTTGGTGCAGTTCTTTCTTATATTAGACAATCATTTACGAAAAAGAAAAAAAAGAACTCCGTTAAATGAAAATGAATGTAGAAAATAAAAATGGGAAATTGAATTAGAAAAATAAAACAGCATAATTAATTAATAAAAGTGATCTTTTACACCTGGATATCTAGGCAAGAGATTGTTCGAGATTTATGTACAAATTGTGTACCTTAGAACGACAGAGTTTAACTTGATAGTTTAAAGTAAAAAGATATAAAAACAACGACATGAAGTATTGTATTCAGATTGTCTTCAACGGACACTTAATATACATGATTTTGACAGCGAATCTTATTTAGCAATTACGCTACCTAACAATATTCAGAAAATAAATATAACTACTGCATTCAGATCCACAGTTTTGTCGCTTATTTGAAAATGATATTAGCTTAACACTACATACTAATAAAAAAAATAATGTTTCTGTTCATGGAATTCCATAAATTGTAACAAAACAAAATATATTAGTACTTGTAGTATTTAATGAACACAACTTTTTAATTTGTAAAAATTGTTTATGAATTACAAGTTAATTTTACATAGATATAAATAAAAAGAGAAACTTTAATAGTATGCTCCTGAAAATATACAAATGAAGATACAGTACAACAATTCTTTGTTGTTCTTGAACTTATAAGTTTGTCGTGATACTATAACTGATCAATTCAAAACAAAACAAGACATCATAAATTGGCTAATTGTCATTAGGTACCATACATAGGCATACACATACACGCAAATAATTAAAAATAGAAGTTTGTACAATGTACACTCATGTCCAAAATTATTGTCGCATGTCTATAAATATATTGTTGTAGGAATATAATTTGATAACGAATTCGCCCGGTATTCTTATGACGTTAGTATCTGTATAATCGGCAAAGACATGTATGTGGCAAATTTCATGCCAAAAGAGTAGTCAATAAAACGAAAATAAAACTTTCTTGTTCGCTTAGCAACATTTTGTTTTGCTTATTCTAATTTTCGTATTTATAATTCTTTTCCTATGGAATTTACCACAAATATACATTTCTCGATTATACACATAGTAACAGTATTAAAACTACTCTGCAAAATCGTTATCAAATTATATTCTTACAAGAAGATAGTTATACATATGTGACAATCATTTTGGACATGAGTGTACATTAGATGTTCAACGTACAATGTACAGTGAACGATCAGTAAACATTTGAGTTGATAGTTGGAGACGTTCACAGATAGTGAAAAGGAAGGTGAAGATGTATTCTGCGACCGACACATACTGAAAACAAAACATTTTTTTTTAGAATAATACATTTTCATAACCATAATTCATTTTGATTATGTTGTAACAATCTTGGTACCTCTTTACTGATATAGTTCATAGCACGCTCATCTTTGTTGCACGGGGTCCCGAATTCAATTCGCGGTGGGAGACCCCTTACGATGGTTCGGATTTCACATGAAACTGTAGGTCCACGTCTCATATGGACTTTGTGCTTCAGAGGGACACTAAACTTGAGCCAACCAACCAAAAACTATCACGTGCACAGGCATCACTCAAGTGCAAGACGAGAGATATCAATGTCACCGACTTTCATCTCTACTTTGTAAAATGGACCATTTCTTTTGCAACTGAAATTCTACTTTGTGTGTATTGGGTAGTGTTTCAGTTTGGATAGTGCGATGTAAACTTATTGTGCAAGTTAAATTTAGACTGCATAATTTGAAATTTTACAGATAAAATTGAGTAATAGGCATCGAAAGATAAGTTTATAAGGAACAAATTTCTGTTCAGATTAAGAATATAGTGTCACTTTTTATAAAGTAAATTTAAAGATAAAACCTATTAAGTCACAAAGAAAGAGTAATATTTAAGGGGTTTATTCATCTAGGTATCAAAAATTATAAGCCACCTGGCATTTAGGCGTCTCAGCTACTTTTTAGGTACTCGACACTTAGCACATATGATATTCATGTGTTAAGTATGTACTTCAGCTACCTACAGTTTTAGGTACTTGCTACACCTAATTGATGTTTGCAACTATGTACCACAAATATAGCATTTATATTCCTAGCTCAGTTTTGCACTCTAACAGTTATTTGTTTTTATGTCTTCATTTGGGACATATATCTGTCATGTTCTAGGTACGTCCTTTAGGTACACACTGTTTCAGATACCCTGACAGACAGCACAAAATGTGCTAGGCACGCGCCACTTAGATGTTCTAAATTCATCTCCCACATTTGATGCATTTGTTGCTTCTTTTTCTAAGCGATTGTGTACTAGAAACAACAAAGGCATCAACTTTATTAGGTGGCAACTGTCGCCGATCATTTAAAAGTGAATATGGAAGAACCATAAAATTAAGTAAATAGACATTCGTCATTTTGTAATAAAATTACATTGCGAGCAAATTTTATCTGATTCCAAACGGTTATCGTCGAATATACGCGGTTGAAGGAGCACTCTGAATTTGCCAAATTCAAAAGACCTCAACAATTTGTCCCTCTACAAGCGACATTCTCTTCATGGCTTCCGTGGCCAAGTCGGAACAGCACGCGGCTAGTAATCCAAAAGTTGGTGGTTCGGTTAACATATTTTGGTGGAGTAATTTTGTGGTTCATTGACGCTTACGGCATGGGGAACATACCTAGAACATACTAGGCACGTTCTCCAGTTACACATTAGGCATATGCCTAGGGGCAGACATAGACTGTGACTATCACTTGCCATCCGTGTGATTTCTCTCTCAGAGGTACATAAGGCACATACTGGATATATTCCCATGTACATGAGGGAACATGATAAACATATGCCTGCTATGTAATTGTGCTGTTAGGGTACCCACCGTCGGTAATGTATCAATGATGTGATAGTTAATAGAAATTAAAATAACCTAACACAACTTCCGATAAGGTAACCGACGCCAACCTAAATTTGAGTTGAAATAAGCGCATGAACAAAGTTATATTTGTAGTCATCTCTTGGCGCAATTTCCAGTAGGTCCTCATGTGGTTCGGATCACTTTCAGCTGTAAAACCACGTTAAGTCTCGCTGCTGAAAGGACGCTAAACTAAACTCGAACCAAGAAGCAATTTGTAGTCATTGTCATCACCGTTACGTAAAAAAACTAATACATGTAAAAATTTAAGTGCTATGAGAGATACGGAAGAACAAACAACATTATGCATTGGACCTAAGATCACGAACTTAATCCGTTCCGTAACACTAACCGTGAACGAAAATTATTTCTCCCATTGAAATTAAAGTAAATACAATCTATCTATTCTAAACGCAGAAACATGGTACTGTAAGTATTTTTTTTTTCTGTGCTGAAGAATATAGAATGAAAATAATATTTTCTTTAAAGTCAAATAAGAAACACTAAATTCAATAAAACAGTATGAGAAAAAGAGTTTCCAAAGCAGAACTATCGAGATACTTCATGCAGCTAATGAAAGGAGGCATGCACCAGTTGTTCCCTTTTTTCCGTATCAATGTAATTTAAGTCTTTCTTCTGAAAAGCAAATCATTTTATCTAATTGTAAAAATGAAAGTAAGACAGTTTAAATTCATAGGCTCTATATCATATAATGTGCATAAACCCTGCTAAAGACAGTCAAGGAGATAACACGAAACGTATATACATTGGGTATGGGATAGAGATACTCACCCATGGTGGAAAGACTACAAGGTGGATGCAATGCAGTGCTACATTCTTGTCGCTCTGGCGCATGACGTCATCTTGGTCTCAGACGTGGCCAGCGAGAGTCGCATGCAACCACCTTGTAGTCTTTCCACCATGTACTCACCATTACCCATTGAGATAGTAATGAATTCACTCCATTAACGATCTCAGCAAAGATAATCACTCTAGCTATCTATTTGCAAAAGACAGTATTCACAAATTTGCTTTCGTTCAACAGTACGTAGAAAGCTAACAGACAAATTCACAGTACAATCTTACAAGCACTCTCGGACTGGGGTGTATAGGGCCCCGGCAGGAACCTCACTTGGAGGGCTCCTTCTTCACTTCTTATGTAGGAACCACACAAAGAATATTTTCATCTTCCTATTTTTTAATGCGATGGTGGTGGGCACTTTTCTTCATAAAGCTGTCAGCTTCATTTACGCTTGGTAATGAGGACCTAGGGCATTACCTCTTCTGTTTCTTTATCCCTTATAAATTATATGGCATATGTATATACGATAGGGTAGTAACTTCATTATTCGATTAAAAAGTACTAATAAACCTTTTTAGTTCGTTTTCCTTTTTCCTTTTTTTTTTTTTTTTTTTTTTTTTTGAGACTGGAGGCATTGTAGAATATGCTACGTATGCTTTTACGCTTTTTTTTGCGTCGATACATAGGGTGTAATAACGTCATCACTTGAAAGAAAGGCATTTTTTGTTATTCTTTATTGCGGACTTACTTTTGCTCCAAGAAGATTGAAATTTTGCACACATTCAGTGCATCCCTTAGTATTTTTCAGATTTGTTTCAAGTCTCTGCGTTAACACAGTGGGGCCCAAAGGGACAAAAAGGTAAAAAAGATACTTTTCAACAAAAAATCCCTTTTTTCGCGATTGTCCTAGGATAAATAGGGATGTCTCAGAAAGTTTTTATATTACATGCGGGTCATTTGGAGTCACCTGAGGCATTGTGAGGATGTTCTTGGCTCACTGGTAAATATTTTTCCGCTCTTACTATTCAAGATAGAGGATTGAAATTTTGTACACACATTTACTACACTCCTTAGCATTTCTTGGTTGATTTTGAGATTGTGCGTTAACACAGGCGGTCCATAGGGGCTCATTATTTGAATTTCTTCAGAAAATCCCGATATATCTCAAACTTTCCGCCTCAGGAGCATGAGAGGGAAGTGTGAATGGTATAGTTTGAAAGGCCGTTCTATTCTAAAGAGAATGAGGTACGAACCATGATCCTATATGATAAACGGGGATGATGCTGTAGCTGTTTGACTGAAAGTCTAAAATTTATTTAAAAAGGCCATAATTTAAAAGGGTTATTGTGTTTCAATACTTGTGAAACGACTAAGGCTAGTTTTAGACTGAAGCATTTATCGTAGCATTTCTCGTAGCAGATGTGCTGCCAAAAATTTAACATAATATTCTATGGCATCAAAAGTATATGGTGCTTTTAAACGGTAGCATTTTGATAAGCATTTGTCGTGACGTAGCAAACAAATCACTGGAGAAGAGCTCAATTATGGCACCGAAATTAAGCGTGAGGTAGCTAAAGTTATAATAATTATAACAACAGTTCTCGCCGGCCATATTAAAAAATGAAAATCACAAAGGAGTATGTGAACAAAGAGTATCCCTACTCCAATTCATTTTTCTTTACTACAATTCAATTTCCCACACAAAACAAAGAGAATGGATATTTGGCACAAAATCTTTCGCTTCTTTTTAACACACCACAGTGTTGCAATCGGACCAGAAATGCTGGGGAAAATGCTACGAAATAGAGCAGGTTCTATCTACAAGAAATGCTTTAGGATATGCCATGGCATGGGAAATGCTGTAGCATTTGCTACTTTACACGGTAGAATATCGATGATACGATTTTTGCTACGAGAAATGCTACGATAAATGCTTCCGTCTAAAACTAGCCTTACAGAGGGCCCTAGCAGAACAGGAGCGTCATTTCAGATTTTGCTTGGGGGTGCAAGACCCCTTGAGATAAGTAAAATTTCGCGTTTTTCGCTGATTTACTATTATTCTATTGATAAAATCTATATACATCTCAAACTCAGGGGGGGCAAATGCCCTTCCCTGCCCCCCTAAATGACGCCCCTGCAGCAGAACTTTATAAAAGTCAGTCTCATTATGGTATTCATGGAGCCCCAATACACATTTAGACAATATGATTGCTAGGGCCGATTCTTTATATTGTTGAAATATATTCTTACTAGGCCACAAACAAAGGGTCCCAAACAGGGCTTTATAATACTGTTAGTTTCATTAATTATATATATTTACAGAGAGAACCCCGGCAGGGATTCCTGCTCTCCTGCCTTGACCAGTCCGAGCCTGCTTACAAGTCTCACTTGCGTGGCCTAAAGAATAACAGTAATAATAACTAACTTCATCAATAAATGTGAACTTCAGGGGTTACAAGCGTAGGATCGACACTGCGTAGCATCGACACTGCGTACGGTCGAAACTGCGTAGCGTCGAAACTGCGTACGATCGAAACTAAAACCGGCGTAGGATCGAAAACAGATAAGGTCATATGATCAAACAATAAAAAAGCAATTATTTTATAATCACAGAATATTAAGTAATAGTATTTTTTAGAAGTTATATAGGGAAAAACCGGAGTAGGATCAAAACTGTATACGACCGAAACTGCGTAGCGTCGAAACTGCGTAGGATCGAAACTGCGTACGATCGAAACTGCGTACGGTCGAAACTGCGTAGCGTCGAAACTGCGTACGATCGAAACTGCGTACGGTTGAAACTGCGTACGATCGAAACTGCATAGAAACGAAACTGACAAATAAAATAGTGACAAATATAATTATATAATCATACAGGGGTGTACCCAGGAAGTTTTTCTTGGGGGACTATGACTTATTCAGGAGGACCAAAAAAGCTAAGTCTTGTCTCAGCAGGGACAAAGGAGAAGCCTCCCCCCAAAGCCACTGCTTCTGATCAAGTTGGCAAATTCCTTGTTCATAAGGTTGCCGTTAAGTTCAATTGACTTAGCTTGACATTTTCTTAGTTACCTAGTTGCTGTGAATTGTCACTTCTTTTATAGACTTTGCAGGTGGCACAATCGAAGGTTCATGTAATTAGTTCAAGTTTTTGCTAGTTTGGGCTTCGTCCCAAATTTACTAACTTCCAGGGTTGTTTTGTTTAAAACAAAATATTTAAAACAAATGATTAAAACTTTTTTAGTTGTAATTTAATGTTAATTGTAATTGTGAAAAATTTGGGAAATTTATCCTTTCCCCCCTATTATTTCAGTGTCCTTGGCTATATTCAAACCAACGTACAACTGTCTGGAATCATTCTTGGCCTACAAAACGCACCATAGAGGAGCACGATTAAATAATTAGGGAAGCCGATGAACCACCATGTATGCTGACTTTTGCCTCTGACGCGTAAGAAGTGCCAAAATTTCATGTGTCTTATGAGAGAGTTTTTTTTTCTTTCTCTCTTTGTATGGCAGCCAGCGACTTCAGGTTTTTACTGTACCTTGTCAACTTACCAGAAAATTCTTTTTAGGTGACTTGAATCCATGTGGCTTCGGTGTTGCCAGCTAGAAAAAATCATGAAATTCGGCTAGGAAATTTTTTTAAAAAATTTCACTCCTACATTTTTTCAATAATCCCTCCCGTTAGCAACACTGTAATCTAACTTACACCAAAAAATAGCCATGTCCCTCTTCTAAAATACAAGATGTAAACGATATCAATCGGACTAACAGTGTTTGGGCAATAAATCATTAACTGAAAGTCTAAGAAAACCCAAAAATCGATTTTGTCCCGAAAGGGTTAATGAGATATGCGCGCCAAAGATTTCGGGCTCTAATTTAACGTGAGCCCCCTCCCTTCAAGTTTCTGGGCTGGTCCATAGAATAAATGGCCTACATAGTACTGTCTACGGGCTGGATGGGCTACCAAATTTCAGTTTTCGTTCTCCCATAGTTAATGTGATATAGGTGCCGAAAATTTGGGGGCTAACTTCACCAGAGCCTACCAATTTTCTGGGCTAGTCGAGATAAAGATCGACGGGCTAACAAATTTCATCTTTTGGGCCAATATAGTTAATAAGGTGTGAAAACCAAAGTTTTGGGGCGTTAACTTAACGTGAGCCCTTAACTTTTTGGGCAAGTTGAGATAATGGGTGTACCAGGTACTAAACTTCATGGGCCTTCCAACCCATTATTATTTAGCATTTGGGGCACTCAAGGAGCACAGATACAGGGTCTCCAAATGTGAAAATGAAAATGCAATCTTTAAGTTTTATGTCCGACTGTCATCCTGGGTAGACTAAAGGAGACGCAGATGATGAGAATAAATGGAACGGTGAAATGAATTTATTTGGGAGGGAAGCAAAGTATAATACATTTCAGTCATTACACATGCAAATAGATGTTTTATGGTAATTGTTTTTTGCTGAAATATAACTTCGGTATCTTTTATACGTGTTTAGGAGCTGAGACTATTATCTAATAATTATAAGGAAGATACAAGTTTTTTTTTATAGGAAGATACAAGTTTTTCACCTTCGTATAACAATTCATGTTTAATAGGCGTATAGAAGGGGCTCATGCCCAAAACATTGGGACTCCATTTCTGGGACCCCATGGTGAGGACCCGGTTCCTGACCACCACTGTGCTGAGGGGAATCGGATCTTTCCAACGTCACCATCTGTATGCAACAACTCCATGCTTAAACGAGAAATAGAGTGGACTCGAGCCCAACATTTTGAAACCACATTTTCTAAAGCTTCGAGGCCAGGGCCCAATTTCTGACATTACCGCTTTCGTTAATCGACCCCGACCTTTCAAACGCTAACACTATAGTACAACACCATGTTAAATAGGCAAATAAAAGAGACCTGAACCCAAACTTTTGGGATCTCATTTCTGGAGTCTCAGGTCCCGGAGCTTTCCAACACCACAATATGTATCCAATAACTCCATGCTTAAAAGAAAAATATAATGAAGCCAAGCTCAAAATTTCCGGACACCATTTTTGGACCTTTGAGACAAGGGCCCAATTTCTGACATTAACACTGTGCTCAGACGACCCGAACATTTCCAACTTCACCACCCACATACAATTCCATGTTTAATAGGCGTATAGAAAGAACCCGCGCCCAAAACTTCGGGACCCCATTTTTCTGGAGCCTCATGGCTGGGGCCCGGTTTCTGATATCACCACTGTGCTCGGGAGACCCGGACTTTTCCAATGCCACCATCTGCATCCACTAACTCCATGTCTAACACGGCTTCCCCATTGTAGGAGGATTTTGATGAATTTTCTGCAGGTTCTTTACAACTATTTACAACGTTTCAAACTATTCATAAGAAATGAAATTTCAATACATTAGAAACTATGTTCTTTTAAAATGTTCAAAATGGATGACAGCATTGATTTCCAGTAATAATTGTAAACTTTCGTAATTTTATTCTCTATTTGAATAGTAGTTTAATTTCGAATCTTTTACGGTTAAAAATATTTTTGTGAAATGTAACGGAATACATTGAAATGCTCCTACTCCCACGGGTACGTGTTCCAATTATAAATCGATTTGAGGTTCAGTGTACAAATGAGAAACTCCCAAAGCGAAGTACAATATTGTAACATTGTTGACATACATATGAATAACTGGTGATTAGGTCGTTAAGCTGTACATAAAATCATATAAATTTTCATTCATATTACGCAGACAAGTACACACAGAACAGCATATGAATCTTTATCTCACTTTTGTTTCTCTAACTTTCCTACAGCAAGAGCCATGGTTGTTTTTGAAAATGCCAAAAACCCGTTTTTTGGGGGGAGTTTAAACTAGGCTTTTTTGGTTTAAACCAGGTTTTTTGGGGTTTAGATATTTTGCTTTATGTATTTATCTATATATATAAAAGAGAACGTACAAATCCTTTGTCCGCTCATCACGCTAATACGGCTGAACCAATTTCTTTTATTTTTGGGGGGTTATTAGGATTTGGACCCTAGATGGTTTTTATCATATCACTTTAATTTTCAATTACCAGTGTCTTGAGATAATTGACCATTCAGGTGTCCATTACGTACAAATCCTTTGTTAGTTCATCATAGGTATAAAAATAAACGTATTTATATGCAACCCGCATGACCGTGTCACTCGGCGGGTTAACATAAATGACAGGCGTTATAATGGTTTTTATCATATCACTTGAAAGCGAAAAAGTAAAAATTATCTAAGTAACAAAGTTTATTGCGTTCGGGGGTGACCGCAGCGAAGCGGGGCGGGTTAACATAAATGACAGGCGATATAATGTTAACATTTACTGCAATCTTCTATGGTTTTTATCATATCACTTGAAAGCGAAAAAGTAAAAATTATCTAAGTAACAAAGTTTATTGCGTTCCGGGGTGACCGCAGCGAAGCGGGGTGAACGCTGCTAGTATTACATATTGACAGAAATAAGTTTGTTTCGCCTTGGTGTTATTATGCAACAACGGGGTTATGCTGGAAGAGGTCACATAAGCTTAAAGAAGTCCGGTCAGTAAATTTCTTAAATTGAGAAACTCCCGCCCTAGCCATCGGGAAAATCCCGTCATTACTCTAAATGTAAAACAATAACGGAAAAAATCCTGTTATTGCTTTGCATGTAAAATTTAAAGGTCAACGTATCATAATCAGTACGCTAAAACTGAGGTATTAAATTACAAATTTAGTGCGTACATATAATTGAAAATACAATCCAAGCTAATGTTGGAAGCTACGTAGGCAATCGATAAATTTTGTCAATTTATATCAGTATATTTAAGCAACCTTGGCTTCTTTATAAAACAACAGGCATTCAGGCATGCAGAAATATACAATTTAGTTTCGTTTCGTATGTTCAGGCTTAACATCCTTACGTAATACCGAGGTTATCAAGGAGAAGACTTTCGCTTAAAGTGACATCCGAACCGCTACTTTGTTTACGCATGAAAGAAGGGTTGTGGTTCGACCGAGAATTGAACATGGGACACCTTGATTAAAAGGTGAAAAGAAAATAAAACTAATGCAGATGGTTTGATGTATGGAAACGTCACCATGAAGTTCACACGATTCGCATTTTTCGTACCTTTTATTTTTTTTTTTCGGTTTAAACCAGTTGTTTATTTTTTAAAAAAAGAAGAAAAACAGCTGGTGTAAACCAGCCAACCCTAAAAGTAAATACTTCTTTTAAAAAAATACTCAAATAAGTAGCAAAATTCTATGTAGTATTTTTACTTCAAAATATTCCATACCCTCTTTTTGGAACAAAATAAAATTAAAATAAAACATAAGAAAAATACTTAGATTTATATGATACACTTAAAGGCTGCACACCTAGAGCTTTTGGTTTTGTATATTCTTGAAATTCTACAGTTTTATATAAGCACCATCACGGTTTATTCAGTCCTCAAGTTTTCTGTATTTTTAACAAGAGGGATTGAACATGAAGGGTGTGAGATAAGAACATGGTAACCCATAATTTTACTATTTTAAGAAATTAGAAATTTTCTGCTGCACAATCCATTTTGAAAGTCGGAAAGCTGATTTTTCACATAAGTCTATACATGAGGGATTAAACGAAGCGGTATGCGTTGCTGCCTTTCTGATGCTGCGTAACTCAGTAATTGAAAATTTGTTAGTTACCATGTTCTTGGCTCACACCCTTCATATCATTATGGAACTCTCCCCACCCCACCAACACACACACAAAAAAAGGACTACGGAATATATTTAAGTTAAGATAAATACAACTGCACAACAAACATGATTGACTGGAGCTTTTGCGCTTCTATCGAGAAGTCCGGAATTCAACTCAGCATTCGATCATTCTGATAAAACTTTTCTTCATTCCATCTATGAAGTAGAAATAGTGCGTGTACTGTGAGTTGGCTGACTTCATTTCTTATTGTTTTTAAATCGTTATTATTACTAATTACCAGCAGTGACGGTTTTGCGAGGGTTAGGGGGGGCGGTCTTTCGGACTGAAGCCTGTTCCCCAAAATTACGGAATGTCTAAAACAAACGAAATATCTATTAGTTATGCCTTTACTCATTAACTTTAAGCTGCCAAAATTTCCAAAATTCTCGTTTTTTTCCCAAAAAAGCCGGCTTTTTATGTGAAAAAAACCATCGATTCAAAAAAGCCGGCTTTTTTGCATCTCTACGAAATAATATCTTTACAATCGAAATATTCGTTAAACATTATTATTATTCTTATCCTTCAATATTCATCATACATCATATTCTTCATTACTTTAAATTCTTCATATTACATAACTATTTTACATTATATTCCGTCGAAGCTGTTTCAAAGTTAGTATTACACTTCTGACATAGTCATCATTACAAATCATAATTGATTCTCAATCCATACGCTTGTAACTTGTCCATTCTACCTGCAGTGTGGATCCTACGCAGTTTGGATTCTACGCAGTTTCGATCGTACGCAGTTTCGATCCTACGCAGTTTCGACGCTACGCAGTTTCGACCATACGCAGTTTCGATCCTACGCAGTTTCGACCGTACGCAGTTTCGATCCTACGCAGTTTAGGTCGTGTGGAGTCCATGAATATAACCCTAATTTATAGCTGCACAGGTTAAACAAATTAAAGAGAGAGAAAAAAAAATATATTTTTTGAGCGCATGATTAAAATTTAAATTATTTCAGGGCAACTGCGTAGGACCAAAACTGCGTAGGATCGAAACTGCGTAGAATCAACACTGCGTAGGATCGACACTGCGTAGGATCGAAACAGGTTTTGAGCTGAATTTTTCTATCGTACGCAGTGTCGATGCTACGCAGTGTCGTTCCTACGCCGCATTCCCAACTTCAGGACGTTTTAAAGTCTGGACAGAGGGACGTGAGGACTCGGGACATTTTGTACGAAATCTTGAAGGGTGGTAACCCTACTGGTTGCGTTCCCCGTAACTACTCTTAAGCTTGTTTGATCGCCAACCGAGGGGTTACTCAACCGAAAGTTAAGTGTATGAGGCCCGATATGTATTACTATTCAACAGACACAATTTATGTGCGTGTTTATTTGCAAAACTCTTCACCATACAAGTTACAAACTCGTGTTCTGTTAAAATGTTTTCATTTTAAAAGGTATAGGTCAAGTTGACAAGAGCCCGCTTGACTGAGATAAAATTAAATAAATTTAAGATAATATCTAAATTAGACAGAAATATAAATGAATTCCTGCTTCAACTTTAAAGAGAATGCATGTTTGTTTTAGGGCGCAACATCTAAGACTCCTTTATAGGTCTAACTCAGCGCCCTAACCTTTAGTGCTACCTCAACTCCCCTGTTGATCAAGAAACAAATCTTGCTACACGAAAATATGCCTAGTAAAATGTGAAATCACCAACAGATCAACAAAAAATGGTTACGAATTTTCCAGAACCATGCTTGTGAAATTAAACAAGCTTTTATAGTTTTACGTTCTACACTCATGTCCTTTGAACTAAAGCAGACGAATTGTTAAGAAAGTTGAATGATTATGAGGAGCTAGAGGTCTGCACGGGCCAGATTTTTTTAAGCCCGGGCCTGGCCCAGCGAGTGAATTTATAATGTGAGGCCCAACATGAGTCCGAAAAATGCTTTAGCATTTAGGCCTGAGCTCGTGTGATAATCAAACTAGCCCGAATTACAGAAACTCAATAATTAATTCAAAATTTTATTTTTATTTACAGCAAATGGAGGTTTAATTTTACAGTTGTGCTTTAAATGTTTTCCAGAAAGAATGGTCCAATAAATAGCGTTGTACCGTATATTTACAAACTTAGGTCCGAAAAGGCCTAAGAAATATAGTTGTATATTTTTAAAATTTACGGTCCAACGCGCCCGGGCCCAAAGCGGTATATACTTTGTAGGTCCGAGTCCGTCCCTCGGTCCGGGTTGGATCTAACCCCGCGGGCGCGGCCCGAGCCATTGCAGACCTCTATGAGGAGCATACCGACTTATTTGTACGCCCGTCTTTTGCACTCTCTCGCCTATGTGCTTGCAAGTGAAATTTTGTTGATAGCAATTAACAGTTTTTACTACCATAAATTGCTTGTTTCACGCACCAAAACTAAACTGAACCCCAAAAATACGCTACACCCACCGCTTTTTTAATACTACAAATATAACAAACACAACAAATATAACATTCACAGATTTCTCCTATTTCTTTACTTCTTCCAGAAATATTTTCAGCTATCATCCATTTCCTCTTTTACACATTTTTTGGGGGGTGTGGTGGGGCTATGCGTCCCCTTGACTCCCTTTCCATAGTCTCTCAGTTTTAGTACTCCTTGAAATTTTGCAAATTTAATCAGACCTAAACTAGGACAGCACCAATTTTCAGAATTCTAGCAACCTTGAACTTAACCGCATCAACTATTTTAGTTTAAATTAGAATGAAGCATGTTGAAAATAAATAAACAATATTTCTACTTCTAATTTGGAAATTTTGCTCTCTAATTTCTTCAACTTCTACTGCACAACTCTGGGAAGCAACATGAAAAGGTGAAGTGCGGATTTTGAAGTGTCCAATAGTAATGACGCGGGAAAACACAAACTTGTCGAAACTTGTTGACAGTTGTGAAGTTCTGAACGTAAGTGTAAGTAGCTAAGTAGGATAAAATCTGAATTGTTTCTTGTTAGTAACGGACTTAGCAGTGCGTTTATTTTAATAATTTGACATTGTGTTTATAAGGTGAGATTGTTTATTTTAACAAACACAGAATACTTTGACATTCACATATGTTTTTTAATGAATATTTACTGTAGAGCCAAATCGAATTTGTGATATTTCGATAACATTGAAATAGTCAAAATGACAGTCGTATTATCTACATTTATGTTAACAATAATAGTTTGTCAAATGATATTATAGCGCACAGATTGATGAGCTGTCAGCGAAAATACGATGATACAAATATGTAATACGCATTTTAGGTAAAAATCAGGTACTGTACTTTCAGGATAAGATGTCATCCTAGGTTGTGGGAACATAGATTAAGATGTGTAAAATTTACGGAGAAATATCTAATGTTACTTCAAGAGAGGAGTTTGTAAATATTGGAAATACATCGGGATCTTGGCTATGAAATCCGTAATAATGAAAAATGTAATCCAAAAAGTGTGCTTTTAACTACAACATAAGGAAGCAGTGACGATTTGAATTGCTATGGCAATGCAGTGTGCAAAGTCATATTGTCCGACAGATGTGTCCTATAAGGAAGGCATAGGGTCCAGTATGTTTCCATTATTCTCATGCACATACCCACTGTCCTGACGTGCCTGCTACCTATGGATATGTTATCTAAAAAAAAAAAAAAATTCTCGGGATAGTATCTTTTGCCCCTTACCATGAGGATGAGGGCATTACTCGACCAGACGGTTCTACCAAATTTTCACACATTTATTGCATTTTAAGTTTTCTTTTTGCAGAACATGCACTAAATAAGGGGCTAGTGCATAAACCACGAACCAACTTGTGATAGGTGGCAACTAAGAAGCACGAATGCTATCTAACCGAGTCAGTGTAGGAGCACAGCAGTAGCAGGGGTGCCTAAGTGGAGCGAGGGAGGATAGTGGAAAAATTACATAAATATCTGCAATAATTTTCACCTTCAAAAATACTTAAATAATCCTTAATTCTTACCGTCAAAATGGCTCTGCTGGCTTTTGGGGTACAAATGGCCCGCTGCGAGGAGAAATTCGTTTGTTTTGAATTTTTAACTTTTCCACACTTCGCACAGTTGATTTTAGGTTACAACATACCATGACGCTGCTAAGACTTTATACACACAATTCTTTGTCATAAAATCGTATGTTTCCATTATATCCATCGCAAACGTCCATTGCTAACACGAACAGAATATTCCCGCCGTTTATTTCCACCTTCACATTCTTGTATTCTTCCGCTTCAGTAAATAGTTACACTTACGATGCGTTCACTACCATTCAAAATGTATTTTAGTATGATATCTAATGACAGAAATTACTTTTATTCAAACTCTACTTCTTTACGAAAAGTGTTTCACATCGTATTTTATCCATAAATTTTGTTTTCGGTAGAACCGTCTGCTCGAGTTAACCCAGAATGAGAGCGATTCGCGTACCTTTCTGCCATATTGCAATTTTAAGCTTCATATCTAACAAAAGAGATAAATGCATTAGACCTTATCTTGTCTGCAGTATTCACACAATATAGGTTTACTATAGAAATATCATAAAACGTAATAAAAAAGAAAGTAAAACTAGGTTCCGTCACGACTTTAAACTTACGGCTATTAGCCATATATTTACAGAGTACACGAACTTGGTGTATGTTCCGTGGCTCATTAGATCCATACAGGCCTTCCACCCACACGACCGGTATTAGATTCTTCGTCACACTTTTATTTTGATTTTTAATTGATCAGGTAGAACAACAGCAAAAAGAAAAGTATGATAACAATTTTAGGTGTAATTTTACATTCTACAGTATTTTTATTAAGTGAAGAAGATGAAGTAGGATAAAGCATAAAGATTGTTGTGGATTTTCCTATTAATAAAAAGTAGAAATAGGCTTACAGCCGAAAAATAAATTAAGCTTTCTTCCATTATAGCCCATAAACAGCTATAGTCAACGAGATGGATTTCTGTTATTTGATGTATGATCAGGACATTGCCTTCCATCATCTTTAATTCTGGAACAAAGTATAATTAAAATTACTTTTTCTTTCGTAATAAAATACCCATCTTTATTTCTAGATAAAACAGAGCTCATATTTCAAAATGTCATTATGCTGTTACGTTTCATTACATAAATAGATTTAAAAAAAAGGAATACATTTACACTTGAAAATGACGAGGATATTATCACGAACATTATGAACGATTTCTGGTAGATTAAGCTGTGATTTATACAAAAATAATCTGCAATGAAATGCATGGTGGAAGTTGGCACAAATATTTTTCCTTTATTGCTGAAACAAAGTTTCTTGAGTGGATAGGGGACACTTCAGCTTGAAATATATTCTTAGATTCGATTCTCGTCAGAATCTGAAATGTGTAAAGAATTTTAAGTCTTTAGGAACTCAACTCAAGTTTATCGTAACAAACGACTAAAATAGCGATAAATCCAGGTGTGGCTCACTGTACCACTTCCTGTTTCCCTGTCTGTTTATAGATTAATATAATTACATCCTTCGTACATGTCGGATTTTAGGTCGAAACATTTTTTATTTGTGAATCGAACCCGACACCACATGCAAAAAACTCACATGTGCTATCAACTAGACCTGCGGGGAAGGTTGTATGACCTAGGTGTTTTCAATGAGTATTAGTACGAAAAATAGCTCTGTACATTCATTTTAATGAGAGAATGTGCAATTACCGCCATGATCTATATTTTAAATAACACTTACTGGACACTGTTCATTTTTACTTTGGAACGGAGCATTTGGGCGTCCGTTTCAGAAACAAAAAAACAGGACAACTGCTAAATCGAGACTTCTGGTCATCTCAGGCTCTTTAGATTTAACTGATGCGGAAAACGATATTAATGTTCGTGCTGCTAATGGTGGGAAGTTGTCTCACATTGCTAGAGATTTTGGTTGTGATTCTAGAACTGTGAGGAAGCGGCTTGTACGTCATGCACAGCAGAGAGAGAGAAGATGGACGATTGACTAGGTCAAAACTCAGAGGTAGAAGACCGCAAGCAACATCAGCGGCCCAAGATCAAGTTCTGGTTGAAAAAGTACGGAATCATTTTTTGCGTCATCGATCTGTCTTCAAAGACAAGGTAGTTGAATTAGCATGCTCATACGAGACAGTAAGGCTACAGCTCATTGGAGCTGGACACCATTACTCACGTCAAGTCATGACACATCCATGTCCAGCCAGAGTCACGTCCAATTCAGATACACTATGATATTTTTACGAAAGATATAGTAATATATACGGGGTGGAAGGGAACAAAGCCGAAAAACTTTGGAGGTGATTCTACAGCTAAAAACAAGGAGAAAAGTTCAAATAGACATAGGTCCAATGCGGCGGCGTTTTCAAGGAGCAGCCATGCGACATTTCGCAGCCTCCTTCTTCTAAGTGCAATATCTGCCGAACAAATAGAGATATTGACGTAGGGTCAAAAGAGTGTAAAGAAAGTCATACCCCACCAAAATGATGGCGCAAACAGAAAGGAGCAGAGCGAACTGCACAAGGAGACTCCCCAAAGGGAGAAGGGGATGCACCAAATGAGGTATAGCAGGAGACGTAAAAGCGAATAATACGTACAAACGTAAAATGACCTGGTTATGTTTAGCGTACGTACTGAATGATCGATTGGAACGTGCAAATGGGGATTCCTCACTTCAGTGTCGGTGTATACGACAGAATACACCAGGAACGAGGTGGTTTGGAGGTAACGCAAGAAGGACGGTATCGCTCCCGAAAATTGTTACCTACAGTGCCATCATTTTGGTGGAGCATGACTTTCTTTACATTCTTTTGACCCGACGTCAATATTTATTTGTTCGGCAGATATTGCACTTAGAAGGAGGCGTCCCGAAATTTATCGGTCTTGTTCCCTTCCACCCTATTTATTTTCTAAGCTGCACGGAGAGAGTTAAATGCAGTCTTCTATCCTCGACTGATTCTATACCCAAGCGTTGAGGATGATTGGAAAGCCTCAGATTAGAGGTCTGCACGGGCTCGGGCCGTAAATTTTTAAATATACAACTATATTTCTCGGGCCTAACTTTGTAAATATACTCTACAACGATATTTATTGGACCGTTTTTTCTAGAGAACTTTTAAAGCACAATTGCAAAATTAAACCTCCATTTGCTGTAAATAAAAATACAATTTTCCATTAATTATTAAGTTTCTGTAATTCGGGCTCATTTGATTATCACACGAGCTCGGGCCTAAATGCTACAGCATATTTCGGACTCGGGTCGGGCCTCATATTATAAATTCACGGACTGGGCCGGGCTCGCCCTAAAAATTCCGGCCCGTGCAGATCTCTGCCTCAGATACATGTATTCTATATTACGCAAAAATCAAATATTTGTTTACAAAGTTACAGTAGAACATTATTGATCGTTAAAGTAAATCCATTTCTTATTTTCACTGTCTTTAACTGCATCCGCGGAGTATCATTGAAAACCTCAAAGGAAATATGCACTTTGTTGCTACAAAATCATATATGTTATATTATTGGACGTAACTTGGTGTAAGTATTTATCAGATGATCGGAATGGCGCTAGGTACAAACGCATCTTGGGTCACATGGTCATTCCTGCCAAATACAAGTGTTATTTGATTGCGAGATTAAGCTTTAAACATTCTTTTATGTAATTACTTTAATTCTCTGGAAAAAAATTGGATTTTAATTGTTGTCGTCCTTCCTATTAATGAGTTCATATTTTTTCTTCCTTTAGATTCAAAATGGCTGAAGTGTTTAAAACACCCCAAAGAGGACGTACAAGGCAGATTATAAATACGAGCACTCCAGTTACTATACCACCATCTCCATTCATGAAGCAGCTCGGTTATGGTACAGGTCAGTAGTTTTTAGATTAAAATAGTTGTGAGTTTTGTGAATATTCATTAAATTTGAAAATAGAATTGAGTTTTTTAAGTGTTATCGTGTTTAATAATTTTAGAACCAGAAAGAAAGGGTTTGTACAGAGAAAAATACTAACTTGGCCTCACTTTTGTAGAATCTGCACTTTGCTCTATGAGTTAGTCTGTAATTTGGCCACCTATCTATCTTGGAGCATCGTTATTCTTAGGCTGTTAATGCTAAATTTATCTCTCTGTATTAGAAACTAGTTGAACATTTGTCTTTGTATTGTGACCGTCTGTTTTCGTAGAAACTCTTCTGGGACATCTATTACTGTTATAATTCGGAAGGTTAACACCCGAGAGATGGGAGAACAAGAAAAATAATTCATTGAAAAAAGTCAGAAGTGAAGGGGATGCCAGTATATTTATTGCTTTTTCTTTGTATTTCTGTGCACAGATCAACGCGCCATTAAGTCTTCCCATTCATAATCTACGTACATTTGCAAAATACTGAGTAATCTAATCTAGATTGATATATTGAACTACATGACTTAGTTTCGTTACATGTTCGATACATTTTCCTTTTGGAGACTTTACAGGAAAGTTATAAAAGCCAGAATTGGATTCATGTAGCAAAGTGTTTATACTACTAGCGGGTTTTGACTACCGTGAACTGGGAAGGAGCTGTGTATTTTCTGGTTTTGGTGGTTTCATTACTACAAGGGTGTAGTTGTTTTAAGTATTTCCTGAATCAGATTTTATCTGAATCTATTCTCATAGATGGAAGAGAGAAAAATTAAGACTGCATGTGCATTTTGTAAATAATTGAGATTTCAACTTGAACCACGATATGCGAATGTTAAACTAAGATGGATGTTCATTACACGCAATATTTTATACTTCAGAAATAATTTTCACTACATATTATTTATAAAATACAAGCTAATCCGTAGCTAAAATAATTACATTAGAATTAAAAATCTATAAAAGTTTTAGCTTTAAAATACACACATTTTTTGTAAGTCGCTTACGTTTCATGGAACTAATAATGTCCAACAAGGACAGATTTCACTGTAGAACCTCTTACCTAAATATTTTTACATCGAAATATTATAGTTTTTAGAACACATTATGTAGGATTTACCCATAAAAACGTCTTTGCTTAAATATGAGACAGAATGAAGACTTCAAATGATAGTGAAATAATTTTTCTTTTATTGTGAAAAGCGATCCCAGTGGCATTAGATTTTGAATACAATGTCGTTCAAATGCCCTTCTCTGCTTCGGTGAGTTCAATAGATTCTGAGCGTCCGATTTGGCACGCACATGGTGCGGTAAATTTAGAATACTGCGTTCAATATTCCTTTTCAGTTTAATATTTTTGAATTGTCTTTGAATTTGAAATGAATTCTCATAGACATGAGACTTTAGATAACACCATGAAAAATAATCCACTCGATCTGCATCAGTTCGCACCATTATTTCTCGACAAGACGCGTCTGATTCTGTCGAATTTTGAAGATAAATTCGAATAATTTCTATGTGTTATTGAATTGCGTATCTCACCAATCCAGCCAGTGTTGCCACAACATGATTAAAAGTTTCGACGTTTTTATTCGTAAATCTTTTAGAATTTTATAGATACTTCTAGGTTTTTCAAAATTTATTTTTGTGTCTGTTTCTGCATATAAGGTAGATGTTTATCTCTTGTCTGAATATGTATTCTGTTGGCTAAAATAAAAAGAAAGAAAGAAAAAAAGGGGGATCGTAATATTGCTAAATATCACTGTAGCATTTGTTTCGTTTGGATCCGAGTTGAAAACAGACGCATAATTTTTGTCCATAGTAAAGCTCATATGACAGGTATTCGTTTCAAAGATGACTGCCGCTATAGCTCCTAAATATATGTGCTTGCGTTTTGGTGCTACAATCCATAAAGGACTATGGTCAGCCAGCTGGATAGCACGTGATCAGTCCAATGGCTCCTAACGCCTTCTTTAGCTTCTTAAATTGGCGTTTGCTATATCTCTGCTAAATTTCGTAATTCTGTCACATTTGTGAGGAACATCGAAAATTCTTTGCCCCAGTCGGTAATCATAGTAAATGCTAAAACAAGCGAGAGACGCTCTCAAGTTATAGATAGTGTGAAAAGACAAGTGTCGCGACGCCTGTGTTCCGATATATTGTAAAAAATAAAGATGCTGATGGTGTCAATACTGAACCTAACCGTCCGAGTACTACTAAAGGCTTATCTCCTTTCCTCATTAATAAAGTTATTACTTATAACGCCGGACAGGTTCAAGATATCAAGAAATTACGGAATGGCACTTTATTGGTGGAAACGGTCGACGAAAAGCAAATCGCGAAGCGACTCCGTTTAACTATCATTGGACCAATGAACGTGTTGGTAGAACCTCATTGTCTACTGAACGTACCATGTTGGGACCTCCTAAATACCACCGAGGAGCAGATTAAATCAGAGCTGGCTGACCAACATGTAGAGATAGCTCGCATCAAAAGTAAGGAGTCAGTTGAACTCGTTGCTACTCAGCCACCTATTCTTACTTTCAGTTTGCCTACACTTCCGGACTACGTGAATGCTGGTTGTTATCGACCTAAGGTCCATCCCTATGTTCAGTCTCCTGCGCTGTTTGAAATGGACAGCACTTTGGGTATATCAACCCATCGTGTAATTCGAGTGCTTCTCTTTGTGCGAATTGTGGCCAGGATAGTCGTGGTGCGGAACCCTGTACAGCGACCAAGCTGTTTTGTGTGAACTGCAAGGGCGAGCATTCTGCTTAATCATGAAACTGTCCAGCCTTCAACATGAGAAACGTATCCGAGAACTAATAGTTGTTGAGAAGATCTCTGCTGCTGATACTAAGCGTCGCTGAAAAGAAAGTATCCCTTTCCCACTTTGTGTGCTCTTTGCTATCGTAGCTACATTTTGTAAATCTGTGAGAACCCAGACATCCGACGTTTTCAACCCAAACAGATCTTGTTCCCAACAAAAGTTCCAGAGACTCCGACCCCAGTCGCATCCAGTAGCGAACCCTCCAAAACTCCTGTGTTTCTGTTAGTGTTGGTCTTCGGTAAACTCCAGTTTTTCGCCACTCACCTTATATCACCGGCCTAAAACTTAGCCAGTATATACGCCAACTCAATGCCATGCTACTTTCCCTGAAAATAACAAAATCTACACCTGTTCATAAGCCACCTGATGTTTCTTTGAAATCTGACATGGTGGATACTGAATGGACGGTTCTTGGCTCACGTGAGAAGGTTCGCCTCAAACGTTGATTTCTGACATTTTATTATTATTATTATCATTATTTGTTATATATATATTCTCTATTATGATAACTTATTGTTTTTTGTATATTTGTTGCTCTTGCTATATATTTTTATTCTCATATATTTATTATTTTGTCTCTTATTTTAGATTTTTATTTCTCTTTTGCAGCAATATTTTTGTTATATTTTAATACGCTGCTTTTGAAATTTTATTTATGGCAGTCCTGTTAATCGTGACGGGGACAATTAGCCTCGATGCTGATGTCCCCATTAAACTTCAATCAATCAATATACTGTTATTTTCCTACCATTTCCCACACACATTAATTTGATACCTTATCCCCCATCTACTTTTCAATATTCTTCTATAGCACCACGTTTCAAAGGCTTTTTTTTCTTTCTTTTTTTTTTCCTTCTTGGAGTCCATGCCTCACATCCATACATACACTTTCCTCATCCTTTTCTTCGAATGCTTTCTTCGCCTCAGATATTGTGAATTTTACAGCTTTGTACCTATTATCGTTTGCTATTTTACTCACTGAGGAACAGAATTCCTGCAGCTCTTTCTCAGGTGATCTGTTTTGAGTTTTTTTATTATTATTATTATTGTTCGTTTTCGTTCGCATTTCGTATCTTTTGGTTTACTCTCGTTGATCGTGATGTTGAATTTCCTGCTAAGCACTGATGCTTCATATTTAGCCTAATTCTACTTTTTCTCACCTGCCAGCAGCGCAATGTCGTCCGCAAATCTGAGCGTGTGTATTTTCTGTCCATGAACATATATTCCTAGACTGTAAGTTGCTTGATCTCATTGATTCTTCAATGTAGGAATTAAAGAAAATTGGTGACAGTGAGCTTCTTTTTTTACCTCATTTCTTTCTGAACTTTTCTGCTTCAATTTTGCCGTCTATTTGTTGTACAAGTTATATACTATTCATCGCTTATTATCAATTCGTTTCTGGTTTCTTCAGGATTTTGAGCCGTGTGGACTTTATGGTGGACAAACACCGTGCTCGTGGGTTTTCTCGGGGTTTTCCGTTTCCTCCTACTTTTTTTCATTCCACCATTTCATTCGTCTCTCATCATCACCGTCTTCTTTAGCCTAAACGGCATAACCGTGGGACGTAAAACTTAAAGAATTCTTTTTTTTTTCAGGATTTTTTTTTTAATTCCACATTATCAAATGCCTTCTGCAAATCCACAATTGCTACATACATGAATTATCCCATTCGAATTCATTTTTGTATCATCCTAGATTTTTAATAATGTAACTTTGTTATATTAGCTGATTTTTTTAAACAGTTTTGATATATCCTTTGTTACAGGAGTAAATGTATACCTTATGGAACGTTCGCCTAAAGTGGGATGTTACAGATCGCCTTGGGCTTTGAAAAAAATCACTAAAACAGGGAGAACAATTGAATCTGTTCCAGAACGCTTATCGATAGAAGCTAAGATTCTTCAAACTTTAAACCATCCGAATATCGTTGGTTTTAGAGCTTTTACCAAATCATCTGATGGATCAGCCTGCTTAGCAATGGAAGAATGCTCAACAAGTTTAAATGATCTTATCGAACAAAGAGGTGAGGATGGTCTTGGTCCCTTTCCAGCAGATACTATATTGAAAGTTGCATTAGATGTTGCAAAAGCACTGGAGTATCTCCATGATGAAAAGCGGCTATTACATGGCGATTTGAAAAGTGCAAATGTTCTTGTAAAGGGTGATTTTGAAGTTGCAAAGCTTTGTGATTTTGGTGTTAGTTTACCTTTAAATAAAGATGGTGTTGCAGAAGGAACTTATATTGGTACAGAAGCTTGGTCTGCTAAGGAAGCATTGGAAGGTGGTATTGTAACAGCTAAAGCGGACATTTTTTCGTATGGGCTCATCATCTGGGAAATGCTTTCTTTATCTCCACCTCATTTACCAGTGCTGGATGAGAATTCTTCGGATCCCATTAGTGAGGACTCAGCTGAGTTTGACGAGGAGGCCTTTTACGAAGCCATAGGTGAGTGGTCTGCTTCTTTGTGTTTATTGAACGTAATATTTAGTTGTTGTTGCTTTTAAGCAAATCATTGTTAATCTGGAAGTGTGCTGAGAATGTAACATTGTAAATAGAAGTTGTTAACCTGATAGCTAAACAGGGTTGATTGGCTTAAACCAAAGTGATTTAAATCGATTTTTTAATATTTTTTATTATTATTGTGATTTAAATCAAATTTATTGATTAATCTAGGAATAAAATGCAATATTTCTGGCCATTCTAGGACACCAATCAGATGTGTCTGGAACTCGCATCTTAATTGAGTATGATAGTAGGATTGCAATAATGCAAGTTTAAACGAAATAGGCCTACTACGTTTTTTAAAGGTTAAAGTTTATGAGTCAAACATTGACAATGTAGTTGATATAATCGTTTTACTTGTATAGGAATCTTAAGCAGAAAGCTTGAAAATGAAATGAAATCTTTCAGTTTAACGTCCCACGATTATGCCAGGTAAGAGACGGATGGTTAAGGCAAGTAAATGATGATGGAAGAATTGGAGAATGAGAAAGTGGGTGGAAACAGGAGTACCCCCAAGAAAAACCACGAACACGATGTTGTCCACCACAAACTTACTTGGCCGGGTTCGAACCAGGACCCAAGCGCTCTATCACTGCGATAAAAAGTTGAATTCATGTAACGTTAATACTAAATTTTGACATTGTACATAATCGTTATAATACCTATCGTTGCCTTTTTGTAACTGGAACATTTTAGTAAATAAAAATATCGATAAATATATTTTAAAATATGCTACTCATGGTTAGAAGATAATTGTTCACAATATTGTCTACATATTATGTAAAACTAAGTTCTTCTAACTACTAAAACATCTTACATATTCTGCTATTATCATGGACATGCTGATGCAGATGATTCAAAATAAATAATAATAGTAATAGTGATCATATGCAGTTCATACTAATATGTAATTTTACCTTGAATAATTTATAATTTTAAAGCAAATTATCCTAATATTCATTATAAGAGTTATGATAAAAGGAGTATAAAAACAACTGTATTCAATTTATACATAGGGGCCGCGGTGGCTCAGTGGTAGAGCGTTCACCTCTGGTGCTTGGGGTCTCGGGTTCGATCCCAGCCCCCGCCAAGTGAACTTTGTGGTGGACAAACACCGTGTGCGTGGGTTTTCTCGGGGTTCTCCCGTTTCCTCCCACTTTCTTCATTCCACCATTTCATTCATTACTCATCATCACCGTCTCCTTTAGCATAACCGGCATAACCGTGGGACGTAAAACTCAATGATTTTCAATTTATATTTGGTCTAGGAATTAATTCGTGCGGGTGGACAAGAGATGGCGCAACGAACGGAGCGTCCCACAGTTCCGTGTATCCACACATGTGTTGCAAACCCCTGTCATCGCGTATCGTTCGTAGTATAGGGCAGTGGATTAAAGCGTCAACAACACCAGTTTGTAGTTAAGTGAACATGGCGCAATTTGTGCCTGATAAAGTGTTTTTGCGGGGTGTCCTGCTGCATTACTTTAACATGCAGAAAAGTGCGACTGAAAGTCATCGTATTTTGGTGGAAGTGTATGGTGACCATGCTCTAGCTGAGCGAACGTGTCAGAAGTGGTTTGCACGGTTTAGAAGTGGTGATTTCGGCTTGGCAGACCAAGAGCGAGCTGGACAGCCAAAAAAATTTCAAGACGAAGAATTGACAGCATTGCTCGAGCAGGATTCGTGTCAAACGCAGGAACAACTTGCAGCAGCATTAGGCGTTGATCAAACAACAGTCTCCAAACGCTTGAAAGCCATGGCAATGATTCAAAAGATGTCACATTGGGTTCCACATGAATTGAAAGACAGAGACGTTGAAAGACGAAAAACCATTTGCGAATTGCTGCTTCAACGACAGAGCAGAAAGGGGTTTCTGCATCGAATTATTACGGGTGATGAGAAGTGGATCCATTACGAGAACCCTAAACGAAAAAGGCCTAGGTGAAACCAGGTGAACCAGGTCCATCACAACCAAAACGAGATATTCACTGTGCAAAGGTTATGCTGTGCATATGGTGGGATATGAAAGGTGTGGTGTACTATGAGCTGCTGCAACCGGGTGAAACTATGAATGGAGAACGTTATCGACGACAATTAATGCGTTTGAAGGAAGCTCTGGCCAGAACACGACCAGAATGGAAGAACAGACATGATAAACTTATTGTTCAACATGATAACGCTCGCCCACATGTCGCAAAACCGGTCAAAACCTATTTAGAAAATGTCGGATGGGAAGTTTTACCCCACCCGCCTTATTCACCAGACGTTGCTCCTTCGGACTACTACTTGTTCGATTGCATGAATAACGATTTGATTGGACAGCGGTTTACTTCTTCAGAAGATATCGAAACATGGGTCTCTGACTGGATCGCTTCCAAGGATGAGGACTTCTTTCGCCACGGAATCCGTACATTGCCTGACAGATGGGCGAAAGTGGTGGCTAGCGATGGACAATATTTTTCTTAAGGTATTTATGTATTTTGTGTTTGTACTACAGCTTCAATGTGTGCGTACCAACCGCACGAATTAATTCCTAGACCAAATACATATATATATATATAAAAGAGGATATATATACTCGGTGTGCAGTGTAATGCAAAATTTTTGCAATTTGCGAACTGGTAACATATTTTACACGTGCATATTTTACTTTGGTTATTTACTGATTTAGTTGCGTAAAAAGAAACTCAATTAAAGGTGTTCTCACTGCATAAAAGGGATTCCGCATCTTAAATTTTATAAAACGAAAAGAAGAAAATATTCTTCAACTCCCGTAGACGAAATGGAAGCTGTAAACAGCTGCATAATTATAACAAATGCTTGTACAATGGCTTCCATAAGCATAATTGGTGTCATTACTGTCGAGCATATATGTATCCTGTGTTTTCTACCACTTAGTGGTTAATATATATCGTGTGAAACTTTGTCAGTGAACATCACAATAGAGAAAGGAAGACAGTAGAGAACTACATCAGAAACTACTTATTCAAATTTGAAGGCGAAATTGTCTTTTTCTGCACTTAAGTCGAATTTTCGCTCTTTGAAATTCAAAATATAGGCTAAGAAATGGAGAGCGTCTTTATAACTCTTCGTGGAAACACTTCAATATGCCTACAGTGCCAGGTATTGTTTCATTTCTTTGAAGTCTGCCCAATGTGACAGGAATCTATTTGCGAATTGGGACCATATATTCTGCATTTCTTTTAATATTTAAATTCTTCACTTTCTGTTGTATCGTTTTATGTATTTTTGATTGAGGTTCTTCACATGTTTTAGCTAAAATTGGCCAATTTTTGTCATGCATTTAGGTTGTCCACCGTACTGTGTTCCACCATATATTTGTGGAAATATGAATTTACTCTCTATCTTCTTAGATGCTGCAAAGTGTTTCTATTTGAATTTTCATTCAGCTGAGCTTCCAACTTATGTAGAGCGCTGGAGATGATGGCGGTGGAAATAGACGTCGAATGCGGTTTTTCAAAACAGCCAAAAGACACTCGATGATGTAAAGTTTTATGTAGGTGATAGAAACTAGTGAACCTAGTCGACATAATCTGCAAACCGTGCCTAGACAGGGAACAGTGGTATGAATGGAGGCTTTATCATCTTGGAATAGGGCATCGCCACCCGTTTTGTTTTGTTTCTATACTGATTCGACACTGCAGTGGGCTACCGAATACCTTGACGTGATAACCCACACCGTAAGTGCCACCATGCTTGACAATCGGACAAAGACAGCCCACGTCGTACCTAACGCGATGTTTGCTGTTCAATCATGCGTCCGGCGTTGGTCAGCTTGTTCGACCAAATGACGAGTTGGCAGGCCACCAACTTCCAACTTTTGTGGTTGTTGCATCAGCGTTCTTCCCTGTCAACTAGTAACTTGGAACATTACGTCTGTGAATACCCATTTGATATATTTCCTGCCTCACTGTTGACATTGGAATGTTAGATGCTCATTTACTTCGGTGATTTTGTTTTCTGCGATGCTATTTGTTTCATTAAGCGAGTGGTTTCTATTCTGCAGCTTAGTTTCTGGATTTGAAGACCATGTTCAATTATGCGCTGAGTATGTTGTTATGGTATCTCCATACGTGCATTGTAATAAAATCACTGTTGTCATACATGTTTAGGTAGGAAGACACCAATGATTGGGCTTCTTTCGAAGTCAGTAAGGTCACTGTTCATTCACCATATGAGTACAACTTTCGCAATTTCATTAAATATGTCTCCATTATCTGCAACAAATAAGAAAGAGTACCCACCCACCCGTAAATAAACCGTAGATTTTTTTACCAAATCTTGGAAAACATACAAAATTTTTAAATTGATAGAAAAACCTTCTTAGAAGAAAATAGTAGTTTTGAGTCGCAAAGCTGTGCTTTGGAAATATTTCAAATCTAAAATATTTGAACTCAACAAGATATGCAAATCTTAAAGAGAATAATTTTTTAGACACGTAATTGGTTGTAAATTAATTTTTTACATCGTTATCTTGGCAATGAAAATAGGCCCATCTGAACCTTAAGAAAATAAATAGAAGTGCTGTGAACATTATAAGTGAAAATTCAATCTAAAAAATAGAATGTGAATGCTTTGCAATAAATTTAATTTTATTATCCTATAAAAATAGATAACTTCAATAATACATAGTCCATCGATGATATTGAGCTGCACTTTAAAAAAAAAAAAAAAAAAAAGTACAAAAGTGCCTCAGTTCTGCATGTTTGTATTTTTCTACTGTAATGTACCGACTATCACATCGTACCTTGATTTCTGCCCACTCTTCAGTTACCAGTCGGTTTTTATTGTGGTTGTGCGGTCAGTAAGGATTAATTGTATAAACTTTTCGACCGTGAATTCGATTGTTTAGTTTGAGTGGAACCCTGTAAGAAAATGGCTGAATGTCAGTGTTTCAGTGTGGCCAGGTATTTTGAAAGTATGCTACAGTCTTACAATATTTTGTCCACTGTCTTTCTACATATAACAATGATAAATATTTCATTAATATACGGACATTAGATGATCCAAGCACAACAGATATTAATTGTAGTACAGTCCATATGATCTGATTGAACACAGACCTCAAGAGAAAGAATGTGTGGGTTGTGTGGTATGGCGTAATGGTAGCTAATAATTGGCACAATAATCCGGGAATACAAGTTTGATAATCGATCCATTGACATATTTTTGCTGTTTGAATACGTCTATGGATCAGACCAAAAGTTCATTTCTCACTCACTGTATATTTCTTATCTGTTAATTTAAAGTGAGTAATTAGAACTGAACGTGAGATAGAGAACTAAAGAAAAGTATTTTGCTCCTGTTAGCCCTAATAACACAAGCGATGGATGATAGCAATATTCTCTGCAGGTTGTTTGTGATACTCATTTCCAATCTCTTGTTCAGGGTTCCTACAGGCCTGGAAATTCAGGGAATGTCAAGGAATTGGATTTTTGTTAGGGAAAATCAGGGAAATTATTGAAAAGTTCTTTAATGTCAGGAAGTCGTTCTCGATAGTGAATGCAACTTTGAAGTAATAAGATTATTTGCGATTTAGATAGCAATCAATACAACAATATTATAGAATAAAACATTACAGATACAAGAGCTGAGCTACTTACGTTTTTTTAACCGAATTAAAAAATAATAATAATAATTTTAAAAAAATGAGGTTCTCAATTTGACCCGTTTATATATATTTGAAAGACTTCTTTTCCGGTGTTTCCATATACATTATACGAGGATCTAGCAATACTCTTCGGAGGCAAACTACGAAAGTTCTCAATGGCTGACAGTGTTCATACTGTAGTTGTGTGTATGACCTCACTTAATTTTGACATAGGTGCACTAATTTTGCTGATTTTCTTTTTGTTTGATACAATTTACTATCGCGGTGGTTTCATGTAAATTTAAACTCCTCTACGGTTGGTAGTGGTAATATCGTAATTGATCGACTTCATAATAATAAGGCATGATACAGAAGTACCGATTTTGAATATTCTTTTTTAGTTGCAGAGGGTATACTTTCTTGCGGGTCCCATATAAATTTTATCAGAATCTAATGAGAGTCTTTGGAGTTGGACCGTGAAACTCTTCAACAGCTAATGATCTTAATATCGTTTGTATGTTCAGGTATAATTGCGTATCGCGTAGATTGATTTTATATATATATATATATATATATATATATATATATATATATATATATATATATATATATATATATATTTTATATATATATTTGGTCAGACATGTTTCCTACGCTGATCCTGAGTTTCTTCGTGGCTAAGCGGTTAGCATACGCGCCTTTGGCGTGGGAGACCCGACGGAAACCCATGTGTGTTCGGATTCCACATTAATCAGTAGGTCCTGTCTCATATTGCTTCACTGCTGAAAGGGACATTAAACTCAAAATCAACTCAACTACACTGACCCATTTTTATAGGAAGTTGGTGCTCTACCTTTAGTTTAGATATGTACTAACTAAACTAATAGAGTTGCAAAAATGTGGAAAAATTAAACTTATGTCAGGGAAAATCAGGAAATGTCGGGAAAACGATACACAAAAATCTATGGAAACCTTGTTGTTATACTTGTTGAGAGAGAAACTGGTTATATAACTTTATACCAGTTATTTAACTGAAACATTTAGAGGAAAGATTTAGAGTAGCTTGTGCGATTGAATTTTATTCAAATTTATAGTTGTGGTTTGAAAACTGTAGTTGCAACTTTGTGCACTTTCACTTCTTAGGAAACTATTTTTTAAATTTATTTGTATGTTACTTTAACTGAGAAGATACATAAATTTTGAGTTTTTTTTTTTTTTTTTGTAAACTTTTGTGTATTGTTTTGTTGTAGCTTTTAATGAAAACAAAGAACCATTACTGATACCAATGGTAAAAGCCCCCTTGTTTGAATAAATTCTAATTACGTTTTCAATAACTAATTGGAGGCCGTGGAATCCAATTGAATTATTTTTTTAAACATACCCGAGCATAGGGTCACGAGAAAAGTGACCTGAAAGCAGGTATATAAATTTGCTTGTAACTCAGATATTATTAATAAGGATTTTCTTTGTTCTTCAAATTATTTTATAACAATTTCTGTATTGTTCCTTTTCCTTTAATGCAGATGTGAGAGAAATAAATAGCAATAATAATAATAAGAAGAAGAAGAAGAAGGAGAAAGTAATAACCTGCAATAGTTGACGAGACAATGGAATTATGCGTATAATTATGCTTAATAGTTATTTTTTTTTTCATTCCGATGGCCGTAAACTACATAAATACCTTAAAATTAATACTTTTTGTATAGGTCGAAGCGCTTCTCTCAAGAAGAAGAGGTTGATATACCTGGTCATCAGCCGCGCTCTACAGTTGATCCTCTCGGTTAAATGACATTTTTTTTTTTTTTTTTTTTTTAAGTTTTACATTTTATGTACTCAATGATAGATTACGTCTTTTGTTATATGCATTTTTTTCATTTTAAGACTTTTTTTAATTAATTGTCGTGGTAAGGAACGGGAGTTAATTAAGAAAAAGTGTTTGTAGTATGGATTCACATATTCCTTTCATATATTTAAGGAATTTCTTCTTTATGGTCAATAATCTGAGATGTAAACAAATATATATATATATATATATATATATATATATATATATCAACTTTTAGATCATTTTCCTCGTGACCTATGGACGGATATGTATAAAAGTAGTTCAATATGATTCCCGTCCTCAAATTAGTATGGAAAGTGTAATCAGAAATTCATCCAGCAGCAAGCACTCTTACCATTGGCATGAGCGGTGCTTCCTTTGATTTTTTTTTTTTTTTTTTAATAATTAATTTTGAATCAAATTTAGAAACTGCAAGTAAATATGAAGCTAAATTACATAAAATATTGTGGTGGAGGTAATATAGCGATGCATCTGTTTCTGGTGACTTTCGGTATATCCAATTTCTTTCAGTGCTTAATGTATAAATTTCCTTATAGGCACAAGACCCGCTTTGCCACAGATCGACTTAGAGGAGGAATACAAATCAGTAGTTGAAATTTTTCATTGCTGTACTGAAGAAGATCCATCAAAGAGGCCGGATGCAAGGGATTTAAAAAAATGGCTGGAAGAGTTGATCAACAATAAAAAGTAACATGTGTATCACATTTTAAGTTATTTTCATATTCTTTTTAACCAAAGGTGCAGATTATGGTTACATTTTTGTTATATTTTATGCGAAAGAGAAATATAATATTGTCTGGTTTTCCATGGTTATAACTCATTTGAAATACAATTACCAGTGTTTGAGTTTACTATATTACTATTGAAATTCTTTTTCTATACGTTATGTACCATATAAGAACTAAGTCAATATAAGTTGTGGTTTTGTGTCAGTTTTTTTTTTTTTTTTAAATCATCAAGTAACATGGAGTAATCTTATCAATATTTCGGATATCAGAAATGCTCTATTGTAGTTTATATCATAAAACAATCTTGCTTTCAAAGATTAGTACTAATACATAGTAATACAAATACTGCCGTAATTTTGTTGTTTTACGTTAATTTTGCAGGAACTACGTACCAAAAAATTAAGAATTCGTATTCTACTGGTTGTCTATATAACATGTGAAATACGTGAATCAATGTTTTAATTGTTTAACATCTCGTATCCTGTAGCATCTATTATTAAATATACCTGTGCTTTAGTTTGCTATTACTACTGAAATACTTTTAATATACTTATTATATGTTCGTCAAGTTAATAGAGATATGAGTTTTATTCCTTTTGTGATGAAAATTCGAACTTGCATAGTTAAGGACAATCAGTTTGTGTCTTTGCATACAGTACAACATGTTAATTTTTTTGGATTAAGTATAGACGCATTGTAATAGACCATTACCATTTGTAGATGTACCATACTTATTAACCATTTGTAGATTTAACACGCCAGTATTGGTAGTAAGACTTGTCAAATACAGTATCTTTAGTAGTACAGTAGTACGTATGTTTGTTATTTACAATTGTAATAAACTACATTTCACAACATTCAAAAGATTAATGTAATTCGAATATACAGGGTGTTTCAAAACAACACCGACAACGTTTGGGAGGTGATTCCTGACACCAAGATAACACAAAAAGTATAGACCAATCTAGGTGCACAAACGCTTCCTTTCGAATTTATAGGCTGCCAAAAATATGAAAAAACGGACTTTAAAGGTCCATAGCTCCAAAACTATGGGACCTACCGTAGTCGGGTCAAGACTTTATTTAGGAACTAGTATGTGCCCTATCGAAATATCCTAGTTTCAGAATCCTGCGGTACTTCCGCAATCATTTTTGTAGTGGGAGTTTGGCTACGGGCATTTAATTTGAAGTACTCACTAACTACCTCTATATAAACTGTTGCGGAAGTATCGCACGATTCTGAAATTTGGATATTTGTATTGGGCACATACTAGTTCCTAAGTAAATCTTGACCCGACTACGATAGGTCTCACAGTTTTGGAGCTATGGACCTTTAAAGTTCGTTCTTTCATGTTTTCGGCAGCCTATAAAGGAAGCATTTGTATACCCAAGTTGGTCCATACTTTTTTTGTCTTATCTTGGTGTCAGGAATCACCTCCCGAACGTTGTCGGTGTTGTTTTGAAACACCCTGTATAATGATTTGTCTTTCGTGTTACTGTTGTGTATGGTGACCCTTTTTTTCGTAATATAGTGTTTATATATTTCACAGACTAAATTGAAATCTTGCAAATCACTAATTTGTATGTAGATTTTGTATGTTATGTTGCTAGTATAGAACACAGTCAATTATTGTCTTCTCCGTACTAAGAGGATAATATTTTACATGTGAATGCCACATTAAAAAAAAAAAAATAATAATAATATGCAGTTTTAAACGTTGTAGATTCTTCGCCACGCATTAACCTTGTATTAAAGTACGGAAATCGCATCACGTCAGTTGCTAAACATTAAATCGACATAACCGGTTTGTACTTGTCATTTTAGAATAATAATGTTTCCAAATCTTTTACATAATTTTTTGTATAATTTGTTAGTTGTTTTAAAAATTGTAATAGTAAATCAAATAATACCAAAAACATGTTAATGAATGTGGTAATATTCAAACATTTGTATAATTTTATAACAGGTAACGTTATTTGTTATTACTAATCAAATAAACAAATAAATTTTAAAACTACTGAATCCAATGGCGTATTTGCTGATATTAATAGAAATATTTTAAAATTGAACATTGGCATTTTTTTTTTTAAATAGCTGGGTATTTCGTATTTTTCTAAATGTCCATTTTTGTCTAATTCATTGTTACTGTGAATAGTCAGTTTTTAGACATTGAAGAGGTTATACTGACAAGAACGCCTTTTAGCGATTTTCATTATTAATACACAAGTATTAGTGAATAGATGCATGTTCCAATTGTTAAGCAAATTTACTCGATATATAAAAAATGCAGACGTTGGTTTTGATATAATTTATATAAACTCTAGCATATGCTACAAAATCAAACGTGCTGCCAAACTGGAGCAGCTAAACGAAAATGTTGCTGAGAACTTAAGGGACTCAACTAATCCGAAGTAGAAAGCCAGCGAGAACACTCTTTATCACATTACTTCCAGTTGAAACGGAAAACTACAGAGTAAAATGATCTGACGCCTACTTAAAGTATCCAACTACCGATTTTTTTTTCTTTCTTTTCTTAAAGAAAGGATACAGAAAACAAATTACCAGGGTGTCTATCGGTCACAAGAGTCACGAAATTTAGCTATTGTGTCACTATTTTTCTTTATCTGTACAAATATAAGTAGAGACTGGAACATTGTTTTTCTATAAAACGTCAAAATTCACCCCAAAAATGTCTATGGTCGGATTTAGACGCTACCAAATAGCAAGCAAAGCACACTTTTATCGCACGCATGAAGAATTCAGTAAGGAACATGAAAGACAAGACAAAATCAAGATGGAAGCAGAATAAAAAGTAGATGATGATGATGAAAGGGAGATTGTTACAACAGACTGAAGTTGCACTTCAGAAGATCAAAAAAAGGTTAAAACAATCAACTTAAAAGAGAGATAGAATCCATCAGTACAACAGTTTACAATCAGTGTGACATTTTTAAAGGATTGCTAATTTTTTGTCAATATATATACGTACATCATGTGTTTTTAGATTCGTAATTTTAAGATTATTGGATTTGTAAGAGCTTGCTGTTGGTTACTTACCAAACAAAACAGACAATACAAAGTGAATATACTGAAAGTGATGTGAGAAGACACTAAGTTTTTGTCGCTCCAGGGGATACCTTTTAAAAGTAGAGATAAAATAAAGATAACTGCTAAAGAATATAGGTACTGTTATTAGTTTTCGAATGATACGAAATTTTATAGTTTGGTCACGAAATTTCATTTTGGAATTTTAGTAGGCACCCTGATCACACAAAATTCGTTCAAATCCCACTAGTACACACGTAAATACATGTCAGAAAACAAGAAACTTAAAACCTCAAGTTGTAACAAGAACTCTGTGGTAATACCAAGGAAATTGTAAGTGTGTTCTGCCTTCAGCATACGAGAAGAAACCATACTCGTTTGTGATGATGAATACTTACCCCTCCCCCCTTCCCAAGAAAAAAGGATGGAAAGTTCAGGAAGGTCAAGGTTGAAGTGGATCCTGGTATAGTATTTGAAGATTGACGTAGGAAGGTTAATTTGTTAGCTAGGGTAGTGATATTAGCAGGGGTATGACATTTTGCGTATGTGTAACGGAGGTCCCCAGGTTGTGAATTCTTTACCGAAAACAGCAACATATGGTGTTTTGGAGATAGACCACAAAGATTACAGCTCGATGAAAGCTGAAAGAAATCGGAAAATTCTGGAAAGTTACCATCCATCCTCAAAAGAGCTAAGGTTCAACAGTCATCCAGCAAGGTTAAGGACGGTTATCTACCAACAGATGTATTGCTTCTAGCTGTCGATGGATTTGCTTAGCATGCAGTAGAAACAGTCATCATCGTTACGAACCTCCAATCTATCTTCCGATTTTTTTATCTTCTTCCAAATTTGAAGAACTAGTACGGAGACTTTTCCACGTTTCTTACTTACATTAAAAACTGGTCTACACTTATAGATTTATGCAAAGCTAGTATTAAGGGATTTTTCCATAGATAAGGCACCCTCAAGTCTAACAATTACACGGGGCCCTGCATAAAAAATGATACCCGTACTTAGTGCAACATCTTCAAGGATAATGATTCTAACTGCAGGTTTCAATTTGCAGAAGAAAATGACGCAAAAGGTGATAGTAGACCCTAACTTCCTGCACAAAATGTTTTTTCAATGAAGTGTTTTTACTTGAATGGGGAAGGAACAGCCTCAACGTCAGGTACTAGTTCATATCTAATCCACACCAAATTGATATATCTCTAAATTGTGTCTTCGAAGTTGGTAGTGTGTGTGGTATGGGGAACCCGATTTCTAGGAATATTCTTCGTTGACTCCCTGAATTATTTGTTTTTGTTGGATCAAACTTTTTCCCATCCTTTTAGATAGAAGATGCGTTTTCTGGAGTTCTTTTCACGTGACATTGCACCTACGCATTTTGGCTTCAATACGAAGAAACATCTCTATCTCCAGTTTCAGCGCCGGTAGATAAGTTGCGGAAGTTCTACTGAATGGTATTCTTCGCAAGGTGCGTTGATGGCTAGGGCTCGGGTTTCTATAACCTAAAGACTCTTAAAATATATATATGCATTTATGCTTTTAAAAATCGCAATATGTAAGCTAAAACTAACCAACTTCATATTACTACAGCACTTGACTTCAGATTTCTTGAAACTATACCAAATGATGCCATTTTCTTTGATTAAAAGCCGTTCAACAAATGTTACGATTAGATTTCTTTCTTTCGGCAGGTATGGCCATGTTAACCCGCCACATATGAGGGAAGATATCCCTCGGCGACCATACTACATGGCAAATTGGGGAAGGAAGCAAGCAACCTGGGGCCAGTATGTTAGGTACCATCCAGGCATTTGCCTGATGTGAATGAGGAAAACCACACTCAGGATGTTTAGTCTGAAAAACCTTCTACACTTTTTCGACCACGTGTTCCCACCGGTAATCGAACCCAGGATCTCTCGCACCAAAGGGATAGCGTTAGCGACTACGCTACTGGGGCTATGTTCAACGAATGTAAAATAAGTCTCATGCTCTAAAAATGTACGCTTTTTTTTTTTTTTTTTTAATAAAGTATTATTACAAGTACCAATGATGATTTCAGGGGAAATTATCCTGGAATTATACCTCCCATCGTACTCAATGTGAATTTACCGGTATTTGTTTCATACCCCGTATATTGAAAATGGGAAGATTTTCACCAATATTTAGCGAAGAAACTAGACTTCAGATATCATTGGAGAAAGAGACAGAGAGTGATTTTTTCAAAGTGGTTGATGCTACGCCAGGTGAACAACTGTTATACCTCAAATCGCACAATATTCCTTCAAATCTCGTTACACAAGACCAAATATATCTAAGAAAGGAAGTTCCAAATACCTAATATTGCCAAAATAGCAAATATATATATTATTTCTCAGCAATATGTAAAACTCCCTAAAATATGACCAGAAATATATTTTTTATATCACTTCAGGACCAAATATGACCTAACGCTGAAATATGGTTCAAATATGCATATATGACCAATAAAAAACTCATGTTTGCATTCACAAGATTGATTGATTTTAGTTTAGCGTCCCTTTCAGCAGCGAGGCTATATGAGACGTGGACCTACTGATTAACGTGGAATCCGAACCACATGAGCTCCCGCCGGGAATCGAACCCGGGTCTCCCACGCCAAAGGCGCGTATGCTAACCGCTTAGCCACGAAGGAGCTCTGCATTCACAAGAGTCAGATAATGTGTTTATATGTAATAACACATATATACAAAGATATCAGGGTAAAAATATATTTTAGAAGTCTGAGCCTTAGTGATGAGTAAGTGAGTGAAGGAACATTAAATCATAGTGACGTTAAGGCAATCAGAATCCTGCAAAGCTAGGGAAAACTTGATTTGTAACTTGAAAACAAACATCCATTTTTTAAAGAAAGTAAATAAATACAATGAAAGCTATCATCGTGATCTTTTTTGTACTGGTGTTTTCACACCCGTTTCCACTTGAAAATTTTGACTTGGATTCAAGATGGTGGTCATTTTAGCAAGTTGTTAAAAATGTTTTTAATCCTCCGAGAAGTATATGTATGGTCATAACTAAGGTCCGGATTTATATGTCAAAACATATTTTTTTTTCAAACATGTACAAGCCCAAAACAAAGTTTTTTATCCCAATTAAGAGTCTGCAAGTGTAAATTACAAATTTTATTTCACATGAAAATACGTATTTTCTGAAGAAAAAAAAAGTTACGTAAATAAATATTTTGGACATTTTGGCAATAAATACATAATTTTAACAATTTTCCGTTATTTTATCCTAAATTTCAAAGTTTTTTACTTTCTCTCGAAAGAAATCAACATCGGGAAAAGAGTCGACTACATAAATCTATCAATCGTATTTATAAGCAATTTCCCACATGCAGAAACAGCGTCGCCATAAATTCTGCTTATTAACGCTGGGTTAACTTGGGTCAAACAAAGAGCTTCTGAAGAAGCGCTTTGTACTAAAGTGAACAAGTTAGTGTCAAATGAGAAAAACTCTTTCGTAAAATTGCCAACTAGAATTGAACTTTTCAAAGAAACAAATCCTGATTTTTCACTTTTCAACACCCGCAATCACGCTATGGGGTACCTGGCATAATGCAATACCATGTTATGTAGAGAATTTTGAAGCATTTGTATCTGTAGTAACTAAACTAAACCCAGACGATACTTCATGCATTGAAATTGTTCAAAATTTAGTGACTGCCTTGAAATGTGACTTGGCTTTCATATCTGCCAATTTCGGTTTCTTGACTCACTCTATAAAGAAACTAGAAACTAGGGAAGATTTATTGAGTACTTCGGTTAAAGAAGTACAGGAAATATAGTGCATTGAAAGAAAGCTGAATGTTCTTTTTGCTTCGAAAGCTGAAGTAGTAAGAAAAAAAAAACATTTGTAGAAGTAAAACATTGGGTATAAAACCCTATGTAAAATATCTGAAGTATTGGAAGGCCAAAACACAAGTGAAGTTCATGGTGAGAATATTCGTGATATGCCCCTTTTCAAATACGCAAGGTTAAAATCGTGTGATGTAGAACGTTCCTTTTTCTCAGTATAAGGCGTTATTCCGCGACAATAGGCATGGCTTTACGATGGACAATTTGGAAAAGACGTTAGTTATTCACTGTAATGCCCGTGGAATTTCGTCATCTGATGAATAGGAGTTATTGGTGAGCATCGACATTTATTTTTCTTACGTTGGGTGTTTTCTCATAATTTTCCTTGTTATTTTTGTTAAATATTTTTTAATTTTATCACATAAATATAAATATTTCACAGTTTTTAGCACATAAAAATCCGGGCCCTAGTCATAACATTGTCATATATGCATATACTTTTGCATTAATCCATTGGTTCCAAACTTTTGGATCACCCTATACTTACATACTAAAAAACATACAGTTGTTTTTTATAAATAGCTTATTTATTTATATCTAAAATATACAATTTTGTACTATTTTTCGCGATCTGATACATGATCAGATGGAAGTTCTTATTAATTACTTCTTTGGAAGATATAAATCCTCAGCTTGTTTCAGTTCATCTTCATCTTGTAGACGGAAGATTTCTTTCAGGGGCGCAACCTGGTCAAGGTAAATGTCATTATTTTAATTGCAAAAGTATATAAGGTATACAAAAGCATTGCTAAAATTGCAAGGTTAGATAAAAATTAGACGTAACATTGAATTTGTAAGTGTTGCATGTTGTAATTAGCCAGCTATGTGATCTCACATTTGTTTTTCTTGAGAAGTATTACCAGATCCACAAATATTAATAAATTGTTTTAAATGATGATATTAAATAGAACCTCTCTAATAATTTTAAATTGTTTGCAGGAAAGATTTATTCAATCGCTACTTCTTACTCAGGGTGTCTACTGATACTGAAAATACTGGAATTTTGATCATACTGGAAAAATCAAAATCATGAATCTGGTAACATACTGGAAAAATCATGAATCTGGTAATTTGTCAACAATACTTTTTTCTGTAATTGTTTTAATAGTCTTAGAAACAATTTTGTATCCATTGAGATTGTAAATTTTTCAAAAGCAAGAGTTGTATAGGCCTACATTTTGTAATTAGACATTTAAAGCAATGGATGGAGTGGAGGGCTGTGAGGGGAGTTGGGAGGCCCTTTAAAAATGTTAAAAAATAATTGTATTTTAAAAAATCAAGGTTAACTAAATTTATTAAAAATAAAATATTCCTTTGATGGTAAAACAATTACAAATCTGTAATCAAGAGTATGATTATTTCTAAAGAACTTTAAAAAAAATCATTGTATTAGGTACAGGAATTTTGCTGATAGTTGTACTGAATATACTGGAATTTTGAAAATAAAACTCAGTTGACACCCTCTTGCTCTTTCCGTGATTAAGATTAATTCATTGCTATTGCCTTGTTTTAAGAGTCAGTACACCTTTTTCTTGGAAACCTTTTACAATTTAAACGTCCATTAATTAGTAATAGAAAGACCGACAAGCAATACCCAAAAATATTATCAACTGTGTTCCATCATAGTTTGAAAGCACTGGTTACAATGAACCCCAGTTTAGGTGTTCTGTACTTTTCCATTACTTTAAATAGTGAAAGTAAATGAGTAAATATACAGTAACCCCCGTTTCAAGTAAAAATTCGACATACCTTATTTTGAATGTTCATCACTGATTTCTCTTCAAAAATTTGGCGACTGGTGTTCTGCATGGCTGTTACTGACGATCTTAAATTGTGGTTGCCCCAGATGACAAGCGAAATTCCCAAATCTTGGAAGAGTTTCGTTGGAGTTGTGTAGAAGCTAGTGGGAACTATAACGACAGGCACCTGGAACAAAATGCACAGAATATGCAAATGAAAAAATGATATCTTTGAGTTTTACGTCGCACGTTTATGCCGGCTAGACTATAGGAGACGGTGATGAAACAATGAATGAAATGGTGGAATGAAGAAAGGGGGGAAATGGGAGGACGCTGAGAAAACCCACGCACACGGTGTTTTTTCACCACAAAGTTCACTTGGCGCGAGCTGCGATTGAACCAGGACCCCAAGCACCAGAGGGGAACGCCACCATTGCTGAGCCACCGCGACCCACACAGAATATGCTTTATGTAGTTAATAAAAGTAATTTCATGTTGGCAGTGTGATTAGGAAATGCAGTGAGATCGAAGTTAATATCTGTAAGGCCTTCGAAAACGTGTGTCTAAGTTGTCTTTCTAGGGAAAATTAACACTGCAATCTATTGTGTAAAAATGAAAAGTTTTTTTTTTTTTTTTTTTTGAGCGGATCACAGGAAAACGACTGAACCGTTAGAAATACATTTTTGGATATAGTCATTTCTTACCTCGAAATGGTGGGGGAGCGGGTGGTCAAGATTTATGCGGAAAAAATGAAATGAAATCTTTGTGTTTTACGTCCCACGGTTATGCCGATTAGGCTAAAGGGGACGGTGATGATAAGTAACGAATGAAGAAAGTGGGAGGAAACGGAAGAACCCCGAGAAAACCCACGCACACGGTCTTTGTCCACCACGAAGTTCACTTGGCGGGGGCTGGGATGTTCTCCCTCCCGATGTTGCGGGCCATGGCATTGGAAGTGTCACCGTTCAACTCAGCGACTACAAAAAATGTGGATTCATCACTAATATCGGTCATTTTCGATCATTTTAAATATCACTTCCTCCGCCTTCCCCAAGTTGCGGGTTTGAATTTGGATTTAAACGGGATCGAAAATATCACTGTTCATTTAAGCGACCCATAAAACTATAAATTCGACACTGATAGTGGCCATTTTCGATCATTTTTAAATCTCTCTCCCTCCTCCAAGTGGCGGGGCTCACTTTGGATTTAAACCGGATCGGAAATGTCACTGTTCATCTGAATGATCCCGAAAACTACGGATTATGGAAAACTATGGATCACTAATGGTCATTTTTGATCATTTTATTATCCCCCCTCTCCCAAGTTGCGGGGCTGAATTTGGTTTTAAACGGGATCGAAAGTGTCATTCTTTATCTCAGCGACCCTAAAAACCACGGATCAGACACTAGTATCGGCCATATTTGATCATTTTTATATATCCCCTCCTCTTTCATGTTGCGGGGCACGGCATCGGAAGTGTCACCGTTCATCTCAGCGACCCCCAAAAATGTGGATTCAGCACTAATATCGGTTATTTTCGATCATTTTTAAATATCACTTCCTCTCCCTCCCCCAAGTTGTGGGGTTAAATTTGAATGTAAACGGCATTAAAAGTATCGCTGTTTACCTAAGCGACCCAGAAAATTATAAATTCGGCGTTGACAGTAGCCATTTTCGATCATTATATATATATATACAGGGTTTGTCCGGGAAGTAATAGGACTGATTTTATTCCGCCATGACTGTACTTCGAAGCGTGCGCGCACCGACTGGATCCGATAGAGGGCGTTTCTAGCTAACGAACGAGCACACGGAGAGTCAGGACAGGCTTTTTCGCGCGACGTGTTTCTGAGAGTGGTGCAAGCCGAGAATGCAGCGTTCGTTAGAGCAGAGGTACGCGATTAAATTCTGTGTTAAACTCGGTAAATCTGTGACAGAGACGTTTGATATGATCAGGCTTACCCTTGATGCTTTAGCAAGAAGTGGTGTGTTTGGGTGGCACGAGGCCTTTTCGGAGGGCCGGGAAGAGGTCGCCGATGAAGACCGTGCTGGAAGACTTTCGACTTCGACAAACACCGACAATGTGACTCGTGTGCGCGAAGTTTTGAACTCAGACCGTCGACTAAGTATTCGTTTAATTGCCCAGATGTTAAATTTACCAAAAACTGTGGTTCATGAAATTGTGACGGAGCATTTGAACATGCGCAAGGTGTGCGCGAAGATTGTCCCAAAAGTGCTCACTGACGACCAGAAATTGCGGCGAGTGGAATTGTGCCAAGAAAATTTGAACATGTGTGAAAATGACCCCCAATTTTTGAATAACGTAATCACTGGTGACGAATCATGGATCTTTGAGTATGATCCCGAGACAAAGAGGCAATCTTCCGAGTGGCACACGCCGGCGTCTCCTCGCCCAAAAAAGGGAAGAATGAGCAAATCCAAAGTGAAAACGATGCTCATTGTCTTTTTTGACATCAAAGGCATCGTCCACCATGAATTTGTTCCTCGTGGACAAACCGTCAACGCTAAGTTTTACGTGGAAGTGCTCAAGAGACTCAAACGAAGGGTCAATCGGGTCCGACCAGACATCGGAGCCGACTGGAAACTGCACCACGACAACGCCCCGGCTCACACCGCCTTTCTTGTGAACAGTTACCTGACCAAGGCCGGCATCCCAACGCTTCCGCAGCCGCTCTACAGCCTAGATGTGGCCCCCCCGGACTTCTTTTTGTTTCCTCGCCTGAAACGCCCGATGAAAGGCAAGCATTTTGAGACGACAGAGGGGATCCAAGCAGCTTGCACCGCGGCTCTCAAGGCTATTCCGGAGAATGACTTCCGTGACGCCTTCAATGCTTGGAAATCGCGCTGGCAGCGCTGCATCGACGCAGAAGGAACCTATTTTGAAAGTTTTTAAAGAATTGTAACGATTGATTCAATACATTTTTTTAAAAATCGACTCAGTTCTATTACTTTCCGGACAAACCCTGTATATATCTTTCTCCCCCTCCCCCAAGTGGCCGGGCTGATTTTGGATTTAAACCTGATCGGAAATGTCACTGTTCATCTGAATGATAACTAAAACTATGGATTAGACACTAATATTGATCAGTTTCAATCATTATTATATGTAGCTTCCCCTCCTCTCTACCGTGCTGCGGCACATGACATCAGAATTGTCACTTAATCTCAGCTACTCCTAAAACTATAGATTCGACACTAATATTAGTCATTTTCGATCATTTTTAAATGTTTATCCCCCTTTCCTACTTTCTACCTTCTCCCTCCCCAACTATCAGGGTTGAACTTGGATTGAAACAGCATCAGAAATGTGACTGTTTCTCTCATCGACCCCGAAAACTATTAATTCAACACTAATATCGGTCATTTTTCATCATTTTAAAATTTCTCACCCTCTTCTCCTCCCCTACGTTGCATCGTCAAAGTGAATAGCCTAAACTAATCCCTGCTCCTAAACTTATGTAAGTTGAAAATTTGGTTGAGATCGGTCTTGTGGTTCAAGAGTGATGAACTCACAAAGGCAGTCATTCTTATTTTAATTTGTTTTACATATATCTCCCCCTCCCCTTCCCCTACGTTGGCTCGTCAAAGTGAAACGATAAAAAAAAAAAGCACCCAAAGCCCGACCCTCATATATATTGGAAATTTGATCCGGAGTTTTATACGTCCTTCTCCCCTCACCCTCCGTAGGATACAAAAAGGTTTCCAGATCTGAACCTCGTGTATATTGAAAATTTGATTGCGATCGGATAGTTCAGAGTTATTAAGTTAAAAAAATAGTCACCTCCAGTCTTATATAAATTTAATTGTATATGTATATATACGAGTATATATATATATATATATATATATATATATATATATATATATATATATCGGGTGTTGCAAAATAAGTGTTACAACTCTTGGGAGGCGATTCCTGCCACTGAGCCAAGAAAAAAAGTTCTCTTGAACTTTCGGCTATCGGACATAGTTTCAAATCTACAAAGTGCCGAAAGCGTGGGAAAATGACTTTCGGACGCCAATAGTTCGGAAACTATCCAACGTAAAGAGGGCGGGTAAAAAATTCACTGAAGAAGTCATACCTGCTGTATTGAATTTTGCATGTTTCACAATCCTACCATGCACGCGCAAGGGATTCCCCAAAGGAACGTAGGGAGTCCCGGATAATCTGACAAATGAAAATTGGTCTAAATGGATATGAATTGATAGGGTTTCTACCAGGTAACAATAATACCTTTGTATTAATTCGATACCTGGAACAAATACAAAATGGCGGACACCTTCATGCCCGTTGTGTGTGGTTGCATAATCGCCAGGTACGGATGCTGACCAACAGTGACGTTCTGAGTATTAAGTGTAGCGAATTTGTTCTCAAATGCTCTAGAAAGACATATGGAGTGTCGGTAGAGCACAACAGATGAAACAGGGTGATTCACATGTGTGGAAACAATTAACGAAAAATGCCCAGAAATGCACTCATACTCAGTAAACATGAGTTCAGAGCATCGGAAATGTAAGGATTAGCGTCAAGAACATGAAAGCCATTGCCAATTCACCAATAATATTCCCTCAAACCGATGCAATATGTTGTGCACGGTTGAATACCAATAAGAATGCAACAACCGAGGCCAAGTTGAAATTGTGCAAGGGGACTCACTAAGAAACTGGGTAAACTCAAAGAATGTCAGTAATGAGATCGCATGATCGATATTGAAATGCGGGTAGTGTGTGTGTTGAAATCAGCATGTAGCTAATGGACAAATGTCAACTTGTCTTACCACTGCTGGGACCCGTCCCACGTGCGGAAACTAGGAAAATAACGTTGTACATTCTGCTGTTACATCTGGTGCACTTTTTGGTAGAACGTAACTAGAGCACGATTGTATCAATGTCCCTCTTCGTTTGGGACATTGTCCCACAGTCGACACATATGAAAATATATCTCTTAACCCAATATTCAAATTATCATAGAGCGTAAAAATAACAAACTTGTATCATGTCCCACGTCTTCTGGGACATATGTCGTACTCGAAATATAGGAAAATACCTCCAGAAATTCGTATCTTACACACAGTACACATGCCATTGGCACATGTAACACTACTACTGGAACACAATACATATGGAAAATAAAACTACATGAGAAATAGGAAGAAACGTCTTAAAGCTCTGATTGTTTACAACTGTGCAAGAATAACAAAATGAAACACACAAGCATGTCACGAGGCTGTACAAGTGCGCGTGCCAAACAAAGTGGGTACTCCTCAAAGAAATGAATACAGAGAAAGTAAGGCTCCCTTGAAACCTCAGGGCTAGAGCGCTTTCTTTTGCTTGCGTAGTCGCAGTTTCCAATCCTACTGGGAGCCCACGGCCTCAGATTTAAGACCTGAGTAGTTATTTTCCTATTTTTCGCACGTGGAACGGTGTCCCAGCAGTAGTGGGACATGTTGACATTTGTCCATTAGCTACATGTCGATATCAACACACACATTACCCGCATTTCAATATCTATCATGCGATCCCACTACTGACATTCTTTGAGTTTACCCAGTTTCTTAGTGAGTCCCCTTGCACAATTTCAACTTGGCCTCGGTTGTTGCATTCTTATTGGTATTCAACCATGCACAACATATTGCATCGGTTTGAGGGAATATTATTGGTGAATTGGCAATGGCTTTCATGTTCTTGACGCTATTCCTTACATTTCCGATGCTTTGAACACATGTTTACTGAGTATGAGTGCATTTCTGGGCATTTTTTGTTAATTGTTTCCACACATGTGAATCACCCTGCTTCATCTGTTGTGCTCCACCGATACTCCAGAAGTCTTTCTAGAGCATTTGGCTACAAATTCGGTACACTTAATACTCAGAATTTCACTGTTGATCAGCATCCGTACCTGGCGATTATGCAACCACACACAACGGGCATGAAGGTGTCCGCCATTTTGTATTTGTTCCAGGTATCGAATTAATACAAACGAATTATTGTTACCTGGTAGAAACCCTATCAGTTCATATCCATTTAGACCAATTTTCATTTGTCAGATTATCCGGGACTCCCTACGTTCCTTTGGGGAATCCCTTGCGCGTGCATGGTAGGATTGTGAAACATGCAAAATTCAATACAGCAGGTATGACTTCTTCAGTGAATTTTTTACCCGCCCTCTTTACGTTGGATAGTTTCCGAACTATTGGCGTCCGAAAGTCATTTTCCCACGCTTTCGGCACCTTGTAGATCCGAAACTATGTCCGATAGCCGAAAGTTTAAGAGAACTTTTTTTCTTGTCTCAGTGGCAGGAGTCACCTCCCAAGAGTTGTAACACTTATTTTGCAACACCCGATATATATATATATATATATATATATATATACTAATCTCAAGGGCGCCCATTCACTTGGGAGCCCGGCCCTCCGAAAGCTCATGTGGGCCCCCCTATGTATTTATGAATATACAATATTTGGCAT